>NC_048554.1:10173112-10511367 GCF_902806685.2 Maniola hyperantus
CGCGGACTTCTAGAATACATTGCAATTCCAAAAACTTAATACCTCAAGGCTAACTATGAGTTTTGCAAACATTTAAACACTTTGTGTAAGTATAAAATTATTGTATGACATATTAGCGGTTACCTGACGAACTACAACGTAATATATATATATATATATGAATACAGTTCGCTTCACGTAAATAGACTGCTGACCTTGTACCTGCGTAGTAGGCGATTTATAGATTTGGTGGTACGAAATAAAGGGCGACGACAGATACATGACACAGCAGACTACTGTCGCCAAGCGGTCGTTTTACGAGAAACGAACTTGTACGCCGAACAACTTGAGCGAATGTGCAGTAATGCAGTATCGATTTTTAGGTCTGTTTGGCGAACAGGGTGCGAGGGGATTCGCGCTTGGATTATTAGTCGCCTTTCCTCCACTACGCCGCTTCTTGCTCAAGTTGTCTGCCGGACTCTGTACTTTACGGTAGCAAGATAAAGACTCGTATATACCTATCTAGGTAATACTGTAATATCTAGGTGTACTGTAGGGCTAACTTGTATCTGAATAAAAAAAATATAAAAAATACTGTAATTAGTGACGGAAGGCGATTGGTCGCTTGTTTCAGCCATGAATGTATAATTGCAGCACACTACCGTAGAGTAAAGTACTACAGCCTTTTAAAAACTCATAGTTGCCGAATATGTTGCTTTACAAGAATAAATAAATATGTCATTCTGTATAGTATTCGAGACAAATTCCATCGAGATAATATTCAATTCCTAATCAAATAACCATACAAAATATTTTGTGAATGTGATGCCTTCTTACATAGACTAGTGGAAAAATATAGACTTAAACCTTAACCCCATGGTCGCTTTAGGCGGCCATTCGGGCAAAGCGGTTTTTTACAAATTGCCTTAATTATTCATATGCTCTTATCTAAATTTGCAAGAATTTGAATTTCGCAGTAGTCGGTATAAAATTTTTTTGGAAAATCAATCGTTTGATAGGTTTTTTACGCAAAGTCAAGGCGGCCGTTTTGAGTACAGCCTGCACACCTCCCCTACCCGGCAAGAAAAATTGCGCATCGAACTTTAAAATGAAATAACGGTTTCGTAGAGCGCTGTCTCTGTCATCGAGACCGACAAAACGTCACAGAGACGACACTCTACAATGCAAAAATCTCTTTCTAAAGTTTCTTTGCTGGGAACTGTATAAAGATATAGCAGCACGAAACATAGTAAATGATTAATTGATTACAAAGAAACAATAGACACCCGCTATTTAAATTACTTGGTCAATACCTACGAAAAATCTACAAATCTGGCATTTACTAAGTTTTGATATTGGACACCTAGTTGGATAAGAACTTATGATTGTTTAAGATTGAAATAAAAATTAATTTAAACAACACTTGTTGGCATTTAGCCTTATGTTTCAGTTAGCCCTTATTTAGGACCCCAATCATAGAATAGCAGGATCTAGAACATACTTAATAGGTACATCTATTAATTTACACATAATTCATAAATACTAAATAGGCATATATCAATCCTAATTACAATCTTATCCGCCATAAATACTAGGAAGGTAAAAATTTAGCACTTCCTTATATTTTTAACTACGGGATAAAAATATGGTGGAGCGGTTATCATTTTTATGAACAAACATAATTCTTAAACCTTTGTTTATTTAACAGATAACCAATATTCAAATTGAATAATTTAAAAATCGATTTGTTTTATTTAAATTTTGTGCAACCGCTTACATTAAAAATAATAATAATTACCCTGTCACCTTAACAATAGCCGGTCGAATTTAATCTTTCAGATTTATTCGATCAAACAATAATAAAATCAATATTTCAATCAGTATCATTCAACTCATTATATACAATCACTAATTTGCGAATGTTTGCAGCAAATTTATGACTAGAAATAGGTTATAATTATCGCAGTGTTCAAATTTTTATTTAAAAAATTACTTGTATGATTAGCTAAAACTCCGGTCAAGTGCGAGTCAGACTTGCACACGAAGGATTCCGTTCCATCGTATAAGAAATTTAATAACAATTCCCTTTTACAACTCTCATAGTCCGATGGGACGGCAATCCGATACGACCGGAGAGAGATCAGGCGAGTCCCAATACCTATAATTTTTAAATACAATTTCAAATATTTCTTGAAAACATGTTTGTGATTGGTTGGAGACTCAAAATGATTAACACCTACTGAGATTTTTGTCTCTGTCATTTGTATGGGATTACGTAACAGAGAGAGCGCTATACTAACTTCTTTACATGGATAGAGTATAGAATCCTGCGGTATGCAACATCAAAGATAAATTTCTTGACCCCAGAAAGTCTTATCGCATTCGAATGTCATATCGCGAAAGGCCCGAGTATTGTTAGCATAAGCATGAATATTCATGCGACCTACATCGCTTTTCACCCGCGAGTCGCGCTTCGCCCCAGTTTCCCAACAGGCTCCGATTGTCTCGCACCTTATCGCGACACGATAGAAATTAACAATACACGTTGATGTCCTAATCAATTAGATGATACATGATAGCTCAATGTCTAAAACAAAAGAGATTATATTTTTTATGATAGGTACCTAGAGTTTTACCTACGCTTCAAAGAAAGGGGGTTCGAATATTTTAGTATGGAACCTGTCCTGCCTACTGTTTTTTTTCAATACAAGCAAATAATTATTTTATGAGACAAACAGCCGTACTCAGAGTAGCTTAATCGTTACTTAAGTTTAGTTAAAACGAGACAGAGCTATATCTCTCACATAAATCTGTCTCGTTTTAACTCAATCTTAAGTAACGATTAGCGACTCTGAGTACGGCGGAAAATCTTCGAAAGTGTCACGCTTCCTACCGGCAAGACGACACTACTAGGCGTTTCATCTTTTTTAATACATATCAAAAGTTACCGTACCGGCATGCAAGATCCGAACCTGCGTCTTTCTTGGAATCCTGCCGGTTCTGTAACTTTTGATAATATGTGCTTATATAAAATTATTGTTAAGCATACGAGTTTAATATAATTTCGCACCTTTATAGTTTCGTCCAGCCTGTTTGACCATCTAGAGTCACAGGCATTTTAAAAATAAATGTGCTGCAAAGTAGAAACCTGAAGCTGCATTAATCAGCATTAATACTTTCAGTATACCCCCTGAAAATATTATTGTTGACCTCGTATCACGGCACTCATTGTAGGTTTTACTTAAATAAACTTAAATGGATTTTCTTTACATATTGCCTATAATTGTACTAAAGCCCTACATACACAACTGGTGGGAAGTCTACTATATTATTTAAATATGACGATTCATAATGATTGAGCAATATCTACTTAATATACCTACATTTATTCTAAGAGCCCACCAGGTAAATTGGGGGAGGTTTACATTTTTTATCAAATACCCTCTCCGAATTATCACTAGGGCTTTTTGTTTCAAGAATAAATTCCTTTCATTTTACGACACAAAAATATACTTAGTATAAGATACATGCTCAAGAACAATATTCACCATATACACATAAAATACAATATTAAAGTTAAAAAGTAGCTACACTAAAACATGTATAAGGAACTATTATAGTCTAAGGAAAAATTCACATGAGGTGTATAAAAAAGACCACTGGAAAAACTGGATTCCATATAAGTATAGACTATACAGTAGACTATAAGATAGATTATTATAAAAGTTTCTAAAAAACCCCTATTAAATTTTAAATACTCTAAAAAGGGTTGGATTTGGTCTTGAGATTCTGGGATACTACGTAGTACTACAACAATAAGATTTAACAATATTTTACAAAATACCACACTTAGTCCGAGAGATGGTGAACGAATTGTTTTAAATGTTTGTACGGGTCCAAATTAGTACTTAAGTGAGTAACAGTGATAAAAGTAAAACTGGTGGAAGACTACGGGCGTGGCTATTTACTTACCACCCTACCGTCAAAGCCGTGCCGCCAATTTTGCCGCCGTGATTTGGCGTTCTGGTACGATCCTGTTTAGGAATAACTGGCACAGCCTTTCCAAGTTAGCAGCCGCTATCATCTTAAACTGCGTCATAATTTATAGATGAGATCACAGCCAAGGGCTAACGCTTGTAATGGAATAAAAAACTAATTCGAAAAGCAGAATTTTCAGAGAAAATACCGACAGCAAACTAAGATGCGTTTCTTCATCTAGTGCCACTAGAGATATCGTAGATAGCAGCTATAGGTATATATTCAAAATTATCTGTCATTTTCTCATTATTCGTCAAAAAGTGAATAAAAGCATCTATTATTAGACAAGTAAATTATAAACAATGATCAAAATGACGATTCCATTTTTAGAAATCGTAGAAAAATCGTTAGATATAAGTAGGACCCATACCCATAATATTGGTAGAGAAACAAAGGAAGGTTCAAGGCCACTACAGGCATGTTATTTTTATTTATTACTAGTTACCTAACTATACTTAGTAACGTTTTTATGTGATAAATTTTGGCGAACAATTTGACTATTCGCCATACTGAAAGCTGAATAGGCACTAGCCGATTTCTATAACTATTCGATATCTTTACTAGCACGTTAAGTAGCCTTTTTTATGAAAAAGGTTCCAATTTTGAAAGTTATATTTAAGATACAAATAACAGTAGCACCTGAATTTTAATATTAATTTGAATCATTTTTGTAATAAATAAATGCCGGTATAAAGACTACAAATAAATAGTTCACCACCTCTTGGCTTACCACTGTATTTTAAAATGAACGCGTTCTGCGTAGTTTGAAATGGGATTAAATTACTCTAGAGGTCGTGGTTTGTTGCATAAACGTAGCCGTATAATTCAATCGACTCGAATGACTGCACGCAATACAGGTTATATGGCATAGAAAATACGACTGTAATAGATAGAACTATTCCAATATTAACTTCTACTTATTTTTATGTTTTTAATTTAATTTAAGGTAATATTCAAACACCTGTTACAATGGTAAAATGTATATATGTATGTCATCAGACATTACTTCAACCTGCATTTTATTGAGTAAATAAATCATTCATTCATTCATTCTAATTTTACGTAGGTAGGTACACTTTTCTATATTATGATAAAGTTTGAATTTTAATGCTAGTTTATAAGTAAACTGACTTGTCACTGGAATTGGCGTTAAGTTAACGAATCATTTTGTACACATGGCAAAATGAAATGATATTTTGTCAAACCACGGTTTTTCCATACACATAGGTAAAAAGGATAAAAAACTTTCACTGGCAGAGGTGACCTCAATTTGATCCTTCAAGTTAAACTCAACAATTTTGAATGGCAATGATCCTTGGCAATGTTTTTTTTGTTGGAAGTAAGAAGAAGATTTATGTACCTAAGCCTTCTTTTTTACATTAAAACTACTAATAACCGAAAATTGTTCAGAAGCAGAACGCATCCGTTTTTCTCTAAACTATATGGAGTTCTATGAAATTCAATAATTCCTTGCGAACCATACATTGATTGAACTATGGGTATACTTGAGTTTGTTTCTTGGATTACATAGCGTAAATTTATAATCAGTACCCTTATTATAAATGTGAAAGTGTGTTTGTTTGTCCTTCAATCACGTCGCAACGGTGCAACGAATTGGCGTAATTTGCATGGGTATAGATAAAGACCTGGAGAGTGACATATGCTACTTTTTATCCCGGAAAATCAAACAGTTCCTACGGGATTTTTAAAAACCTAATTCCACGCGGACATCAGCTATAGTTATGTAATAATTCGGAATATGTATCATCTCTTATTTAATACATTAAATGTTTTTTGTGAAAACGTTGAGAAATAGAATTTTCATACTTCCCCTTGGCGCTCTTTGGCATCCATGAATATATAAAGTAATCAATGTAAGGGACCATACTATGGTCCCTAATCTCTTTAATGCATTTCCTTCGCGCTCAGGTCGAAGACATAATATATCGGCTTTCGGCAGGGTATTTCCAATTGACATCTGACATTTCGCGTGCCGTTTATTACATTCAGTAGCCTTTGCTATCGAGTAAACAAAAATAGCTAGAGAGCTCACTAATCGAGATTAAATACGTATTGGTCCAAGAGTGGGTGAACGATTTGTTTAGAATCTTTGTACAAGTTGAAATATACTGTAGGGAATACTATAAATATACCTACATTAAATAAGTACAAGTTGAGTTTTTTGAGAGAGATTCCTGTTCTAGCTGTGCTAACTTGAAGATCAAAATGTCCAATAAAACTTTGAAAATTAAACGTCAAATGAAACTTTGGAAAAACCGGTGCTCGAAATTCGAACACACTATCGACCACGATTGTGAAACATGTAGTATTCACATACTATTTGTTACAAGTGGAATGTATTATACACTTGGTAATAAAATAAATAATAATGTATGAGATAGTCACGTATTTTACCTAGTATTTTGTATATTATCAGTACCCTTATTATAAATTGCGAAAGTGTCTTTGTTTGTTGGTTTGTCCTTCAATCACGTCGGAACGGTGCAACAGATTCACGTGATTTCTCGCATGGCTATAGATAAAGACCTGGAGAGTGACATAGGCTACTTTTTATCCCGGAAAATCAAAGAGTTCCCACGGGATTTTTAAAAACCTATTTCTATCAGCATCAGCTAGTGTTCAATAAAACTGAAAACGAATTTGGTTTAATAAGGAGCTGATTGACCGCATTAGATTGTTAATAGAATGGCTAATTTTGTTGTACACAATCTATAAGCTAATCCGGTCTAAACCTAATGCTATCCTTTTCCACAGGGAGAATTATTTAAATCTACCATTTTGGTTTAGTTTGAGATTGTGTACAGAATTAGCTACATTATGTAGTTTGCATAACAATCCCTTTTGTACAAAACATTGGACCTGTACAAATCACCTTAAAAATCGTTCACCAGCTCTCTGCCTACCGAGCAGTCTTCAATTTGTTTTGAGTTCCGGGAACAGATGGCGCAGTATGGCGAGGTAGTGGACGCTGGCAGCCAACGCCACGAAGATGTGCCATATCGCGTGGGCGAAGGGGATCCGGCCGTCGGACTTGAAGAAGAAAACTCCTATCAGGTACAGGAACCCGCCGATTTTGAGATCGTGCATCGCTGGGATGTGGTGCTGGAAAGAGTTGAAACAAGTTAATAATCGGTAAAAAGTTCGGTAAAAATGGTAATGTTACCTAGTAAAATTAACATAGTGTTGTTACAAAATTGTAAGCGACCAACAGATAAAAGGGTTAGACCAATTGCCAAATGAGCTTTAAACCAATAAAGTCAAAATTAAAAATTCAGGTACGTAATTCCTCGGTCGAGGTTTATTTCGCGATTGAAAAATCGGGCCTCCATAATCTCTATTAGTCAACCGTGAGAGCTAAAGAATAGTCTATGTTTTTAATCATATCCTTTTTTTAAATCCTTTTTATAGTATTAAGAAATAAAGTTGTTTTAAATTAAAATAAATATCTAGTGTAGACTGTACGATGTATTACCTAGGTATATGTTTACAACATAATAATATAAGTTAATGTAAGTATTCCAAACGAAAACCCAGATATTTAAACTTTCTGTTTCTGTACTACTAAATAAAAAAAAGTAAAAAAGCTGTAATAAAAAAAAGTTTAAGACTTGATAGCTGAGAAATCCAATATTCTGTTATTATTAAGTAGTAGTGATACTCTATAATATAACTTAATCTATAGGCCTGAATATTATCTTATACGGGCTGTACGGCAAAATAACGTTAATTAATCAAATACCTACCTATATATTCTCGAGTCTCGGAACTCATTGATGTTAACTAAACAGAAACGAGTTATCCTTCGCCGTACACGTTATTTTGCCGTTCATTGTCCATTTTGCCCGCTGGCGACTCAGATCTATCGAGCAATATGCCGAGGAGTAGACATCTCCATCACGAGATACATATAATTCTAGCATTTCATACAGGGGATTTTTTTATTCAGACAGAAAAACTCATACGTACCTATTTGATATAGGTAATGAAATGAAAACCAAGTTCCGAGACGTAGCTAATGCTCAACATGCGAGGCAAAAATGCCTCAATGAACAAAACAAAATTTCATTTCACTCAGATGAACGACGCATCGTTACGCATAATATTATAATAAGAACACACAATCATTATTTTTTATTATATTTACAAAAAGATAAGATTATTATAAGTCGATGTTTTACAAAACGACAGACAAATGACAAAAATATAGAAGGCAAGTAATATACCATTAAAGTACGTAGGGGAAAGCAGGTAGGATTCGTACACTTTTTACTCTAGGTCATGTAAAAACAAAACTAATAAATATTTCAAAATAATTTCAACGCTGCTGGATAACCTAGTTATCTGGCTTTAATTATAGTGTAGTTCAGTGTTGATGCAAAGTAAGATGACAAAGCTATGATGAATTTCCCAAAAAATTGAAATTGTACGAAAGCACCCCACACGTGAGGTAGCTTCGTACATCGACTAGGGTACATTCGTACATAGTGGGGAGCCTTCGTACACAGGAATTAAAAAGGCTATTTTATATGAAATTAAACATTTATTGATATCAAAATTAACACAGAATCAACCTTACACATAGTAATAATAAACAATATGGTGTTTACAAACAATTTGTTACAATTTTAGTCATTCATTAATCAACATTCAAATTTACCGTTATAGTAACTCGCATTTCATCTCTTTAGCCTTCTGTTTTCTCTCTTGTTCTTCTTTTTTCATCTTTTTTGCTCTTTCCTTTTCTATCAGTCTATTTTTTTCGGGAATGTATTATATGTTATATCCTTAATTTTTCTAATACTTTTCCTTTCTTTGTGTCTTTTTAGGTGCATTCTCATTAACTTTAGGCTAAGGTTCCATAATTTCTTGCGTCATCATCCCACAGTTGATGTAGATGGTGATGGAGGTGGCAATCTTGATGATAGATCTTGTTGAGTAAGAGTTATTTCTTTGGGAGTTGAATTGGGATAGCGCCTATGTCAAAAATAAACGATTTCTTAGTAATTATTATTAAACAGAGGGTCTTCCAAATTTCGTGAAATCCACGTCCATTGTAAGTTTTAACCATTCTAAACTGATTCTAAATTGTCAATTTAAATATAAAGAGTACGTCAAATGTTTATGACGTCATATCTATGTATATCTTTAATACAAGCTGCCATACTAAGCCAGCGTTTTGACGTTTGATAAGAAGTTGCTAATTTGACTTTTAGCGCAGCTCACGACAGGTATGAAACTTGTAAAAAAACATCGAGGTTTCACCCACACTGGCAGGCGTCAAATGTCGCCTATATTTGACGCTTGGTAGGCTATGAAACTACTAGGTATTTTTGATTTAATGACACCCCTAGCCTAATAGTTAGCAGATATCGATTTCAGGATCAAACCGAGAGTTTCTTCACTCTTAGTTCTACTCTGCTAGTGAAGGCACCACCACTATTTGTTGCATGCTATCATCTGGGAGTCGTTTAGAATTGGAATCCGCAAACCCAGTTAGTGCAAAAACGATCTGAACTCACTCGGGGTGCATTCGTAAAGTACGAATCCACCCCACTCCTAACTGCACGAAGGTACCCCAACCAAAAAAATCAAACAATAAATTCAAAATAAAAATAACGGTGAAGGTTATCCCAAAATTAATGTTTACACATGAATCTAAGGCACTTATCCAAAGACTATTATATGTTACTTTAACAATTTGAGCCAAGCTTATTACGAATTAATGTCGTCAAAGATGAATCGAAAAATTATTTTCGCGGTGTGAAAACACGTTTTGACTTATTCTAAAAAAACTGACTGTTGTACAGCCACTGCACTTAGCTGTGAGCCTATGAATATGAGCGGGCCTCACATATACAAAAACACAAACGCGTCACCATGTAGCATAGTGTAGATATGACTGTTGTACGAATGCTCCCTCTGTACGAATCCTACCTGCTTTCCCCTACAGTGCGCGGCAGAAAATAATGTACATCGACCTTTAGAATGAGATTTTGGCTTTTTAGAGCGTCAGTCAGTCTGAACGTCAGAGACAATGCTCTACAAAATCGCTATCTCTTTCTGAAGGTCGATGCTACTCCACTACCAAAATACATCGCGATTCGCGCGAGATCAACGATGTTTGCTGTATTTTTTGTGCAATAGAGATTTAATCATTATCATACGTAACCTGAAAAATATGTGACGGTAATCTTTCTTTGCGACGCAAGACAGAATAGAAATTAGAACAAAAAATATCAACAATTCACATACACTTATGTACATGAAACCTTCAGTATACTTAATAAAATACCTAGGTGCCTAATTTTTTGATCCCGTGATCCAAAACTTTCACATAAAGTGGATAACCTGCGTATAACCCGTAGCGTCTCCTCTTCAATGAGAGAGGTTGCTTTTCTTTTAGGTCGCACTAAACCGACGGACGTTTCAAGGCGAAGAATAAACGTAAAAGTACGATGTTTGTTTTAGCGTTCTTGTGAGCGATCACTGCGGTACCTATGCGTAATTTTACGTAACGTTAACGTAATAAATATTAATGATGTCTAGCGTTGTTCAGGCCTTGAAATGCCTTGAACCTGCAGTAATAGGTATGCATTCCTGTTTTTGTTAGGTTTTAAACGTAACGAAGATAATAGAAATTTCTAGTCCAAACTCAAATTCAAATTATTTTCAAATTTTTTATTTAGAATAGGTAAAATGTTATCTACGCTTCGTCATCATCATGATCAACCCATCGCCGGCTCACTACAGAGCACGGGTCTCCTCTCAGAATGAGAAGGGTTTTGGCCATAGTCTACCACGCTGGCCATGTGCGGATTAGTAGACTTCACACACCTTTGAGAACATTATGGAGAACTCTCAGGCATGCAGGTTTCTTCATGATGTTTTCCTTCACCGTAAAGCAAGTAATATTTAATTGCTTAAAACGCACATAACTCCGAAAAGTTTAGAGGTGCGTGCCCGGGATCGAACCCCCGGACGACTTAACCTTGGCTATCACTGCTGTTACGCTTACTGATGCTCAAAATTGTTAATTTGTAAGATTGATATAGTGATTGTTATAATTAATACGTACCTACTTAAAACTAAAGCTACACGGGTTCCAAACGGGCCCAGGTATGAGAAGAGCCCACAAGCCCACAACAAACTCAGCCGGGTAGTTCATCGCATAGGTTGTTCATATAAAATATGTACTACAATGTTTTCATATTTTGACTCATCAAGGTAAGTAACCTTTACCACAGAATAAATACCTAATGTACTACTTTACTATTCAATTCAATTAAGGCTTTCAGGTGTGCCAGCTGGGCATAGAATGCATAGAATTCGTACATTGAAAAGGCTGGATTTGACAAGTCACTATCCATATTATCACCACCCTCACTACCTATACCTATTATAAAAGTTAAAGTGTTTGTTTGTTGGTTCATTGGTTTGTCCTTCAATCACGTCGCAACGGAGTAAACGAAAATCACGCCAATCCGTTACTCCGTTGCGACGTGATTGAAGGACAAACCAATGAACCGGATTGGCGTGATTTTTTGTATGAGTATAGTTAAAGACTTGGAGAGTGACATAGGTTACATTTTTATGCCGGAAAATCAAAGAGTTCCCACGATTTTTAAAAAACAAAATCCACGCGGATTCGACCTAATTTCAAAAATTGTGAACAATAGTTGCTTCATGCTCTACCTACTGTTTTCTGCTTGCATTCAACAAGTTTTTTCATTACGTAGCCGTTTTCATGTTATAGTAGAAGTTTGAAAGCAATTATTTCTCATTTCAAAGAGAATTTTTAATGGACAAACTTTCTCTACTATGTGCCCTGCCCATTGCCACTTCAGCTTCGCAACCCGTTGAGCTATGTCGGTTACTCTAGTTCTCCTACGGATCTCCTCATTTCTGATTTGATCACGTAGAGAAACTCCAAGCATAGCTCTCTCCATCACCCACTGTGATGTCGACCATGTCTCGGATCCATATGTCATCCCTGGCAACACGCGAAGACGTTTGAAGACTTTTATCTTCAAGCACTGAGGAATTTTGGACAAGAAGACATCTCGAAGCTTCCTGAACGCTGCCCAACCGAGTTGGATTCGGCGACTGACCTCTTTCTCGAAATTGGACATACCCAACTGGGTTGTGTGTCTTAGGTATATATACTCTTTTACAATTTTGAGTGCAGAGCAGAGCGAGAGTTTTTTCGAGTATGAAACACTAAAAATAGACTTAAAGCTCCACAAAAGCAAGCCACTACATAATCAAGCTTTGAAATTTAGAACGATGAGAAAGCTCTGGCAAGCTCCGTCGAGCAAAGTCAAGCGTCGCTCGTACGCCAACGCTCAAGTTCAAGAACACTTGAGCACACTACAGCAAACTTACATTAGCATTTATGTACCAGTTTTATGCTTATCTGATGATATGATAACAGAATATGTGTTTTTAAATCTTTCTGATTACTGTCACCCCGGATTATATGGAAACTAGATGATGCCCGCGACTTCATCCGTGTGGATTTAGGTTTTAAAAATCCTGTGGGAACTCTTTACTTTTCTGGGAGTAGCCTATGTCCTTCCCCGGGATGCAAGCTATCCCTGTACCAAATTTCGTCAAAATCAGTTGAACGGTTGAGGCGTGAAAAGCTAGCAGACAGGCACACTTTAGCATTTATAATACTAGCATGGATAGATACGTTCAGAAAAGGTCATATTCGACTTGCCTTGATGATATTTATTAGCACAACACAGCACAATACAGAACCATGTAAGTATCATCATATAGACAATAGATAGTATGTATGTATGTATATAGGTATATATATTTATATATATTTGTGTATTATTAGAATGTACTGTGTATGTAGTCTAATTTATAATAATACCTAGGGCCATTTTCGGCTGCCGCACCAACCCGTGCTTTCGTGATTCCTTTCGTCAAAGGTTGCCTGGAAGAGATCGCTTTAGCGATAATGCCGCCTTTGCATGCTACATCTATTAGATTAAGATCCTGTATTGTTTTTTCAATGTTTACTTTGTGTTGTGTGCAATAAAGTGTAAAAAAATAAATAAATAAATGGTGTAATCCATACTAATATTATAAGCGAAAGTTTTTCTGTCTATGTGTCTGCTAGCTTTTCACTGCTCAACCGTTCATTACTTTTTATTCCGGAAAAATGAAGAGTTCCCACAGGATTTTTAAAAACCTAAATCCGCGCGGACGAAGTCGCGGACATCCTCTAGTTAATTATAACTTTCAAATGATCACATGTAAGAGTGAAACTTGAAGTATATTCTCCAGCAATCTGAATACTAAGTGGTTGGAGTTCTGAAGGTTTTAAGTTATTCATAATCATAAATTTGATACATGGACAAAATAACTTACAATGTTTCTGATACTGATATTATCTATTTTTCAAAGTAAACTAGTGATCTTGATAGGAAAGCTCAGGTCACATGCAAATTGTGGAATCAACCCTTCGGCTGTGTTCCTACTGATTTTAACATGGGGAACCATTTAAAGGGCGGATCAACAAACTCCTGAATAGCCAGCAACGGATTTTTGGTTGCTCTGGTGCTGCAAATGTACTCCCTTAATATCAGGTGCCTCGCCTGCTCGTTTGCCCGCTATTTATGTAAAAGAAAGTTACTCAGTGGGCGATGAAGAGAGTGATCAGCATTCAGCACCGATCCGTAACAGAACCAGTTACCGGCAAAGTCAGAGTCAACGAATAACGAAGTTGAAGTGGTAATGGTCAATGGTGGTGAACATGAGTTGGTTTAGAGGACCGATGGACTTTGGGATCTTAAGGAGCTGGAATGGCTGCCCCGCATCGTATCTCTTCGTAGACCCTTAACTAGATGGAAATAGTACATCAAGTGAGTAGTATGGCGTTGATGGACACAGGAACGCCATGGATTGCGGAAATCCCTGTAGACTTATGTCCAGCAGTGAGAGCAGTCCGTCGGTCGGTTGAAATAACAATATTTTCTTTGAAAAACAATTCATCACTCCCTATCAATTTGATTGATTGCAAAAGTATTTTTGTACTTTCTAAACCCGTCATAGCCTATCCTTCAAATAGCTTGCGTGACAGCTCTTCGCCGGAGTTATCGAGGAATATCAATTTTAAGTAAGTAAAATTGTATTATCTTTCAAAATCAGAGTTGGCAGATCCTCAATAGATGGACGGACGATCTCCATGGCTGAGGCGCGTCATTCAAAGCACCTATATAAAGCAGCTGGTCGATCCTGAAACCGTAGCTGCATCAATCATGCTATAAACTCAATTGTTGTGAATGGCTTTTATGGTATTTTTGCTGTACCACTGCACTTTAGCCAATAACGAGGGAGTGTCGGCCAATCAGAGGTGATTGCGATCGTCACACTGCATGTCAATCGAAAGACTGAATTTAGGAAGTTATTAAAAAAACTTCACTGCGTCGAGTTTGCCCTAGCCCTTAGGCTTATTTTAGTATTAGCTCAAATTGGTCTTTGACCTTGCGATAGATTACCCATTACGTGCTATTAACTAATCTCCGATCCGTAACACTATACTGATAAGCTAACAACATTACGTTAAACGCTCTTGGATGGCGCCTTAGGTACTCTAGGCCGCTTACTTAAGCCTAAACGGACGTAATGCCTTAATTGGTTTTACCTAACTAAGCTTGTTAGGGGCTATAGCTTGCCTCTAGTTATATCAACCAGCTTTAGGTAACTAGTTTATTCCCTGGAGAATATTAATTCAAAGCTGCCGCGTTAACAACGTAATAAAATTATACCTATTTTGGTCTCAAATAAATAAGTATTTATTTATTTATTTATTCATATATACTGTTTGAATACGATCACTAACTGCCGTACTCAGAGTCGCTAATCGTTACTTAAGATTGAGTTAAAACGAGACAGATTTATGTGAGAAATATAGCTCTGTCTCGTTTTAACTAAACTTAAGTAAAGATTAAGCGACTCGAATTTACATATATTATAAAGATACCTACTAGAAAATTGTTTGTAAAGATTAAAGTTTATTTATTTCTCTTCACCATCCTAATCCAGCACTCGATCATAACCTCCGTCGCGGACGTACATCACTTTGACATATCTGATATGGGGAGATCATTTTTATCATCGCTCGTAAAAAAAATATTATGGTCCAAGACCCCAGGACCGCCAGACGTTACTTATTGTCTGAGAAACAAAATCTGTGGGATAGAATAGTGTTACAGCCGGCAGCCAATTTAAACATATTAACTGCTAGTTATGCTTTCAGCTTTAGCAGCTAACACCTATAAATTGGCTGTCGGCACAAGCTAACAGATATGGGTACGATAAAACTTAAAAGTACGCAACGCACTACTCTATTCCACCTCAGACTAAGAATCAAGAGACTTGTCAGACGCGTATACCCGAAAGGGACAAAACAACAAAAGAAATCATATTTACGTATGAAAGGTTATGTTTCATAATTTGCGTTTGCTACAACTGTTACACAGCAATGCACCATAAATGGCTTCTACACACCTTCAATACTAAATTTAAGACAGAAAACTAAATAAAAACTCGTAATATTCGCAATAAATTACTATCACAGAGGTTTGTTGGGCACAAAACGTGCCCAACAAAAAAAAGCTAAACAAAGACAAAAAACTGTGTTTATATCTCTATCACTCTTCAGAGCTTTTCTATACACCAAGCTTGCTCTAACAAGGTATTATTATTTAATATTTTATTGCCAAATCTACCTTGATTCTTAATCTGAGTATTCCACACATTTTTTTTTGCAAAAAATAAGTTACGTCTGGCTATCCTGGGATCTTGGTCTATAAATAAAACATAATCGATAAAACCATGGTGATGGCGGGTATTGCGGAAAATTTGTGGAAAACAGGTTTTCGAAGAGCCCGTTTTCCGGCGACGCGATCTTGCTCCATAGACGAGGGATAAATTATATTGAGTTGATCTTATTTGTGGGCATTGTAATTTTGTTAATATCTCGTTTTTGAGGTTTAAGTAACTACTAGCGACCGCCCGCGGCTTCACTCGGTGAAAATGTAAATCCTCATTATTCCATATCCCGTGGATATTTAGAAAAATCCGGCCTAACGGCGATTACGCACCGCACTTCCGTCATCCGTGAGAATACCTCGGATGTGCGTCGGATTCAAATCGGACAATATAACATCGCTTCGCTTGACTTGACATTCGCAACCCGCTGAGTTATATCCTTTACTCTCATTCTCCTACGGATCTACACATTTATGGTTTGATCACACAGAGAAAGTCCAAGCATAGCTCTCTCTATCGCTCGCTGAGTGACTCTAGCGTAATATGAGGCCCTTATTTAGACCATTCGAATCCACACGTTATCACGTCATGCATACTTTAGATATATTTGAAACAGCGAGAAAAGCTATAAATGTAACACAATCGATAAAGCCAGGTGGGCTGGACTGGACGAGCGGTGAAAGATCAACATTCAACATGAATGAGCAATGTATCTACCTAGTATGATAAAAGCGGTGACGTACCTAGTGAGTATTAATGGAGGAAACCTTTATTGTTTAATGTGCTATCGTTTTTTTTAACTTTATTAAAGTTAGATTTGTTTTAAATATATAAATAAACTAGCTGCCCAACCGAACTTCGTACCGCCTAACAGTCTGATAAGGTAAGGATCACTTTGTTGTGTCACACACACACAACATGTTGTCACACAAAGTGATCCTATAAGGGTTCCGTTTTTCCTTTTGAGGTACCCTAAAAATTAAAAAGAGATACTCTAAATTTAGTTTAGAGAAAGACAACAGAATCGGCGCCAGTGTGTCTATAAAAATGCACGACACACATACAACACATTGATTAAATACCCGTCAGGTGTAGAATAATAAACAAACGTACAGCAGGTACAATATACATAAATCAATTTATCTCGGCATAGGTATATTTTCCGAGAACGGTTATTTACATTGAATCTAAATAAACGTTCATAACTTTTACGATATATCGTAAAAATAGAATAATGCGATAGGGTGAAACCATATCTTTGTCTATCTTATTAGGTTGGATATGAGGCTTGTGTGGTTGTATGCGCCTCCAGTTCTTCAACCATTGCGTATAAATTTTTTATCAAATAAGAATAACATAAAATAAACTTTTAAAGCAAATCTAAATATATAAAAGGAAAAGGTGGCTGACTGACAGACGGATCTATCAACGCACAGCTCAAACTATTGGACGGAACAGGCTAAACTGGTATGCAGATATATAGCTATTATGACGAAGGCATCAGCTAAGAAAGGATTTTTGAAAATTCAAACCCTAAGGGGGTGAAGTAGGGGTTTGAAACTTGTATAGTCCACGCGGACGAAGTCGCGAGTATAAGATAGGCATTGGACTGACTTTTCAAAGTGTCTAGGTCGTGTTCAACGAAGTTAAAGATAGTAAATGTCCACTAAGATACTTACTCAATAGGTCTGCTAGATAGACTAGAATGTTAATGAATAGACGATCACGATTTCATTTTATTTTTTTCTCGTAGGACCTCTATATAATAAATATAATAAAAGCTTTATTTAGATTCCTTACATTAATTCTTAATTCTATGACACTACTCTAACAACATTTTGCTTATAATCTAGTTAATTTTTTAATCCTATTTCCGTCGTTATAAGTAGTAGGTATTTATAATATTTTCCTTATAATAAAATCATAATAAACATGCTTTTTACTTATTTGTGTAGGTATATATTTTATTTATATGTAAGGACCGCCTGTGGCGGTTTAAGCCTCCTCCATTCCTCCCCATATGCATTATGCACCTGTCTCTAGCTAGAGTACTCCATGTCGCCACCGATCTAACATTGAAAGTGGCGTTATAGAATTTTTTTGTTTGGTGGAGGGTTTTTGTCTACTGCCCCCGCGGTGACAAGCCGTTCTGGGGGAGATTTTTTTTTTAATTTTTATTTGCTCTACTTTTTTTTTTTTTTTATAATGTTCTGTTTTTCTATGCGGCTAGTGTTTTTCGGCTTTTGTATTTGAATTAGTTGCTATTGATTTTCTGGTGTCGTGCTATCTTTATTTTTGTTTTGTATATATTGGCGTATTCCATAGGACATCGTTTTATTCTTTTTATTTATTTGTATATTATCATAGTTAGGAGTACCTACGCTCATTTTGATTTTCTGCCGTATTTTTTGCCTGTGGAGGAGTGATGTGAGGAGGACCTCTATATCCAGGATATTAAATCTGATATTCGTCTCCAGGATGTGCTTCGTGCCTTTATGCCATTCGTCAAGATCCGTTCAACGGTTATGTACCGTGAAAAGGCAACAGACAGACGTATACTATTATAATAATTGGATGGATTGGATGGATCCCCAAAAGCGTATCGTACAAAATTAGAAAATTGACCAACCAATCAACTAGTCTTCGAGAAAATTACCTAGACAACAGCTGGCTAAGGCACGGACAACGAACTAATCCAATAAGTGTTTGATAAACGTTCCTTCGACGTAAGTTCAGCTAAAAATAACTGCGTTACGTAGTGGGCGAACAACCTAAGCGCCGATGCATACAGGCGGAGTTTAATTTAATGCAGCTTTATGCACCTACTTTGATATACGGTTCAAAGTTGAAACACTGATTGGTACACTGAAAACAAAACATTGACATGCGGCGTGCTGCGTGACTCAATCGAAGATTATGTCTTAAATGATAAAAGAGCGCGTGGATTTGACTCGCAGCTCGCTCCAGCAGTGCGCGGGACTACAATTACTTTTATACATGGCACTGTTAATCGAATGTTTGAAAAGAGGAAAGTAGGTACGGTAGGAGAGGCATTCCGAACCAGTGCAGTGTTGGATGCATTTGACGAATCAAAAGTAAACGTAAAAGTGTATTCGATTTTTTTTTCTATCAAAAAAGACGCCACGCCCCGGCTCTACAAATGTGCGTTGCGCTTTAGTCTTTAATTCTCTGAGAGCATTGGTAAGACTATAAATACCAATATAATCGATACAATGGTGGGTGGACAGTGGACCGGCTTAATGAAAGGTCGACCGGAATATCGCAAGGGTGTTGCGTATTTACTGTTTATTCATCAAATACGATCACTGTAATATTGCAGTGCCCCTATTTGTGTGAACTTTCAGATTAAATCCGATGTGTGACGATCACAGTCACCTCCGATTGGCTGACGTTCTCAGCACACTATTGGCTAATACATCGATGCAGTAATCCATATCAATACTAATATTATTAATGGGAAAGTGTGTATGTCTGTCTCTCTGTCTGTTAGGTTTTCTCGCTCCATTTGTTTAACCGATTTTGACGAAATTTGGTATTTGTACCAAATTTCGTCAAAATCGTTTGCATCCTTCCCCGGGATGCGAGCTATCTATATTCCTGAAAACCAATGAGTTCCCACTGGATGTTTAAAAACCCAAACTTAGGCGGACGAAATCGCAGGCATCACATAGTTATAACATAAGTTCAGCCAATCACAACAATTTACACTAACAATGTTCACAACTTTCGCAAGCGACGTGCTGGGTTCTTTATAAAGGCTACTCGCGAGGATTCTACACATTTTTTTACATTGTCTTATGTGTATGTAAAGTGGAGATAAATAACAACTTTATGTTATTTTCCGGGCAGCGTGCGTATGTAAATATAGGTATTGAGTTTGACTGAATTATGCTAATTATAATTAAGACATAAAACATTGTCCTGTAGTTTTTGGTAACCCACATACGAGTAGTTACTTAGCATGTTACAGATGAATTGCACAAATAAATATTTTTCCTCATACGAAGATCGGAAACTAAAGTCGAAAATCACTTGTCATCATGTCATTCCTAATTTTAGGCGAATTCTCAAGACGCGGGCATCAGTATAAATCCAAAAGAGTGACTGTCAGTCTGTCATCTTTTCTGTACGCCTCAACCGCAGAAAGTATCTCGAAAGGCACGGAGATAGCTGGTTTCTTAGAGACGGACAAATTATATTTTTTTAACAGCAATATAACAAAGGATTACTTTTCAATTTTTATTACCTTATTTTTACTGATACCTGTATCAGTTTATACGAAGTCACATGCAAAATATAATATGGGTAACAAGTTAATTTTAGCAGGCTAAGTTTAAGTTAAGTTAGTTAATGTGGCTAATTCCTTTGTACACAATCTCTAAACTAAACTAAAATGGCACATCTAAATCTATTGATATCCCTTTCATAATGTTGCATGCGGAAAAGGATAGCATTAGTTTTAGACCTGTTAATTTAGTTTAGTTTAGAGATTGTGTACAAGAGAATCGGCCCCATTATAACTTTCTATCATAAAATCGACGAATTTTGCATGTAGGTTATTTCATGTCCACCACATATGAAAGGATTTGCAAAAATTACTCGAACGAAGTCGCCAGCCTGGGCCGGTCAGCTTGTTCATAAATAAAGATATACGGAAAAAAGAAACGATCAGCAAACAATACAATAATAGAGTTGACCTTAACTTGATATCAGTAACCTTCGAGATTATTTCTTATTAGAAACAGTGGTAATGAATACTTTATCCTAAGAAATGTGACTATGATATGGTGTAAAATTACCGGATCAAATGGACACAATAGCTGATCATCGTCATAAAAAGTACATACAAAATAATATAAACTTATACTCCCACTGCTACGACATATAGAAGTTTATTTAAAGTGTATTTCAATAACGTGAAATTTAGCTATTTGAGTTGGGCTTATCGATAATAATCGAATCGAATAATATTATAAAGCTACATTATCCCCAAGTGCTACAGGTCCAAGGCTTCAGGCTACGTGGGTCACACGGACAAATATCAGTATGTAGAGGTACCTATCATCGTATAATATGCCAAAACAAGTTGCAAAGAATTGGGAAACGAAAGGTTGCATTTCACAAGACAATTCAACTTAAATTTCAAACAAAAGAGAAAAAGTGCTACGAATAACAAGCAAAAGTACAAAACTATACAAAACAGATGAATCCCGATTTTATTTGTTATTTGTTTTTCATGCGAGGAATATTATATTCTTACTTTAACCCCCTTTCCACACTTTTCGTTTGTCGCTTGATGTTCCAATGGCAGTACATTTTGACACAAAATCGGTTTCCGACAAGTGTGAATAGCTTCATATAAAATGTTCCGCCACTGGAATATCCGATAAAAATCCGTGTCCGACAAACGACAAGTGGGAACGGGGGTCTACAGTTGTGCAACGAGAAATTAGCGCAAGCAAGCATGTATGACATAAAAAGCGTGTAAACACAAATAGGACGTACATTCGACGTGACAATGATGACCGCGGGCCCCAATCCCATTATCATGTAGAGCAATAGTTCCAACATCTTGTACCGCTCGTGGAAGATCTGTTGGTACGTGATGCCCAGGACAGCCAGCAGCCAGATCGCCCATCTCAGCTCTCGCAGCATCCAGCACGACAGAGTGCCGACGGTCAGCCAAGGGAAGTACGAGCTCGCGATGAAGATGTAGATCATCGCACGATCGCATCGGTGGAGGAAGTGCTTCATTTTGCTGCAAAATTAGTAAGGTTTTAGCTTGATGCGTATTATTAACTTGTGCGTGAGCTGTGCTGTTAGAAATTAGAATAGACTTTTTATGTGAGATTTACCCAAAAACCTATTGATTGCTTAAGTAATCATAGGTCTCTAGTAGAACAGAGTGTGGATAGTTAGTAAACAGAGTGCGGGAAGTAGGCGCTCGCGATCAAAATGTAGATTCATCTCGAGATTGCATGACTGGAAAAATTAGTAGATCTTTCTACTAATTTTTAACTCTTGGTGTAAAAATTAGTAGAAAGAGGTGTGAAAATTAATAGATAGAGGTCTGCTGTTTGTTAGAAATTAGAATAGACCTTGTATGTGAGAACTCAAAACTTATTGATTAGGATGGGCTGCATTTTGCAGCAAAATTAGTATGACTTTAGCTTGATGCGCTTTAAAAGCTTGAATGAGGTGTAAGTACTGTTAGAGATGGACGTGTGTGGTAATCTGGGATCTACAAAAAAAAACTATTGATTACCTAAGTTAACCTAGATATCCAATAGGATATAATGCCGATTGTTAGTCAAGGGAAGTAGATCGTGATGAACACGTAAATCATAGCGCGATTACAGTGGTGAAGTGATTCAATTTACCGAAAAATTAGTACCTAAGGTTTTATTCATGCGTTTTATAAGCTTGTAAATGAAATGCGTAGTTAGAATAGATGTGTTTGTGAATATAGTGAGTCTTGGAAAATTGCAAAATTAGGCGAGGGCAAGATGAAACTTGCGATGAAGATGTAGATTACTGATTATCGCGGGATTTGTTAATTACTCTTTGATTTTTCGAGGCAAAAAGTAGCCCATGTCACTCTACACCTGACTTTAACTATATCAATGCAAAAAATCAAGTCCATTCATTCGTTCGAGACAAACCAAAAACCAAACACTCATATTGAGAATATGGGTAGTGATTTGTTTAATGCTCAAAATAGGATCATTTCGTTTCAGTGACAACGTAGCGTTGTTTAAATGGAGATATAAAGCATTTGATATCAGGTAAGTTATTATAAATAATGGAATTTTAATATCACGGATCTATACAAATTTGCTTTGTAAATATTTGTAAATACGCCTCAAAGTTTAACATTATACGGTTGATGATAAACGGAAATGACAATATCAAGATAACGTGGACAAGTATGCAAACAGACGATTACAATAATTGTATGCTGCTTCAATTTTGAATACAAGTTAAGTTTTCTGACATTTCGACGAGCTGGCGCAGTGTTGATTAACTACAATCTCTCAATGGTTTTTTCACGAACGTTTATCTTTACCGAAAATACCAAGATAAATTGTAATTATAAAGACTACTGTCGAGGTTTATTTATAGAGTAGACAGCAGACCTTGTTAAGGATATTTGACGTCTTCAACCGTTAGGTAGACTTCAACGGCTGGATTCCACATTTAGCAAAATAAAATACGGTCTTGCGCCTCTTGAAACCAGCGACTCCCTGCGACTCGTTTGCATGCTTGACACATCACACAATACAGTCTCGCCTCTAGACTTTGGCCAGTCAGATTCGCAGAACACAATTTAGGCTGCGGGAAGTTATTTATTACGTTTGAAAGGAGATTCAATTACTAAGTAATCCTGCTCCTTTGGGATCGGGAAGTAGCTATCAAAGGACATGTAAAGGACTAAAGCCTGTTATGTGTTTTCTTTTGAAAGGTTTTTCTTCTGCGGCTATTTTTACTTCTGAAAAGGAATTAAACACCGGCCTCGGAAAATGGAGATAGTTACCTATCAATTCAATAAGTAGAAATTTTATTGGTAAGTATAAGGTCGAGAGCAGGACAGCCCCCGCGCTAACCAGGTGCGGGATAACGCGGGTGACGTGCAGGTGTGCGGGGCGTCCCCCCGCCTCATACCTCGATTGCCATCTCAACCTGTCGCGTAGGTACACATCATGATCAACCCATCGCCAGCCTACTACTTAGCATAGGTCTCCTCAGAATAAAAAGGGTTTAGGCCATAGTCCACCACGTCGGCCAAGCGCAAATTAGCAGACTTCACACACCTCTGAAAATATTATGGAAAACTCTCATGCGTGCAGGTTTCCTCCCGATGTTTTCTTTCACCAGAGAATCTTGCACGGTCAGAGTCGGATCGGACAACGTAGAAACACCACCATAATTATCGCAAAGCTGAGAATTTCATTCTAGTAGATAATTATAAAAGCTTATAGCGATTAAAAGCTCTCTTTGTGCTAAGCACGGAGTCGGAAAATTCCGCTTTGATCGCATACACAAAGAGCTTTTAGCTGCTTGCGATATTATGACTTCCTATTTCTTTGACATTATCTTTTAGAGCAGAGATTTCTTGCACATTAGAACAATATTAATTTTGTATGGTTTTTAAGGTAATAAGGACCTTTTATAATTTCGAAGCTGTGATGGCCTAGTGGGTAGGACGTCCGCCTCCTAATCGGAGGTCGGGGGTTCGATCCCGGACACGCACCTCCATAACTTTTCGGAGTTATGTGAAGCAAAACATGAGAGTTCTCCATAATATTCTCAAAAGTGTGTGAAGTCTGCCAATCCGCACTTGGCCAGCGTGGTAGACTAAGACCAAAATATTCTAAAGCCTTCGAAGCCTTCTAAACCCGTTACCTGACAAAAATATACAGTAGGTACCTACATTATTAATGTACGTTTAAGACTTTGGTATGTATGCTTAAGAATTATCAGGCTATTAGACAGCTATTACGACACGGAACAATTGCCGACGAGTCACCTTATCAACCCTAGGATCAAGAGGTTAGAGATGAACTATTGGCACAGATTAGTATAAGGTTGCCTTTAGACCAAAAATGTGCTAGCTACGCTATTTATGTGTGTCAAACCCTGTAAGGGTGGTAAATTGGGCGGAATGGAAATATACCCGGATACGGAATAATCTACCACCTTACAAAGATTAGAGGAAAATAATAATTTACTTTACTTGATCTATCTACCTAGTAAAGAATAGAAGCTAGCCGTCGACTCCCTTGTAATGTATATGAGGTGTTATAAATGAAATTTGCTAGATGTTAGGCAAAATTGTTTTTAATGTAACTTTTACCGGGGTCGCTTAATACATAGTGATGGCTAATAATGCTTAGTTATTCTAGCTTAATGCCAAGACTTAATTTAGATACATTAGAATGCCTTAGGTAGATAGTACATAAAATCTATGTTTTAAATTTAAGATGCCATTGGCATGGAATAGACAATGACACAGTAAAATTCATAAAATTGTTTCAAAATAAAGCTCAGTAGTAAAGACAGGGTTCTTACTGTACACATACACTAAGAAGGTTCACTAAACTGTTCCAGGATACAAACATTTGCTTACTTGTAGGTGCGAAGACTGCAAGGTAGCTGGACGGCATCGGCCAAGCTCCCAAAACTCGATTTAACTTGATTCTTCACAACCGAAATGTTTCATTACAAAGATTTTCACCAAGTCTTATCCATAGAAATTAAGTTGCCAACGTGAATGTGCAAAAGAAATAAATACGGAAAACGAAAGCGAAATACAAAAACCGAAAACTAAAAACGGAAACGCAAACGGAAACGCAAACGGAAAACCCTGTAACAAAGAAAAACAAGATTATAATTTGTGCTGTGTGAAAATTTCGACACGTGGAATTTTCCCGATCAAACACAACTCACCTATTGAACTCCTGGCCACCAATGGTTTTCAGGAGTCCACCCACAACCCATTATCCTCATTTATTTGGGAAGATAAAATAACTGGAACTGAAAGGGAAATCATGAAATTAGGATTTTCTCTAACCAAACCGCCATTTTGTCGAATCCACATTACTTGATTTTTCACTCACCATAATTGATGAAACATTGAAATACGTTAGGATGACTAAATTTATAACAATTGTATTTTCCCAGGCGAAGCCATGGGCGAAAAGGAGTGAGATTTTCCTGGAACGAAAAAATTCGTCTTCACATGTTGATTCCAGAAAAATTCTAAATCTCACCAATCGGTGTTGCCAGACGCAACCCGAGTGTGGCCGCTCTCATTTAGTTTGATCATGAAGCCAATTCATTTTTGAATATTTGCGGAACCTAAGGATATATTATAAGAACCGTTTTGTTAATGACTTAACAATAAACAAATGATATTATGGTTTTATTTAATTATTTTGTTTTATTTTTACGACAATTGACAACGAAGCAAACGCCATCTATTGTGGCTCGAATGAACTCTGAACATCGACCCACGCGTAGTTCTGCACCTTGATGCTAGGTGGCACCAACATACTTTGAACAAAATTGATTTTTATTAAAAACGAAACGCTAGTTAGTAGTTCAAAATTTACAACGTCACAATACTTCCCCTCCTACGAAAAGGTTCAACAGGTTGAACCACGCTGCCCTCAGCGTCATCCAACAACTACTAACAATTTGCCTGAAACAAACAAAAAAAACACAGAAGTTACGCGTGAACGCACATCTACTACTAACAAGGAAAATTGTCTAACAAAATAAATATACTGAAAACAGTGTAAGGTTTTATACATTATACTTAACTACACAACCCTAACTTCTAAAAAGAATATATACAAAAAAACTTCATGGTGTCTAAGACACTTGAGTGGAAACATCTTGGCATCATTCTTCAGCTGACTGATAGAATGCGTCTAGGCCTACGGTGGTTCACTCTTTTAAACTACCATCTTAATATTTGTTACTCAACAAATACGGAAAAACTGGTTGTGAACGGGTCCATCTGATATGGCAACCGTTCTCTATCCCATTCGGAAAAATAAAACCGAATCAAAATCGGAATATGAGAAAAAAAACGAAATAACTCTCCTAGAAAATAGATCTCGGAACAGAATCGGAAAAATAACAGAAATGATCCATTATCTAGAAGGAAAACGAAAACAAAACACAAAACCCCCCCTTTTCGTTATCCCCAAAGTACGATATTTGCATTTTTACTTTCTCAACCGGTTGGTCTACCACAAGCATTCCAATCATCACATATTCATCTCTACATACATCCACTACATTCCTCCTCAACTGAACCATGGTAATGTAACTGTTAACTCAGAACATCACTACACTCATACAAATTCCTAATTGAATATTGATAACTTAAATATTCAAACAGTTTAGACCAAACTAAGTAATGGCAAATATCTACTTCTTAATATCCTTAATATGCCAAGTGCCTATTGGGTGGTTGTCAGCTACTCTAACTAGTTCATAAACCAAAGGTGACAAAACCTTGACAACCCTGCACTTTTCATACTTAGGTGCCAGCTTAGCTGCGAAAAAATTTGTAGCGTCGCTTTGTGGATAGGTCTTTTTCCACACTATATCCCCAACAGAATAGCTTGCAGACCTACGCCTTAAGTTGTAATGCGTTGCATACTCTGCATGAGCCTGAAACAAATTTCTCCTAACCTGACCAAATATGTCCTCCAAAGTTCCAAACTTTCCTGCGTATTCCTCCCTTGGAATTCCGGCCTCGTACTCCTTATCCGTGTCCTTATAGAAGGAACCATTTAAAACCGGTTCTCTAGCGTGGACAAGGAAGAACGGGGAGAATCCAGTGGATTCATTAACCGCACTGTTTATGGCGAACTGGACCTTGTACAGGTTTTCGTCCCAGGACCTGTGGTTATCTTTCACAAAAGCGGCTACAGCAGTCATAACAACCTTATTGTACCTCTCAACAAGGTTAACTTGCGGAGTGTACAGTGGTGTGTAGTGTAATTTCGGAATATTATAACGCTTAATGAGATTACGGAATTCAGATCCTGTAAATTGGGACCCATTGTCCACAATCACAGTCTCTGGAACACTATGGTTCAAAAATACAAAATTCTCTAGCGCTTTAACAACAGCGGCACCTGTGGCACGCCGTAACGGAAACAACATTGTATATTTCGAAAAACAACACGTCACCACAAAAAGAAATGTAAATCCTGATTTAGACCTAGGCAAAGGTCCGACTAAATCAGCCGAAATGACCTGAAAAGGTCTCTCGCAGACTTTAGGCTTCCCTAGCAGACCTGGAGTGGCTGATGTCGTGTGTTTATACGCAGAGCAAGTATCACAATTCTTAACGTACTCAACCACGTCCTTATACATACCACGCCAAAAATATCTGAGGGATAATCTGCGATGAGTTTTGAACACACCAAAATGACCTGCAGTTGCGTCTGCATGGTTTTGTTGCATAATTCTAAGGATGTCGTTCTTGTGGACTACCTCTTTCCAGTCGAACTCACTGAGAAGCTGGTATTTACATTTACTGTAACGATATAGTTTATCGTTCAAAATACTAAAATTCGGAAAATTTGCTGGATTGATTTTACAGCCATTAAATGTTTTGTCATACCAGTCATCTACCAAAACTTGTTGACTAGAGTTATCATTACGATCACCAACTACATCTACGTGTATGAGTCTCGACAAGGTATCCGGAACTACATTATCACAACCCTTCCTATGTTCGATAACAAAATTATACTGTGATAATCTACAACCCCATCTGGCGAGTCGTCCTGAGGGATTTTCTAAATTTAAGAACCACTTTAGGGATGCATGGTCTGTGATAATTGTGACTGGCTTGGAACCAAAATAAGCCTGAAATTTCTCCACTGCAAAAATCACAGCTAGAGCCTCGCGTTCCGTCGCGCTGTAATTCCTTTCGTTTTTATTTAGGCTCCTACTGACATACGCAATGGGATGATCGCAACCATCGGTTTCTTGCGTCAGCATACCGCCAACACCATATGCAGAAGCATCACAATGTATTTTGAATGGTTTTTCAAAATTCGGTACCGCAAGAACAGGTGCGGTTACCAACGCATTCTTCAATGTATTAAATGCTACCTCTGCCTGTTCGCTCCACTCAAATTTAGGTGCGTTCTTTCCTTTACTCGTTAGTCTATTGAGTGGTGCAGCGATGGTTGAAAAATTCCTAATAAAGCGCCTGTACCAAGAACAAGTGCCTAGGAAAATCTTTACCTCCTGTGCAGTTTTTGGGGTCGGAAAGTTCAAAACTGCGGCAACTTTTCCAGGATCTGTGCGTAAACCAAATTCATCCACTATATACCCTAAATATTTCAAAGAGTTTCGAAAAAAAATTACATTTATCAAAATTTATGGATAGTTGAGCCATTTTTAGTTTATCCAGAACTCTGTTTAATAAAATTAAATGGGTTTCAAAATCAGCAGAACAAATAACAATATCATCTATATAACAAAATACTATTCCATTTTCAATATCACTACAAAAATTTTGATTAAATAACTGGTCCATTAACCTCTGCTGTCGTGCTGGTGCACCGCATAGGCCAAACGGCATGACTTTAAATTTGAATAACCCTCTACCAGGAACTGTAAAACTGGTTTTTTCCTGAGAGTCGTTAGCTAACGGAATTTGCCAGAAACTTGAACTTAAATCAATCGATGATAAAAACCTTGCCTCTTTCAAGCTATCTAGAATTTGTGGAATGTACGGTATTGAGTATGAATCCCCCTTTGTCACTGAATTTAATTTCCTGCAATCTAGGCAAAATCTCCAGTCTCCATTTGCCTTTTTCACTAAGATTGCTGGGTTATTCCAAGGGCTTTCACTCGGAGTAACTACGTCCATTTCCAGCATCCTATCTAACTCTTTACTTAAAGCTTCCTTCTTTTCGGGAGAAAGTGGATATTGTTTTATTTTTATTGGCAAGGCATCACCGGTGTCAATAACATGTTCAATTAATTTTGTTCTACCCAATCCAATTTTCGTTGAAGAAATATCTAAAAATTTATTTACTACAGACTGGGCTAATTCTTTCTGTTGAGATGATAAGTTTTCAAAAGAAGTGATGGTATGAATTTGTTCATTATCAATCGCACAAATATTGTAAAATTGAGAAGGTGCCTTAATTAATTCTAAATTATCAAAAATGCCAGGGGCTAACTGAAATGTTTTCCAAAAGTCACAGCCAAAAATAACATCCGCTATTATAGAGGGTACTACAAAAAATTTTATTATGTGAGTTACGGAATTATAAGTAATCGGAATAAACATATAACCCATGCAATCAAGTTTGTCTCCATTTGCCACTGAAAATGTGGTATCAATACTGCTATGCAGTTTATAACCGAATCTCAAAAAAACCTTGTGCGCCTGGTTACCCAAAATTGACGCGCAAGCACCGGAATCTAGTAAACCTGTAATCTCAAAACCGTCAACAAAAACCTTTAAATGTGGCCTAAAGTCTCGTTTATCCACTGAATACAGAACTGTGTCAGGTAAAAGGGATGTTTTGTTGTTAATGACCAAGTTCTTTACTTGTGTCTCTGCACAGTTCTTACTAATTAGTTTTTTGAATTTTTGTCCGGAGCGGGTTTACTAATCGCCTTTTTACTACAACTTGGACATGTCTTTACTGTAAAGTTCTGACGTCCACACGAAAAACATCTAATAAATTTCGGAACTGTCCTGCAAAATTTAAAGGAATGGTTACCCTTGCCGCACTTGTAACATAGTTGTTTATTTGTTTTCGTAAAATCAGTGCCTTTACTTGTATCAACCTTAGGTGCAGGTGTGACTGAAAGTGTGTTTATCTGTTTTGTCACTTGTTTGTAAGCAAACTCTGAACTTAAAGTTGCCTTACTGTTAGTAGGCTCAGAAAATAAGGCGGAACGCTGCCTCGCAGCCTCTAGTTTGCGACACTTTTCCTTCAACATTGCGACAGACTTAATGTCAACAAGAGCTAATTGTTCTGAGTAAAAAGGGCGAATATTATGTAATAAAATTTGTAACTTTTGTTCTTCGGAAAGTGGTGTTGACAACCTTGAAAACATGCCAAACATTACAGCGAAATAGATAGACACAGGTTCTTCAGAGCCTTGTGTTCTTGCTCGAATTTCACCTAGCAACCTGTAGTCATAATCTACTGCATCAAATTCCTCTAAAAATAAAGTTTTCAATTCTGACCAAGACGAAACTTGACATTTGTTGCCTCTGTACCATAACAATGCTCGGCCTGTAAAAAGATGAAATGCAGAAACAAATAATTTTCCATCTGAAACGCCATAAGATCTTTTATATTCCTCAACGCGTTCGATGAAACTGCGCGGATCACCCTGTCCGTTGAAATTTAACTTCCACTTGGCCACATTTTTATCACCAGTGCAGTCAACGGCGGTACTCTCGGAATCCAGTGATTCGTCGTGAGACGACTCATTGTCAGCATCTAATCTGGAAATCAAACTCTGCAACTTTGTATGTAATTCACTCTTCCTACTTATTAAGCTGAGTTCGGAACACTGTATTCTCAAAATTCTAAAGTACAAATGTGAAGCTAAAGCTTTAGACCTACAGAGGGCATGTCTATCTTTAGTGTCAGAACACTTTTTTAATAAATCTTCTAAGTCTTGAAGTTTTTTAGTAATAACCCCTAACTCACTTTCAGAAGTGAAATCCGTCTCTAAAATTGATTCAGAAGGAATTTCCTGAATTAATTGTTTTAACTGTTTCTTTAAACCTAGCACTGTAGGTGCTGGAGTTTCGGAACGAATGGATACCTCATAACACAATTCGTCCTTCAAAAGTGAATGAAACTGGGCAAAAGTCTGTTCCATTGTGTTAAGTCAAAACACATTTAACAAAATATCGAGCTTGTGTAACTGTCTATGTTTAGCCTTATACAAATTGGTTAAACACAAACACAAAAGAAGTTATTTAAACTATTAAATATACACAAGCAAAATACACAACAAAAACAATATTCTTAAGTCTATCCTAACCTATTTTATCAATTATGTTCCTATTCCAAAATATCGTTAATAATACAAGCACATATTATTACTATAGTAAACAAAATATAACAAAATAAAACTTCCCAAAATTGAATAAATGATTGTAAGGTGCAGTATCACCTTTATGAGTACACAGTGTGTTACAACCTTTACAATTACAAAAGTAAACAGGCAACAAAGTTGCAATGAACTCTGAATAGCATATTATCTTTAAAAAAAAACAAAGAGATTGTGCAATGGTTTGATGACTGTTACTTTACACTTTTAACACATAACCTAAAATACAACAAAATCTGTTTCTAAATGTCACTTTAAACTACCAGCATTCACTTAAACTTAACATGTTTTGTGTGTGAAGTAGCTTTTATCATAACCTTAACACAGCTCTAAACAAAATTTCAACAAAATAATGAAGTATCAAGTCACTGAAAAAAAATTGTTCATAACTTCCTACTTGAACTTAATGTAATCTCTGAATATAGTTTATATATTTAGTTTCACAAGTTGTAACTCTTAGTATTTATAAATGTATGTGTGTAACTAGTTAACAGGACATAGCGTTTCAAAACTTTAATTATACTAAGTTACCGGAATTTTCAAACATAAGATGTACTTACTATTGAAAGCAATAACCAACAACAACTCAGTTAAGCAATGTTTATTACTAAACTGAAGGCAAACATTCACTTATACACCTCCAAGGTAAGTCAAATAACATAATTGAACGGCATAAGCACCATTTATAATGTGTTAATTAAATAAGAAAAAAAAAAACCAATGTTGGACTATACTCAGAAAATTACTTAAACTATCAAACAAAATTTCTAACTATTAGTTATTATTTAGTTAGTTAACCATAAAAACAGCTTAGTGCTCTTTGCAATGTGTCACTACTTAGAAAATTGTACAATCAGCGGAGTACATTTCATAAAATTTACAAAATTTCTCAAAATATACAGAAATAACTATATAAAAAAACGTTCGGGCGCCATTTGTAAGGGTGGTAAATTGGGCGGAATGGAAATATACCCGGATACGGAATAATCTACCACCTTACAAAGATTAGAGGAAAATAATAATTTACTTTACTTGATCTATCTACCTAGTAAAGAATAGAAGCTAGCCGTCGACTCCCTTGTAATGTATATGAGGTGTTATAAATGAAATTTGCTAGATGTTAGGCAAAATTGTTTTTAATGTAACTTTTACCGGGGTCGCTTAATACATAGTGATGGCTAATAATGCTTAGTTATTCTAGCTTAATGCCAAGACTTAATTTAGATACATTAGAATGCCTTAGGTAGATAGTACATAAAATCTATGTTTTAAATTTAAGATGCCATTGGCATGGAATAGACAATGACACAGTAAAATTCATAAAATTGTTTCAAAATAAAGCTCAGTAGTAAAGACAGGGTTCTTACTGTACACATACACTAAGAAGGTTCACTAAACTGTTCCAGGATACAAACATTTGCTTACTTGTAGGTGCGAAGACTGCAAGGTAGCTGGACGGCATCGGCCAAGCTCCCAAAACTCGATTTAACTTGATTCTTCACAACCGAAATGTTTCATTACAAAGATTTTCACCAAGTCTTATCCATAGAAATTAAGTTGCCAACGTGAATGTGCAAAAGAAATAAATACGGAAAACGAAAGCGAAATACAAAAACCGAAAACTAAAAACGGAAACGCAAACGGAAACGCAAACGGAAAACCCTGTAACAAAGAAAAACAAGATTATAATTTGTGCTGTGTGAAAATTTCGACACGTGGAATTTTCCCGATCAAACACAACTCACCTATTGAACTCCTGGCCACCAATGGTTTTCAGGAGTCCACCCACAACCCATTATCCTCATTTATTTGGGAAGATAAAATAACTGGAACTGAAAGGGAAATCATGAAATTAGGATTTTCTCTAACCAAACCGCCATTTTGTCGAATCCACATTACTTGATTTTTCACTCACCATAATTGATGAAACATTGAAATACGTTAGGATGACTAAATTTATAACAATTGTATTTTCCCAGGCGAAGCCATGGGCGAAAAGGAGTGAGATTTTCCTGGAACGAAAAAATTCGTCTTCACATGTTGATTCCAGAAAAATTCTAAATCTCACCAATCGGTGTTGCCAGACGCAACCCGAGTGTGGCCGCTCTCATTTAGTTTGATCATGAAGCCAATTCATTTTTGAATATTTGCGGAACCTAAGGATATATTATAAGAACCGTTTTGTTAATGACTTAACAATAAACAAATGATATTATGGTTTTATTTAATTATTTTGTTTTATTTTTACGACAATTGACAACGAAGCAAACGCCATCTATTGTGGCTCGAATGAACTCTGAACATCGACCCACGCGTAGTTCTGCACCTTGATGCTAGGTGGCACCAACATACTTTGAACAAAATTGATTTTTATTAAAAACGAAACGCTAGTTAGTAGTTCAAAATTTACAACGTCACAACCCGCCAATGAGATCGCTTGAACTTGCTAGCGTAGCGTAGCTTAGCTCTGGTGGAAAGGGGTTCAACGAAGCCAAGTTTTTTAGATACTAGTTGAGCGAGGTATGCGAGCTAAGAAGACGAGCTAAGGTTGCAAGCTAGGAATACACGAGTGGTGTAGCCATGGGAAGTATGGGGCACAGTCAATGGCAGCGTACTTTAGCTCGCGTTGTGCATTTTCCTCGCACAAAGCGTATCCTCAAGACTTCATAGCATATCTTACCCACTCCGCTTCACTACTTAAGTACTTAGCTTTGGTGGAAATAGACATACAGTTTCAAAGCTCAGCTTTCATCTCTCTCAAGCTTACAGCAGCTATAATGGCAGCCTAACGTGTGACTAGTTTCGCATACCGTGTATGAAAAGCCGTACAGTAACCCACCGTACGTGACGGTAGACGACCACCCGAAAAGTTAATTAAAAGCAGCCAGCCAAGCTTGAAGTGTTGTATTGGGTTCGCGAATGTTAATTTTATTAATATTTTTGCACGTCATAGAATGTTAGGGTGAATTTTTGAGATGGGTCTCTACCTAGTCTAGTCTCTACGATAGAGTTTGGAATCCTCGTTGAAAAAGTTTGTGATTTTACTTTTTATATAATACTATAGTTACTAATTAAGGGCTTCATAAGAAATCTCAGTCGTTCAACGGGCGATGGAGAAAGCTATGCTTGGAGTTTCTCTATGTGATCAAATCAGAGATGAGGAGAACCAATCCAAGTGCTCTTTGGTGGTGAGGCTGAAATTGCTTAAGGTGGCGTGCGGTACTGATTTAGAAAAAAATCTCTTGATCTATTTATGCCTACGTTATAGTAAGAACCTACATGTAAAAGCTCAAGTTTCTAGAAGCTACTAAGCTACCTAAGTTTAGGTACATATGTCAGTCATTTCTCCATTTATCTAAGGAAATTTTAAGTAAGTACATAAGACATTTTGGGCATAAAACCTGTTTGATAATGCATGCGCGTCCTCAGAGAGAAAAGTTTTAACTGCAAAACTTTGTAAGAGGTCCTTAAAAGGTTGTATAAAGTTGAAAATATAAGTTAAGGATAATAATATAAGACTCGCTTTGATAAAGTTTCACACCGCCATCCAGGGACACGTTTGAGGTCGTTTATAGATTTATGCGCAAGTTTGGCGCGTAGAATTTCAATGATTATCACTAAATGAAAAGCTATCAAGCTCAATTGACATATTGGTTCACTGCTGGTTCACTGAGCGATATAAAAATAATATTTCGTAGCCAACCTTCAATGGATTGAAAATAAATGTCAAATGAGCTTGATGGCTTTTAAGGCTAAGTTCATATGGCCGCGCGGTACCGCGCGGAACTACGAACCGCGCGGCACAAGATCAATATAAACGATAATTATCGTCTACATTACCGCGCGGTACCGCACGCCAACGCGCGGCGCGCTCTGACCCGCGCGCAAGATCTAGAACCGCGCGCTGCCGCGCGGCACAAGTATTTCAAACCTGTATCGACCTGTTCAGTTGATCCGCGCGCCTTGAGACGGAAAGACACATAGATCGATGCAATGAGTACCGAAGATGACATTGTGCCTATCGATTTGCTTATCGACGAAATCGAAAAAAGAGATGCGATTTGGAATCTTAACTCTAAGGATTATTCAAATAAAATATTAAAAAGAAGGTCTTGGGAAGAACTAGTTTTAATTTTTTGCAAAAATGATGATTCCGAAGAAAAAAAGAAAAATTTGGGTAAGTTTTTTTTTAATTAGTTTTATTTATTTAAAATAAGTTTTATAAAATCATAGGTAGGTACCTATTACACCATTTTATCTTGCCAATCTAATTTACCTTCAGTAACAAAATAATTTGTGAATTTAGTTCGAATATTATCTACTTCATGGATTGCTCGTCCACTGTTAGTTGGATTCACATTAGGTAATGGCGCTGGATTGATCATATCATCCTGATTTATACCATCTCTCATCCTTACCAAGTTATGTAAAACACAAATAGCTTTGACGATATCAACAGCAAAATCTATCTTCACGTCTATTGGCCGGTGTAAGATACGCCACTTGTTACACATTATGCCAAATGTACATTCGACATACCTTCGTGCTAAAGAAAGGCGGTAGTTAAATATATTTTTTTCTTTTGACAACATTTTACCACCATAGGGTCTCATCAAATTTTTAGTCATAGCGAAAGCCTCGTCAGCTACAATTACGTATGGTAGTTTAAATGCATCGCTCTCATTATTTGTGATAGATCTAGGCTCTGGTAAGTTCAACGAATTTTCTGAGAGTTTTTTGAATAATGACGTTTCCTTGAAAACACCCGAATCACTGTCTTTTCCGTAAGCTCCAACGTCTATCCATATGAAGCAATAGTTAGCATCACATAAAGCCATTAAAACTAATGAGAAAAAGTGTTTGTAATTGTAATACATTGATCCTGATTCTGGTGGCTGTATTAAACGAACGTGTTTGCCGTCCAACGCTCCAACACAATTTGGAAAATATGCTTTATTTTCAAATTGTATAGATATTTGTGTCCAGATTTCTTTTGTTGGTGGACTCATGACCAAAGTTTTTAAATTTCTCCATAAAACTTGGCACACTTGCTTAATTATACCCGATATCGTAGACTTGCCAATTTTATAACCATATTGTAACTCTGCAAATGAAGAACCAGTTGCTAGGTACCTGTAACATAATAGTTATTTAAGATACACGTGCATAAAGTAGATCTTTACCGAATAAGTGCTACAGTGAAAACACAAGCATAGCGAGTGTTTACAGTGTGGCACGCGAGCATAAAGTGCATATGCTCACGTGCCACGATAAATATTCCATTTCTATTCCTACTCCTATTCCTCGTCAAATTCCTATTCCCATACCTATTCCTACCCCTACTTACTCCTATGCCTACTCCTATTCCTATTCCTAATTCTATGTCTATGTCTATTTCTTTTAAGTAAATCTTTACTGAATAAGTGCTACAAAGAAAACACATTCATAGCGAGTGTTTACAGTGTGGCACGTGAGCATAAAGTGCACAAAGTACAATTTGCATAAAGTAGGTCATAAGGACTCTTTATGCACCCGTATCGTACAACATTTTTCAATAGTTTTGCAATGAAAACTAATAATTAATTATTTACTTTCTAGGATCGATTTTGCAAAAAAAATGGAAAAATTTACGAGATGCCTATGTAAAAGAACTTAAGAAAACAAAACATTTGAAGTCCGGTTCCTCAGCATCAACACCATCTTCATTTGCGTATTTCCAAAGATTGTCATTTCTTAAACAAGTTGTCCAGAAACGAAAAACTGACAACAGCCTTGATGTTGCGGAAGTTACAGAGAATCCTGATTTGGATAGTGCAGTTAACAGCAGCGGCGTTCAAGCTTCAACAGAAAATGTGCTCCGGAAAAAATTCAAACTTCACCCTGCCGATGAACATTTTGCAAATCTTTTACAACAAAGCATAAATACTCGAAATAATAATGCAGCAGAAAAGAAAGATGACGATGAAGATAAATTATTTTGTCTTTCATTGGTTAGGGAAATAAAAAAAGTTCCTGAAAACCGGCGTTTAAAACTGAAAATTGAAATTTATAATTTATTAGAACGATACCAAGCTACACGAGCACAGCCACTTGAAGATTTTAACTACCCGTCTACTTCATATAGCTCACAACGACCACCCAGAAACTATCATGCTTCATTTCAAAGTTCTCAATATAGCAACCCAATGCAGTACTCTGATAGAGAATCAACACAATATGGCTATACAACTAGTTCATACACTTCACCTCCCACAAGTTCATCGCAAGTAACATCACCCCCGGGTGATGTTACTTGTGACCCGTCATACGAAGATTCTCAAGAATTAGATCTGTTCAATTAAACTAAAAGTTAATTTGCCAAGAAGCCTCGCTCATAATTTCTTATTTTTTATAATTTTTACTGTGATTATGATTAATAAACAGTTAACTTACCGCAATGTTACAATGAGTTTTTCTTTTGGTGATATGCAATATCTTACAGCATTTTCACTGGATTTTAAATCATTTTCAATGAAATCGTATAAAAAATCAAAGGTTGCAACTGACATACGGAAATAATTAAAAAATTTTTCTTCATGTAACCTCAACTCAGGGTATAAGGTGACAAACAGGCTTGAAGAAAGTCTGTCACTTAATATTGGATGCACCCAGTATCGCCTTTGTCGTCTTCTGCGACGTCTCAGTCTTCTATATAAAATCCACAAGCAAATTGCCTCCTCCACGTCCATTGTATATCAATGTTAATGCCAGACTGGCGCTCGTATATACCCTGTCATGTGAACTCTAACATCGCGCGGCGGCGCGCGGTGCCGCGCGGCCATATGAACTTAGCCTAACTAGTCGTTCACCGGTTTTTAAACGGTTGCGGAGGATAGAGGCTTTTTGTGGTGTAACTTCCAGAGTAACTTTTTAATGTCTTGTGTAAGTTAACGTAAAGGCAACGTAAGGCTAAGGCCGCACTGAGGAACTTCAACGCGTGATTTGGTGAAATATGGAAATTAAGTGCATGCGACTTCATGCAATTTCCATGTTACAGAATAAGTACATCGAAAAAATTACGCAGTGAAATTCGCGTCTTTTTTTGGTTGTCATAAACTAATACCTAATTTTAATTACATAAACTGGAAAACAAAATCTAAGTCTGTATTACTTTAGACTTTAGAAGGTCGAAACTAATAGGAAAGTGGAAACTAAGATAGCTTAGCTTATTTATACTTGTAACGTAATAGGTAGCTCCCAGAGGGGTTAGCTTGCAAACGTCATTCGAAACAATGAAGAAAGTATAAACTTTCCAATATAAAGCAGCCACTTAGATATATTAGAAATTGAATTCCTCAGAGCCTCAATAGCTCAACCGGTAAAGGAGTGGACTGAAAACCGAAAGGTCGACGGTTCTAACCCCGCCCGTTGCACTATTGTCATACCTACTCCTAGCACAAGCCTGACGCTTAGTTGGAGAGGAAAGGGGAATATTAGTCATTTAACATGGCTAATATTCTTTCAAAAAAAAATATATTAGGTATTTTACTAGTCTGAATACTCATTAGTCTGGGAATTGGATTTAACAAAAACATTAGAAGACTTATAGCTGCTTCTTAGTTTCACTTCACCCTGATGAAATTCAATTCGCACTTTTTAACCCTTTTGAGTTTTCGGAAGGGAGATAGGTACACACACACCTATTTATTTAGCTACCTGTTGAATTTCACATTATACTTTTCAAATGTGTTAATTTTTTGAAATTTAAAGTTGTTTACCTAGGTAAATGATTTCTATTAATATTTAAGACATGATAAGAGAGTCAACGAAATATACTTCCCATAAAAAAAATCGAAACACCTTTTAGTTTTGAAGTGTTTCGATTGTTTTGATAAGAAGTATATATAAACATCAATGCCCAGCCGTAGACCACGGCGGCTATGGCTTGCAGCGCGTTCACCGAGCGGGTCAGCAGCTCGCGCGCGCCGAACGAGGCGGGCGCTACGCATAGTGCGTGCGGGCATACGTTCGGATTGTGAACAGAAATACTCACGTCTCAGATTTACAGCAGCACACGGAATGGAAAGTAGTGGAGACGGCAAGCAGAAGACAGAGTGCCAAGCCGTAGACCACGGCGGCTATGGCTTGCAGCGCGTTCACCGAGCGGGTCAGCAGCTCGCACGCGCCGAGCGATGCGAGCGGTACGCATAGTGCGTGCGTGCATACGTTCGTAGTGTGAACAGAAATACTCACGTCTCAGATTTACAGCAGCACACGGAATGGAAAGTAGTGGAGACGGCAAGCAGAAGACAGAGTGCCAAGCCGTAGACCACGGCGGCTATGGCTTGCAGCGCGTTCACCGAGCGGGTCAGCAGCTCGCACGCGCCAAGCGATGCGAGCGGTACGCATAGTGCGTGCGTGCATACGTTCGTAGTGTGAACAGAAATACTCACGTCTCAGATTTACAGCAGCACACGGAATGGAAGGTAGTGGAGACGGCAAACAGAAGACAGAGTGCCAAGCCGTAGACCACGGCGGCTATGGCTTGCGGCGCGTTTACCGAGCGGGTCAGCAGCTCGCGCGCGCCAAGCGATGCGGGCGCTACGCATAGTGCGTGCGTGCATACGTTCGCGACGTTTTCAACCTGTATCAAAAATAATAGATAGATAAGTAAGACTGCTGCTCAATTACGGTAAAATGAGATCTACAATGTGACTATCGCAATCACCTCTGATTGGCCGACACTAGCTCACTATTGCCTATAATGCATTGTTATACCATAAATTCAGCCAATCACAACAATTACAATTGTAATAATGATTGATGCAGGTTATGCAGCTTGCCTAGTGTGTTAGTCCCTTTTATTCTTGTATTCTACTTTGGGCAGACCCAACCCAAGAATGGTAATGGGTTGCCATTTTTTGAAGCATACTCATAGGTGCCGAAAGATGTGTTAACTCTATACCAATATCTATGTAGTCTGTGTCGCTACGCGTATGTATCATGCACCCAAGCATACAAATTTATCTTCACTTTTTAAAATAAAATTGTATGAGCTCTGCCATCTGGAGTTTTATAATATCTTTAGCTAGTCGTTGCCCCACATGCATTGATAAGCTCATAATGATACTTCAGTTCCTGATGGTTTAAGTGATAAATGTACCAACTGTCAGTCAGATTTCTAATAAATCTTCCCGTTCTAGGGCTATAAATAAAAAAGTAGTTTGTCCTATTTTACAACGAATGTTATAAAAAAGGATCCAATTAATCAAACTAAACTGATGTGATATTAAAATGAAATATTTATACCTATTTAAAATTTAAATATTATCATCACTAACCATGTTATCACTACCCATATTATAAATGCGAAAGTGCGGAGATCAGCTAGTCGTTTATGGATTGCTTATAAAACAATAATAACAATATAGTTATTCCATTAATTAGGTATTAAACTACCTATGTAGGTACTTAACACTAATTAGAGACAAATAGTTTCAGAATTTATAGTTTGATAAAAATAAAGATTATTATTTGCAAAAGTATCCAAAAATAAATATATATACATTTTATTGATTCTATAAAGTATTTTGAAACCTTACCTTTGTTGGAACATACGCCTTATTCGACGTAGCCCTCTCATTCATCCATTTCACCGACTTCAGCTTATCCCATTGCAAATAACAATGAAAATAGAGCTTGCTCTGGTTAAACTTTGATTTAAATTTCATGATTATCACAGAAAATAAGCTGACAACGTCGCCCATCGCGTTTTACTGAACGCCTGATGCGAGTTCAATGGTCATGAGACCAACAACTGCACGGGTAATCTTGTTATGATTTTAGCATTCATGTTAGTAATTCAATTTACATTTTCTGTGAGATTTTAATAAATCATTTTTATATTTTTATTAGAATACGTTCCGATTGAACACCATCCATGACAACCACCGATAAACGATTGACAAAAAATTGACAAATAATAATTTTCGCGAAATTTGACAGTAGAATGACAGCAACAGTCACATCAGCATGACAGCTCATAGAGAATAGTAAAACTCTAACGCCGGTTCCACACGTTGGCCCCCCAACACTGTTCGCCCGTGTGGATCGGGAAACCAGCTTCGCCAATGTTGGGGCCGATGCTAATTTCCCGATCCACACGTTGGACCCTACTCGCCATAATACACGTACTGCCTAGAGTAAATATTATGTTCCTTGCGTTGGACGAACAGTGTTAGGGCCAACGTGTTTAGCCGGCGTAAAGATATTATACTCACTCTATAAACTTGAAAACCTAGAACCCAGAGATGCAAATAGAAAAGGTCCTAGTCATAGATTATCTACTATATTCCTGTAGGCCTAAGGCTCAAAGGGGTGCTCAAAGGCCCTAACCTCTAAGGAATAATCATCTTTTATTTCTGGTCGGTGTGGTGATGTGATAATCATCGACATGTTGTACTACGAAGTAGTACTTAGAAATTCTTTGGGAATAATAAAGCAAACAAAGCACCAATGGTGCCAATTCTCATGCGTCAAGTTACGATGAACGGACTATACCTAGAGTTTGAGATGAATAGGTACTTGTTTTTTTATAGTCTAGTCTAAGACTTAGAAAAAAAACTTTATAGTATACTTGGAACTGGAAAGTACCTACAAGGATTATAAATATTTGTTATTTTTATATTATACTCTCTAAGGACACTAAAGACAACTAACTTATTATTAAGTATTTCTTCTTCTCCAATTTAATTAGTAGGCATCAAGGCATTTCAAAAATATGGCATTGACAAATATTATAAGAGCTCGTATTAAAAGAGAGTTTCTTACATAGACCTTTTATTTTCGTAGCAACATAATTTTGTAAAACTTGCACTCCACGTTATCATTTCTTTAATCAATTCATAAAAATAGCCATCAAACTAAATATATCTTTAGATATTCTATTATCAAATAATAATATAAGTCCACACAATTGTTCAAATTACAGATTGTACAGGTTTTCAGCTTTTACTTATATCAAATTTTAGAAATAGCTTTCAAATATTTGTAAAAGCCGCTTGATCTCAGCTATCCTTGCTGCTTGAGCTTGCACTGGGACCATAGCCTGAGAAACCTCTTCCCCTTTTGCAAGGATTGTGTACATACTTTTTATATTATTGTCCATCGCATCACATGTTTTCCCCACAGCATCTCTATAAACTTCCATGTTTTCTGCTGTGAGTGAGGAGTTGGAATGTAAAATACTAGATAGATTCTCTATCAAATTGTCAACAGACTGTGCAATCTTTTGAGCTTCATATTCAAGGTCGTTTAATACTGTAATGTCTATTTGGCCAATCTGCGGAGCCAATATTTGCCTGTACAATTTGCCAGAGGGTGTGCTAGATCTTGATGCACTAGAACTACCAAAGATTGGAGTTTCACCTCTTTTTGCTATTGGACTAGAGAGTTTGATCTTAAATTCTAAATCATCAGCTACATAATGTGTCATGTCACCTTCATAGTGAAACTGCCCATCTAACGGTACTTTTTCTTGCTTACGATTTTCAGATGGGAGATTGTATGGTCTAGAAGGCCCAGGTTCTACGGACTGTTCATCATTACTTTGACCATTGTCAGAATGAAAAGATATCTCACTGTATGAAGCGGTCATCCGGGCGGATACCTCGTCATCAATATCCTCGCCATCCTTGTTAGATTTATTTTCGACCTCTGTTTTAACGATTTCAGGAGGTGAAGTTGAACTTTGTTTATCACTCATAATTCGTTTGTTGTACAGTTAAGAGTCATTGGTTCTCACCGTAGTTCTCACACCTGTTTTGTAGTAAACTTTACCTGTTAAAAATTGACATGATTGTTTATTTATTTATATTTATTAAGTTGGCATATATTACATCAAATAAAATAAAACTTAATAAAACCAAGATTTCTCCTGTCTTTTTTTCATGAAATGCAGCGTAGTGATTATATAGATACTCTTTGAAATGCAGTTGTACCATATAGTAGATAATCTATGGTTGTACCGGTGGTACCCAGGTGGTACCCAAAGAGAATATAATCCGGAGTCCGGACTCCGGAATCACAGATCACTAATATACTAGCTTAATATCAAGGATCTAGCTACTCTATGATAATAATGAACTTTGAGGAGTGTCAAATTTGCGGGAATTTTTGACAGTTGTCAATAAACACATCCCCAAGCTAACGTGAATTCGTCTCGATATTGCCTTCGATGGATGGATTACGAATTAAATAGTTTGTGCTTAATGGAAATTAAAATTTAGGCGAGGTAAGCGATGTCCGAATGTTAATTTGAAGTGTGAATTTGGTATTCGTCAATTCATTGCGAGAATAGGAAATTGTGAACGGCCGTTGTGAACATGGCGCATCAAAACGACATGTGGGGACGGTACATAACGCTGGCCCTTTGTCGTCTCAGATTCTATTTCGACCTTTGAAAGTGGGTAATATATCGTTTTTGAGTTGTGTATAAAGTTTTCGAGCTGTTACATAATCGTTTTGTGAGCTTGGATGTAATATTACGACATAAGTATCGAACATTGCAATGGTGAAAACCCGTCGCAGCAATGGAGAAAACGGGGAAGTCGACGAAGGGAATTATTCGATAAACGACGTTGGCAGCGTATCGGATGAGAAGGTGAATTATCCTCACTGGTATTCTTCTTCTTATATCTGAAAACGCACTTAAGCTTTGAGTGGAATATGTCTTTGTAATCTAACTTCCTGTCCCCATTTTACCTTTGGTACTCTCGGAGTGCATGTACTTGCATGCGCTTGAATAGCTTTGCATCATGATTCTTGAGTGACCACAAGGTTAAGTACTTGCACCATAATCTTGCTGAGTCATTAATTCAGTTCTTAGTTAAATATAGTTGAAATCAATGCCATATGGCATTGTCTAAGCTGAAATCACTGTTTATGCATAACTAAGCTTAGTTTCTGAAAAAAGAAACACTAGTTTGTTACTTTCTATGCATTACTATTTACTAAATTACTTATAAAAATATAGGCATGATATTTGTAATCCTATAGGAAACTGGTTTTAAAATTGTATATGGAGTTCATTTGCACTAATTAATATTAAGTTAATTATGTTTATGTCATAATACCTGTTAGGGTTAACTATTATTCTTAGCAAACACTTCCATACCCATACAAATATTATAAATGCAAAAGTGTGCCTGTGTGTCTGCTAGCTTTTCACTGGCCCATTAGTTTAACCGATTTTGATGAATTTTGGTACCTAATTAGTTTGCATCCCAGGAAATATCCCAGAAAATCAGAGATTTCTCACTGGATTTTAAAAATACCTAAATCCATGTAGATGAAGTTAGAATAACCATTGATACAAACACTGAGATTTTCTAAATTCAAAATCTATTTATTTCATGTAGGAGACTAGTATCTCTTATCCGACTTCTGAGACTAAATAAAGCCTATTATAAAGTCTATAACTTGTTTAAAGATTAAGGGTGCCTATGTATGTACTAGATTATCTTGCAGGCAACTGAAAGCTTAGCTCATTTGTTTCCACATAATTTGTCATTAATAAATTCATCAAAATGTATTTTACAGTATAGAAAGAAGCCCATATGGTAAGATTGGCATTACTTTCAGTGTGGTGTTTCGCTAACTCAATGTCTAACACTGAATGATAGCCACAAAGTTCATTTGGCATTGGTTAGTTCTACATTGCTGCTTCACTGAGTGATATTAAAATAATTTTTGTAGAAACTTGCAATGGATTAAAAATATTAAATGAGCTCTTTGGCTATCATACAGTGTTTAACACTGTAAGCAAATCAGCCCACTGATCTAAGTTTTTATAGCCCTATATTTTAATGTTATATTGGTTTTTAGGGATCAAATTGGTCTCAGAGGGAATTACGGAGCAGCCAATACAAGGTTACAAGAAAAATACAACGTTGGCCAACTAAACGTAAGTTTTACATGTATATATTTAGTTGCAATACAAAATACATGAAGGCACTTTTATTTACTTTAAATATCTTTTCAAAAATACATAAAAACACTCATCAAACAATTAAAAGCAATGCTACAATTAAGTATATTATTGCAGTGTTACTGTTTGCACTTTATTATAATACTAGCTGATGCCCGCGACTTTGTATGCGTGGATTTGGGTTTTAAAATCCTGTGAGAACTCTTTGATTTCCCGGGGTAAAAAGTAGCCTATGTCACTCGCCAGGTCTTTAACTATACCCACGCAAAAAATCACGTCGATCCGTTGCTCCGTTGCGACGTGATTTAATAACAAACCAATAAACCGACAAACCAATAAACACACTTTCACATTTATAATATGGGCACTGATTATTTTTGTTTTATTTTCTTTTATAGACAGCCGTAGCAGACTTCGAGCCATCAAAATGCCTCGTATAATGTTTCCCGAGAGTGATACAGAACCTGAAAAGTATTCAAGAAGGTAATTTTATAGTTTAACTAGCTGGCCCGGCGAACTTCGTACCGCCTAACAGTCGATTCTTTTTCAGGATTTTTTTTAAATTTTTCTCTCCGTAAGAACCATCCCCCTACTTCAAGGAATATTATGAAAAGAGAATTAGCGAAATCTCATGATTTGCAATCAGCAACACATTCAGCGATTCATTTTTAGGGTTCCGTACCTCAAAAGGAAAAACGGAACCCTTATAGGATCACTTTGTTGTCTGTCTGTCTGTCTGTCTGTCATGAAATTTGGCAGGAAGATGGGTCTTATAGCTGGCATTAGGGGAAAAATCTGAAAACCGTGAATTTGTGGTTACATCACACAAAAAATCTAATTTGTGATCATCAACTAATAATTAGTATTTTCAATTTTCGTAGTAAGATAACTATATCAAGTGGGGTATCATATGAAAGCGCTTCATCTGTGCATTCTAAAACTGATTTTTATTTATTTTTACGCATCATAGTTTTTTAGTTGTTGTGCAAAATGTCGAAAAAATACGACTGAATTACGGAACCCTCGTTGCGCGAGCCTGACTCGCACTTGGCAGGTTTTTTTATATATAGAGAAGAACTGCAATAATGGTGCTGTATTTCTGTCACTCTCCAGGTCTTTATCCCATGTAAAAATCATGTCAATCCGTTGCACCGTTGCAGTCTTAACTGAATATATACTGCTTATACACCTATAATACATCCATTGGTTGTGTTTCAGATCTCGTCAAGTGAGAGTATTCTTTGCTGATGACAATGATTCTACGAACAGAAGCATAAAGATTCGTCGCAACCGCGGTCCGAGGAAGAATTACATGGAAGACAGTGAAGATAAACCAATACAACAAAGTAAGTGGTATTATTTGTAACCAATGTCCAAAAAGGACGTTCACAGTTATAGTTGGGCCATTACGAACTTACGAACTGGGTCATAAATGATTTTTATCAGACCTCTCGCTCGCACTTCCAGGCTTTATCGAACTGGAACATGATGCTCTGGTGTTGTTTGTAACAGTAAAAAAATGAATTGTCGATACTCTATAACAGGTTATAAAGAGCGAGGCGAAACAATACAAAATTAGCTATCAGCTACCTGCGTTCGAATGGCATCCCGTTATCGATAACGATTTCTGCGCCATTCTCGCAACCCTATGATTGTAACGATTTATGAGACCCAATTCGCACATTCATAATGGCCCAAGTACAGGTGTTTTTATTATAATAAGAGATGATACAGTCTATTTTTTAATCCCAGAGAATAAAATGACAGCTAGAAATTGTCAAACTTAAAAATAATGATACCAGCTTAACAAAGATAGTGTTCTCTACATGGTTCCGGTTCAGATTAAAATCGTTAATAATATAATATTTCGTGCATAACGAGTAAAATAAACATGAAATAATTTCGAGATCAAAAAGTACTACTAATCACATATTATTTGAAAGACTTATACAAAGTTTAAAGTATTTATAAGTAACAAAAAAAATACAAAAAAAAATCACGTAAGGAATTTCTCAATAGTATGCAAAAATCAATAAGTATAAATCAAATAAATTGAGAATCAGCCCATACTTATTTCATTTAAATTGGAATTATTTTCAACACATTTTGCTGTCTCATACACATCTGACAAGCATACCTACAAATATTTATCCGTATAAGTCCCGCAAATTGCTAATGCGCGTGGCCGCCATTTTATTGACGTCAGCACTAGATTGAAGTTTCGAGCTGATGGCATATTTTTATTTCGGCTGACGTCAAAATGACGTTATTTCGATGGAAATGAGACATAGTTCCAACGCAATAGCAATTTGCGGGACTTATAAGTATCGATTGCACCACATCACTATTAAAGAGCTGTAAAAAACAGGCAACATACGAAAAGTCATTTTTGTCTACGGGATTAAAAAATAGACTATTGTTAGCTTTAGTTTATTCCTACTAAATAAGCTCATGTTAAGATATTTCAGACGTGAGACGTAGTTGTCGCAAGCGCAAGCTGCTGCACCACAATTTCAATGAGAGCTGGATCACCAATGAGCTCAAAGTCAAGGGTTATCCTGACTTGTACGGGTTTCCTGTAACCAGCTCTTCGGATGAGTTTTCATCGGGAGATGAGGCTAGAGAAACTAAAAAATTGGTAAGAATTAAGTTAATCTGTAAGTCATTCTTCAAAATGCATGTAGGTTATTTTCTTTAATAAAAATAAAATAAAATGATATTTGAAGTTAAGTGCTTAGTATCAGCCAAAATAATTTGTACACTGTACAGTAGATCGATTTCGTAAAACCTGCACCAATCATAATTACTATCTCAATTGCTGTGATTGGCTGAATTTGTGCTATTCTTCTTGCAACAATGTATTGTTACCAATAGACAGTGAGTGTCAACCAATCAGAGGTGATTGCGTTCGTGACATTGTAGCTGTCATTCTACCGCAATCGAGCAGCTGTTCATTGTTCATTGTTTAGTTTTTCATTTGTCATTGGGCAAGATAAGTAAACATCTTTGGTTTGAGTTTGAATGTTTCTTACCAACTGAAAGAGTGTGTATGCTAGTTAAATGTACTTGCCAGCCCTAGTGGCTGACATGCTTGCTATTGAACCTAACATTGTGTGATTTGTAGTTTTAGTGTGAGGCCCACTGAATATAAATCTGAACACATTTTCAAGCAAAACAGCCTAAAACTTGGCCCAAAGTTCGTGATTTCGGTACAGTAACAGCACTTTCACACGGCATCCAGTTTTATGCAGGATCCCGTTTTCTGCAGGATCCCGTTTGATGGCGAATATGTTTATAAACGCTAGCATACAAACACATTCGCCATCAAGCGGGATCCTGCAGAAAACGGGATCCTGCAAAAAACTGGACTGCCGTGTGAAAGGGGCGTCACAGATACAGTTCCTACAGCTTTAATTCAGTTTTTTGCTCCTTTAAAATTTCATTTTTGCAATTGCGTTGCTCGTCAGCTTCTCAATTTGTTTCGTTCTCCGATTTAGACTCGCAGCCATCCCCCGACCAACACAGATGAAGACACGCAGCTCTCGCGTTTACGCCGCACTTCAGCTAGATTCACAAATAAAAAGGCAAGTACCCTTTCATTATCTTCGTCTGCCGCACTTCAGCTAGATTCACAAATAAAAAGGCAAGTACCCTTTCATTATCTTCGTCTACCAATAGACGTCCATTAATGGCACTCCACTGTGTGTACTTGGCAAGTTTTCATCTACATACCTACATGACATTTGTCAATTATTTGTGGTTAAAAAAAAACTAGCCAAGTGCATTCTTCAGTTGGAACTATATTTCATGTTAGATGTTGAATGTGATTAACTGATTATTCCAAACTAGCCCAGGTACATAGTATTCCAATAACGAAAAAAATAGCAATCAAAACTCCTTTTATATTCTTGTAGCAATGATACAAAGACTTTCTATAGAACTTGGCACCCATTTAGATATCAATGCTTTTATCGACGAAGCTTACAATCCCTCACTAGCTGGATAAAAAAATTGGCTCCTTTTTCACATTTATGTTTTTGGTGGGATATACCTTACATACAGAAGACAAAAATATATTCTTAAATTAATCAGCAAAGTCACTGATAACAAAAAATGTTGTATTATTCAATTGAAGTTTCATTATTTCAAACACCTACAGGATGCTTCAGAATCAGACTCGGACGATGAAAAAAACCAGACTGTAATAGAAAAGAAACCAGTTGTGACCAAGACAGAAAAAGAGGAACATGAGAAAATGGAGACTGAAGAAACACAACCAAAGGAGAAAACAGAGAAAGAAATGAAATCAGATGAGAAAAATGTAGTGCAAGATAGTGAGAGGTGAGATATTTCCAGATGTATTTTCTTCTGCAGTGCAATTTTTACTTGAGCACAGGCAGAAGGGTTATGGTTACGAGTCTTAGAGTGAGATCTATAGAGCGCACTCTGACTTAGCTTAGATTTAAGACAGAGTTAAAACGAGACAGAGCTCTCTCACATAAATCTGTCTCGTTTTAGCGGTAACTCGCTTTAACACATATTGTGGAAGAGTATTCCAAACCTTGCCATGCGTATGAGGAATGATGACGTAAAACGTTTCGTGCCTGTAAATGGGATGTCGACGACATATTTTAAACATTTTAGCAGTTGTTCTACAAACTGATTTATTATATCATTATTTATTCGCAGTAATCAAACCCCAGCGCGGTCCACTAGGGGAAGGGGCAAGAGAAGTAAGAAGAAAGTGGACTGCCAACAAGATACGGGTAACAAAACTAATATCAATGATGGAAAATAGTTCTGGCATACCAATCCTTACTATACCTTATGATAGACGTTGGGGTCCCAAGGTGCTGGAATGACCTCACACCGGAAGACGCAGTGTTGGAAGACCCCCACTAGGTGGACGGACAACATCAGACGAGTCGCAGGGAGCCGCTAGATTCAGGCGGCGCAAGACCGTGGCGTGTGGAAGTCAAGAGACCTATGTCCAGCAGGTTGCCATTCCAGCACCTTGGGAACCTTGGGATGAAGTCATTTAGTAAAAAGTAATTTTTTGCCAGCATCATCGTCATCATCGTCGGAGTCGGGCAGCGTGTTGGGCATGCGGCCGCGTCGTTCCACGCGTACGCGCGCCGCACAACCTGCGAGGTTCGTGCAACTTGCGCAGAGGGAGGAACCTAGGGGCAGGGCTAGAGGTAATCATGTAGTGTTTCTAATAAGCGAGTAATTTAAAAGTTTTTAATTTAATTTTTAGGCAAACTTAAAACTAAAGCTACGAGGGTTCCAAACGCGCCCAGATCTTACCTGTCATAACCATTTAAATTTCAGCAGTTTCAACAATTTTAAATTAATTCGTCTGATACTAACATGCGTATCTATAGAGCGTACTTGGGTTTTCCTCAGACTTAAGATTCAGTTAAAACGAGAAAGTTAAGTACCTTCCAGACAGAAATATCTACCAGCGATATAACGCTGACTCGTTTCAACAATGTCAAATTCAAACTACGCTCTATAGATACTCCTGTAAGTCTGGCCCTAAGAGTGAATTTTTTTTACCAATGAATATATTTCAGGAAAAACATTTACTCTAAGAAAGAAACCATATAGCTTGAGAGAAAGAAAACCAAAGTTACTACGGAGGAAAACTATAAGATGTAAGTTAAATATGATAAGATGTTAATAAAATAATTTTGATCATCATATTTTGTCATTAACTTTTACTTAAACTAAAATAAATTAGTTAGGATTATTTATTTAGTAAAAAGTAATTAAATAAAAATACTAAAAAATGATAATTTTCCAGCACAATCTCCGTCAAGTAGCAGTAGTAGTAGCACATCCAGTTCAGACACGGAAGAGGATCTCAATGTTTCCATGAAGAATAAAACTAAGGGCAGGTGAGGGCTTCTTATGTGTAGTTTGCGACAGGTCGACATGGCAAACGGAGTAAGGATGGCCCCGCATACCCGCACAGCCCGTTGTGTTGGTGTGCGAGGTGTTCCCCCCTCCACGATTCACCTCATACCCTGATTGCCACGTCGACCTGTCGCGGACTATACTTAACCATCTAAGTACTCAATAAGCAAGTCTTTTCACTTCTCTGTGTAACCTTTTCACAGACAATTGGGATGATGACTGGCAATAATAAATTATTTCTTAGGAATTACTAAATAGAGGATCTTCCAAAATTCGCAAAATCATTGGTTAATCATTTTAAATTATTGATTTAACTAAAAAAGTACTTTAGGTGAGCTACTAGAGGTGTATGACGTCACAACTGTGAATTTTATACAAGCTTCCTACTAAGCGACCGTTTTGACGTTTGATAAAAAGTCGCTGATTTGACTAGTAGTTATCCTCCCTATTAGGGCTGGAATTTAGATATTGTTCCCACAGCTAGAGTTCTACAGTTCTGGGCTTTATTAAAGTGCTGTCAAAGCTGAACTCGACAGTGAGATCGACGCCAAATGAAACATAGAAATTAAATAAAAATGACCCCTCTGATATCACCATTAAAAATCTGATTGATCTGCTAAACATATCACCCATCTCTGCTTTGGTTGATACCGGCGCGGGGGTGATTACGTTAAACGTTGCAGTAGCGACAGCAACTCGACAGCAGTAGCAATACGACAGTTCATTTGCTGTCTCTCTTCTTCCGCTTATTTTGCTTTGTGGCTATTGCTGTCTCTCTAGCCGCTGTTTTGACAGCAATGATCGCGAGATTTACGCCTGCCTTCTTCTTCAAAAGCCTATTGCGAGATACATAATCACCCCGCGGGCCTAAAGGTTTTCAACTAAACTTTTTATTAGTGATTTTATTATAATTTTCTTTCAATTGTTACTGTTAGGCAAAAATCAAAGTCCATGAATGAAGATAAGAAAACCGACAGAGCTTTGCGGGACATACAACCAATAGAAGTAGATCGGAGCGTGAGATTTTCATCTGTAAGTCCCTTTTGTTAAATATTTATTTGTTGTTACTTTTGCTTGCTCTTATCTTTGGGAATTGGCATAAATTGATCATAAACTTAGCTTTACATCAACTTTTCTTGGCTTACATTTCCTATAAAGTTTCCTACAAACTAAGTCATGTTACCAAGATTTACCCTTAATTAAACCTTTCTTGACAGGTTGGAGGTCTAGAAGAGCATATAAAATGTCTCAGAGAAATGGTTCTATTTCCCCTCATGTACCCAGAATTATTCGACAAGTTCAAAACACGACCGGCCAAAGGCGTCCTATTTCATGGGCCTCCAGGCACTGGAAAGACTTTGCTAGCAAGAGCTCTGGCGAATGAATGTAGTCTGGTCGGTGGGAGGAAGGTGGCGTTTTTCATGAGGAAAGGGGCTGATTGCTTGAAGAAATGGGTCGGAGAAAGCGAGAGGCATTTGAAGTTGCTTTTTCAACAGGTGAGAACATAAATGTAGTTTTAGTTCTAATTCAGTCTTCATTCTAAGCTAAGTATTAATTTAACTCGAATCCATACCATACCATAGACATGCAATGTACATGGCGTATAAAATTTGAACTCGATTGTGAGTAAGACAGAAGATACAAAATGCACGAAAGTTGAAGAGATAGCGCTCTACAAATGTGACCCAAGTGTCGTAATTTTGAGGCTTCACTTTTTATATTAGCTTTGCAGCAAATTTTCAACAGTCGGATTAACTCTTGTGTATTTTTTGTCTGTTTTGAAATTTGTAGCCCAGATATTTTTTGTATCTATGTATCTTTAACTACAGTCAGCAAAATGATTATGATGGTTTGTTTTAATTCAGCGAGTGTTTTAGGCGAACAAGATGAAGCCCTCGATAATTTTCTTCGACGAAATCGACGCGCTGGCGCCGGTGCGCAGCGTGAGACAAGAGCAAGTGCACACCAGTGTAGTCGGCACGCTATTGGCTGAGATGGACGGCGTGTGTGACAGGTTAGAATAGAAATATCAACATGTTACGATTATACAATACACTGTCATCCATACACTTTTTTATATTCCAATATGGCGTCTAGTGGGTGCCATATTTTTTATGTATTCCGTACCAGGAGGTTGCCAACGGGACTTTTTACGGGAACGGAAAGAACTCTTTCAACTCAAGAAAGAAGAAAAAGAAAAAAGAAATTTTAACTCTTCCCGAGTTGAAATTTTCAAAGAATATGTATTTCTATTGCCGCTATAACAACAAATAATAAAAAAATTAATATAAGATGAGTCTATTAGTATTAGGAGAGGTTTGAATAAGCAAATATCTTTCAGAACTCGATGTCGGGCATCTTAAGAAGATTGAATCCCTCTCCCCCTTCCTCCACCCCGTTAACGAAACAAAAAGTTTGCTAAATTCTGTGTGTTGTTTTTTTCCAGAGGGGAAGTGATAGTAATAGGTGCAACTAACCGCCTGGACGCAGTGGACCCCGCCTTGAGACGCGCGGGTCGTTTCGACAGAGAGCTACATTTCCCCCCGCCCCACGCGGCCGCGAGGCGGGACATTCTAGACATTTACACCAAGCACTGGCAACCCCGGCTGAGCGACGACACGTTGAATCATATAGCTGATATCACTAATGGATATGGAGGTTGGTATAGAAAACATCTTTTCCTTCTAATTCAATATACATTTTATTTTTATTTATAGACTAGCGCTTGGCTGCATTCAGACTAGAGGTGTCAAAAAATAATGTACCTAATAAATTTATTAAATATATAAATGTATTCAAGATATTCGTTTTTAGATTAAAACAAAATTGAATACAATATATAATAAGTAGTGAAAATTTGAGAAAATCCTTCCTAAAAAATAACTCAGGCGTTCGATCTTTGATACGCCGCGCGCGGCGCGACCGAGCGACGATATTAGAATAAAATATATTAGGTAGGTACAGCTGAATACAAATATCGTCGCGATTCGACGGTGAATAATTATTACATCGAATTTTCGTATTGGCCTGTTACATGTTGACTGTGATGATACGAGTATGCGGCTAGTATTTTTATCATTTTGTTTGTTTCGTAATAAATTTTGAATGCAGTTTTATTTATTTGTGAACTTGAGTGTCGATAAATATTTAATGCGAATAATTGTAATGTAGATTAGGCAAAATAATGTAGATTAGGTACATTTTTGTGTTGTGATAGATTTGTGTCGCGCGTTAATAATACCTATTATAGTAGATTTGTTCTTTTTGGAAATACTTGCGTCATTTTATAAATCGTATGAGAAAATGTTTTTCAAAGTGTAGACTGTAGGTATTATCATACATTTAAGTATTATAGGTAATAGGTTAGGTACGTGAAGTGGTATTGTTCTTTTTAGAAATCATCATCATCATTTTATAATTCGTATGATAATAAATATGTAGAAATGTATGATAATAAATATAGTAGTTACCTACTAAAAAGATTTTTTTATAGGTAACTAGGTAAACTTACCTACCTATTGTATTGTAGGTATCTACTTGACATTGCTTTATCGTTCTACTTGTTTTTATTTTTACATACATAGGTAGGTACTAGGTACTGTATTCCGCGACAGGTTGAGATGGCAATCGGGGTATGAGGCGGGGGTGACACCCCGCACACCCGCACGTCACCCTCGCTCGCCCGCACTGGGTTAGCACAGGGGCCGTGCGGGTGTGCGGGGCATTCCCTCCCCGATTGCCATTTCGACCTGTCGCGAAGGTATGCATTGGGTACCTATTAAGAGTAAAATTTAAAATTTAAATCAATCGAGTTAAATACAAGCTATACCCTAGTTCTCGACCTTATTGACGGTTATGAGAAAGTTGTTTTTTGTCATATTCTTGTTCAGTACCTAGGTATCATTCATAGATTGTTAAAATGTTGTTCCCTATGTCAATAAGGTCGGAAATCGCTTGCACCCATTTATCTGCTTGCGCCTCATGGTGAAATCGGTGCAAGCAAATCTCGACCTTATTGACGGTTATGAGAAAGTTGTTTTTTGTCATATTCTTGCTCAGTATAATTCATAGATTGCTAAAATGCTGTTTTCTGACGTATGTCAATAAGGTCGAAAATCGATTGCACCCATTTTTCTGCTTGCGCCTCACGGTTCAAGCAATTTTTTTTTTGTAACAAAATAATGTAACGTTAATAATTATTAAATATTTGTCTGTAACACGTGATAATATTGTGATACACACATGAACCTGTATTTGACACCTCTAATTCAGACCTGCTGGCAAGTGATAATTCTGTTTAAAGCGCAGGCCACATTGGTAGTCAGTGATTCGTACTTTAGTAAGCGAGCGAAACGAATTTAATTTAGTTTCGCCTCGCTGAAACAGGTCAAAAAGTTCTGGAGCACATTCTCCGAAATGATACTGTAGATAGATACACAGGTAACTTTGCGCCGATGTTGTCACCAATTAGTCTTCTAGCGTGACGAGACGATTCACTGATATGAAAGTACCCACCCTTTTCTAATTCAATAAAAATTTACAATCTCTTTTGTTGTTTCAGGATCTGATCTAAAAGCTTTATGTTCGGAAGCAGTATTGAAAGCGTTACGAAGAGTTTATCCACAAGTGTACGAAAGCGAACACGCATTGGTTATCGCTCCTAAAAATGTAAGTTGGGTCTTTTGATGTTTTATTTTTAAGGTTTTTAAGGAAATTCAAATGTGTGGCGGGCTGGGTTGTAGGAAAAGAAAGAGTCGGGTGAGATAAATTAGTATAATCACTTCGGTAACAACCAAAACGCGAACAAAAAAAAAAAGTTTGGCACGCGCGTACATCTAGGCCGCTGCCCGAATTCCGACTAATTTAGGGGAATTTCCGACTAAAAATATTCTCGCTTTTAACTTGACCGATTCTGATGCAGTTTTCAATGACATGTAACCTATTTCTCAGAAGGATTTTGTGTATGTAGGTTGAAGTAATGGAAGGTGACCTGGAGGCAGCAATGAGCGGTCTAGTAGCGGCGGGCGCTCGAAGTAGCCCGGCGGCCGCGCATCGGTTACCGCACTACAGTGTGCCGCTACTTCACACGCAGCTGCGAGCCATCACCAATATGATACAGGAACCGCAGTCTCTACAGGGACTCAGAAGGTGAGTTGTCTCTAGGATCAACAGAAGGTGACCCCGAGTCAGCCCAGTATTACCTTGTAGCGATCGGCGCTCGCTGCAATCTGAGCTGTGGGTCCAACCACTAAGTTGAAGAAGAGTGAAATGGGTTCGGGAGCACATAACGTCTTCAAAAGGTGTCTCTTGTGACGCATAGGTTGGTTTGATCTGAATAGTTATCGATATCGTGGTAAAGGTTCACGTCCTAATGACCTAACAAATCTGGGACCTTGTCTTCATTGTGAAGACGCCGTGAAGAGGTTGCCATTCAAGATAGGATGCACATTCACTCGTTTTCTGGTTTTTGGAGTCAAACAACATTCTTAGGGCGTCTTAGATCGTGGAGGTTGTTACGATTGTGCATATATTGTTGTCAAAAATGTAACTGTTTATAATAAAGGAGAGGTTCCTAATTATTACTAATCTTCCCAATCCATTCGGCATAAAAAGGTGGAACTTTTTAAGTTGGATAAGAGTGTTACTGTGTCTCTGAGACTTGTCTATCGTTGGCAAAACCAGTTGAATTGATTTCTATATTATTGTATTTTATATTTTTGTCTAGTAGAATAACATGAATGGCATATTGACTCATTTGAGTCATTCATTCAGATCCGAATAAAGATTTTTGGCATATTAAAATACCAACATTGATCAAATACAACTTAAATAATTCCTTGATTTCTTTTGTTCAGGAACAATGACACACCAGCCGCATCTAATGTTCTGCTAATAGTGGGGGATTGTGCGGAAACTCACTTGGCACCTGCGCTATTAGCACAGCTTGAGCGGTGTGCGGTGCGCGAGCTGAGCGTCGCCGCACTGCATTCCGCACTCGCCTTCACACAGGAGCAAGCTTTAATATCGGTAAGTACAGAATGCAGAACGAAAAAACTTACCATCTTCTGGGCAAGCGCGCTCCACCTGCTGTTAACAGCCGCTCTGATTACAGTCAAGCGATAGTCAATAAACTAAAAATCTTGGATATAATAGTTTTAAGAAGCATACTCTACGACAAAAGTAAGAATTACCCGGCTTATAATTTTAAATTTCCAAGACCACAACGTTATTTACTGTGCCAAAGAGGTAGTCTTCTTAAATATATAAAAGGAAAAGGTGTCTGACTGATCTATCAACGCACAGCTCAAACTACTGGACGGATCGAGCTGAAATTTGGCATGCAGATAGCTATTATGATGTAGGCATCCGCTAAGAAAGGATTTTTGAAAATTCAACCCTAATGGGGTGAAACAGGGGTTTGAAAGTTTTGTAGTCCACGCGGACGAAGTCGCAAGCATAAGCTAGTCTACAATATTCCATTGACAAATAATCACCTTTTCAGATATTCTCGGAGTGTCGTCGCGCGGATCGAGGTTGCATCCTGTTCATCCGCGACATAATGGACGTGTGGCGCAGCTTGAGCGGCGGTGCGGGCGCGGCTTTGCTGTTGCAGCTGTGGAGGACGCGCGCGGCGGGGGACAACACCATACTTGTGGCCACTGCGCCTGCGCACGCCAACCTACCACCACAGGTAAAGTGCCCATTTGTAACGCAATAAATATATGTATATTTTCTTTTAATTTAATACCTACAGGGTGTAACCAGAACGCTGGCAAAAACGAAGACAGGTGATAGAACTGATGAATATACTGATATGATACCACGAAAAAAATAAAATAAAATCCTGTAATTTTGTAAAAGTTTACGATATATTGCAAACAAAATATCTGACTGACGCTAGATGTCAACGAAGTAAGTAGGCCACTCGGAGTGAATGCCGCGTCGTAGGCGCGGCATTGACCCGAGTTTTGCACGCTATACATTGCGGGCTTTAAAATATTAAATTACTTAAACTACGAAATGAGGCAAATGGTTATTGGTATTCGATTGTATTTAGGTAGTATAACAATAACGCTAAGTTTTTGCTAGCATTCTGGTTACACTCTGTATATTATACCTAGAATGCTATGTGTCTAGCAAATGAACGATTCAATACGCACTCAAAACAAAGCTTTGAGATTTTCTCTTAAAAGAAAGCTTTTATTGGTTTCAGCTGGAAGAATTGTTCCCAGCGTACAGAGACTGCGTATACAGGGTGCGCGAGCCCACCTCGTCTGAAGTGATTAACTTCCTCAAGCCCGTCCTCACTGAAGCACCCTTGGAGCCGCCTATAGTTGAGAATAATGAGCCCCCGCCTCCGTTGCCGAGAGGTGAGTAAAACCTTACCAACACAGACATGGTGTCTTGACCACATTCATTTCTTACAATGTTGTAAGAAATTAATGTGATGAAGAAAAATTAGGTCAAGTCAAGTAACCTCCTTACCTTTCTTGACTTTATTCATTTCTTACAGTGTTGTAAGAAATTAATGCTGTTAAATAACCTTACCTTTCTTGACCACATTTATTTCTTACAATGGCCGGCTTGTGTACTGTGCAGAGAGTGAATCATCACTACCCATACTATAGATATGAAAGTGTTTTTTGGTTTCTTGGGTCACTTCTATCACGCTGCAATGGAGCAAACGGGATCGACATGATTTTTAGCATGGATATAGTTAAAGACCTTGAGAGCGACATAGGCTCCTTTTTCCGCTAAGAAAGGATTTTTGAAAATTGAACTCCTAACGGGGTGAAATAGGGGTTTGAAATTTTGTAGTCCACGCGGACGAAGTCGCGAGCATAAGCTAGTTATAAATATTATTTTAGCCCCGCCCCCTCCCCCGCCGCGCGAGAGTGAAGCAGAGATAGCGAGAAGAAAGAGAAAGGAAGATTACAAGCTGCGCGAGCTCAGGATATTTCTACGCGATATCTGTAGGAAGCTGGCTTCGAATCGACGCTTTTACAAGTTTACTAAGCCTGTGGACCTGGAAGAGGTAATGGCAACAATTGTCAGTTTCATTGTAAATACATGATATATTATGTATGTATTAAAATACCTATTACTGGTTAAGTTCATCTGCCCGATTTTTTCTTAACAAGATAACATTTTCTTTTACATTTTAGGGATATGTATTATGTACCCAAAGGGTGCCCTATTGCTAAGCCTCTGCTGTCCATCCGTCTGTCAGCGGGCAGTATCTCATGAATCGTAATAGGTAGAGAATTACAATTTTCACGGAATGTGTATTTCTATTGTTGTTATAACAATCAATAATAAAAAATCAAGATGGCGAATTTCAAAATGGCCGTCATGTAAAAAAAAGTACATCACTACACATATTATAAATGCGAAACTGTGTTTGTTTTTGTTGGTTTATGGGTTTGTCCTTTAATCACGTCGCAAAGGAGCAATGGATTGACGTCACTTTTAGATGGCTATAGTTAAAGACCTGGAGAGTGATATAGGCTACTTTATATCCCGGAAAAAATAAAGAGTTCCCACGGGATTTTCAAAAACATAAATCCACGCGGACGAATATGCAAGCGTCAGCTAGTAGTGTTATGTCTTGCACGATGGTACGGAACCCTTCGCTTGCGGATCCGACTCGCACTTGACCCGTTTTTGAAAATTTTACTTTGACTTGTCCTGACAATTGGGTATTTTCCTACTTTTGAATTTGATAAACATTGTTACTTTATTATAAACTAGGATAAAAATAATGACGTACGCTGAAAAAATATTAAAATCCAACACTTACAAAGATTTACAAAGTTACAGGCATTTTAATTTTGGAGTGGGAGGGTCTTCTACCCCTTTCTAGCAAAACGAAAATTTGTATGAAACCGCACGAAGCTACTATGGCATTAGTAGGGTGTGACATCAAAATGCTATATCGCTATCTCTGTCTAATCAGAAATATTTAAATGCTTATAACTTTTTTGTTATTTGATCGATTTAATTAGTTTTTTTCAGTTACGTCATTATTTTTATCCTAGTTTATAATAAAGTAATAAAGAAATTGGAGTCAAATACCCAATTGAAGTGGTTGAATTAATAGCATTGTTGCAGGTGACTGACTACCTGGACATAGTGAAGCAGCCAATGGACCTGGAGACCATGATGACCAAAGTGGACCTGCACAAGTACAACTGCGCCAAGGAGTTCCTTGACGATGTCGACTTGATCTGTGCTAATGCCTTGGAGTATAATCCTGACAGGTATTTTTTTTAAAAAGAATATTAGCCATGTTAAATGACTAATATTCCCCTTTCCTCTCCAACTAAGCGTCAAGCTTGTGCTAGGAGTAGGTACGACAATAGTGCAACAGGTGGGGTTTGAACCGTCGACCTTTCGGTTTTCAGTCCACACCTTTACTCGTTGAGCTATTGAGGCTCTATATGGTATCAGGTAGGGATGATGGTCGTTTTTTTTAAATGACTACTCTATATCTATTATAAATGCGAAAGTGTGTTTGTTTGTTGGTTTGTCCTTCAATCACGTCGCAATGGAGCAACGGATCGACGTGATTTTTTGCATGGTTATAGTTAAATACCTGGTGAATGACATAGGCTTTTTATCCCGGAAAATCAAAGAGTTCCCTCGGAATTTTTGAAAAACTAAATCCACGCGAACGTAGGCGCGGGCATCAGCTAGTTCAGATATAAGTTAGCCCTTGACTACAATCTCACCTGGTGGTAAGTGATGTGGCAGTCTAAGATGGAAGCGGGCTAACCTGGAAGGGGTATAGCACATTTTTATTGTTTCTACATGACATTGTACTGGAACGGTAAATCTCTTCGCGGCACGGCTTTGCCGGTAGGGTGGCAACTAGCCACGGGCGAAGCCTCCCACCAGACCAGACCAAACGAAATGAAATTTTTAAATTTAAATGTCGGGAATCGAACCAGGGATAAGACCACAGCGCTCACCACTGCACCAGTGAGGTCCTCAAAAAGTTTGAAGCCAAGTTAAGTTATTTAATGGATGTCTATGATGGCCAGTTGTCTGACAGGCGGGAACCGTTAAACTTTGACTGTCAATAAAAGCAAAATGGGCTCTACAAGTACAGGTTTGTTAACGCTGGACCAATTTTTTTAATCTTCTACCGTAATATGAATACTAACTTGTGCAACTCATTTTGCTTTATACTAGTGGTTAAAGTTAACCGTAACGTTAATTCCATAAAATAAAATGAACAAATGAGTGATCGAAACAGAGTACAAGACGGAAAATAATTAATCGATTAATATAAAAAGTGTCTAGAGTGTGACATATGTAAACCTCTTTTCTTAGTTTATAAAAAAGAGAACAATGTCATTATCATTAAATAACAAATAAATGATTTCTACATATTTTATAGTACGGCCCACAAGCAGTCGTCCGATAGTAAAAAAAATAATACATTTTATTAGCTTTTAAAATTTGTCCCTTAACGTAAACTATTAAGGTTCTATTTTTAATGGAAGTGTCAAGTATACTTTTGGTAGCCGGAGTACCTCCTCGTACCTGTAGCCTCGTCACCCTAACTCTACTTGTCTGCCCTAAGTTTTTTATTAGCTTTTAAAAATTTCTTCCTTAACGCATACTGTTGAGGTTAAATTTTTGGAAGTGTCAACTATACTTTACCTCCGACTATAGTTCCTAAAACTAGCGTTTTTATAGTTTTTATTAGCATTTAAAATTTCTTCTACTAAGGTTCAACTTTTCTAAGACACTATCAGTCCGTACAAGAAACCGACGTTTAGCAGTGATCGTCTACCGGCAACAATGATTATGATCATGAATGATCATGAAAATGAAAAAAATACCATGAATTTAGCCACTTACAACTTCAACTCCTATAACTTCGGCCGTCACGGTTTTTTATTTTACAACTTGCACTAAGGTCATTGAACACTAAAAGCCAGTTGCATATAAGAGAGTTAAAACAGGTACGTTACCGTTAAATATGGACCACAAACCATTTTGCTTTAATTGACTAATAGACGTTCAAAGTTTTAACGGTAAACGTAACGTAACTTTAATCGCCTGATATGCAACTGTCCCTAAATATGGACGCTTGCTTTCTCTATCACTTTTTCATCATCAATTAATTGTTTCATGTTTTTTTCATATCCTCCGGTGCCATACAAAGGGCTAGAGCGATGTCTAGGTATGGGCTAACAACAATAACTTATTAATAGTATTTTATATCTAAATATCGTAATAATGTAAACAGTAATATATTATGTACTAACATCCTCTAACCTTTTGTGCATATCATATATTACTTTAGAAGTATTTTGCTTGTCTTGTAATAGTTTCGATATTACAGGCCGCTCACTGTAACTTGTCCTCTGACGTTATGTTGGCACCATTGCAAATCCCACAATATTAAATCCTAAGGTCTTAGGGATAAAGCAAAGACAGCCATGGTACCACCGTGACGGCAGGGGACAAGTTGTAGTGAACAATCTGTAATTTGATTTATTTTGTACCTGGCAGTATAGTTTGTTATTCGTAGAATAAAATAATTATTATATTTTGGTTTTAGTATCATCATTTATTTGTAACTATTGTTTTTACTTCTATTAATTTATTTTAAAAAATAACCTTTACCAACTTCATTCTCATTTACTGTTCTGTTTACTTTTTCATGTATTTTATTTTTTAAATATTCAGAGTAATATTTCAACTCAATGAAATGAGAGTACTTAAACAAATTCTGTCCCTTTCTAAACGCAGGGATCATTGTGTGGAGGACCCTAATTTAAGTCTCTGTTTACAAAACTAGAGTTTTAGTTTTATGAATTATATTTCACAATCTCTTTCGGCGTCGTATTCCTTATTGCTGAGGGTCGTATCCTTTCCATTATTAATTCCATAGGGAATTTTCTCGTGATAGTAATGCAATGGGCTTCCATATTTTTCTGCATTTCACAGCACTAAATTAAAAATTCCTTTTCTTTCGAAAACATTAAGGAATAAATACCTATAGCGAAGATTAATTTGCTTTTGTATTAGCATGCCTGAATCAGAACCAAAATTTTTTGGTGGAAGTTAAGGTTTTTTGTTTAAAAAAGTCAATTTTGTACTAGAACGTCGTCGGACAAGCAGATACGTCATGAAGCGTGCGCGCTAAGGGACCATGCTCACGCGCTTATCGACGTGGAAATGGATAGCGACTTTGAACTGGACTGCCAAGAGATAGCCAGGCGACGCGTCGAAGACGGAGCGGCTGACAATGATCTGCCAGATTTCATCTACACTGCTTCCAATTTACGTAAGTTTTTCCTCTTATCAGTACCCTTTCATACTTTCGCATAATTGCGAAAGTGTGTTTGTTTGTTGGTTTGCCCTTCAATCACGTCGCAACGGTGCAACGGATTGACGTGATTTTTTGCATGGGTATAGATAACGACCTGGAGAGTGACATAGGCTACTTTTTATGCCGGAAAATCAAAGAGTTCCCACGGGATTTTTAAAAAACCTAATTCCACGCGGCCGAAGTCACGGGCTAGTAGGACATAATATAAACATTTTAGAGTAATACAGGGCCTGGATACTTAATGATTGTCCTAAACCTGGTCTCATGTGTGTGTTTTAAACAAACCAACCAGCAAACCCACTCCCTTTGGCGGTGTTCCCATACTAGATTTAATCATTTGGTTATTTCAAGGGTCGGATCAACAAATTCTTGAACCCTTGGTTCTTGAACGCCTGCACGTTTGCTAGCTAATTTACATATGAACAGATTCTTTTATATATGGCATAATATTGTATAGCAAATCTTTGAAAAGAGCAACCGCCGAGTTTGCTGCTGGTTCTCGGTGGGTGCCTTTCTCACCAGTTTCAAACCAGTGGTAGATGCATTTGACGAATTAGTTCATGACCACAATTTAATTTTTTTGTGTGATGTAACCACAAATTCACGGTTTCAGTTTTTTCCCCGAATGTCTGCTATAAGACCTACCTAACTGCCAAATTTCATGATTCTAGGTCAACTTAAAGTACCCTGTAGGTTTCATGACAGACAGACAGACAGACAACAAAGTGATCCTATAAGGGTTCCGTTTTTCCTTTTGAGGTACGGAACCCTAAAAACTTGACGTCTATTTCAGAGCATAGCGTGAACTCGACCACAGCCGAGCAGAATGACAGCAAGACAATTCGGACTCCGCAGAACGGTGAGAAGAGTGAGCCGAACTCCGTGAAGCGCAAACGTAGAAGAATTAACGCGTGGTCTAAGGGACTCGTGGTCAAACGACAGAAGACTGTGCCGAAGGTACCCTATTGAAACTTCTTAAAAATATACTTGATAACGATTCATTTGAAGGACATTAGTTGAAAATATAATACTCGTAAATTGTAATATTTGTGTCCTTTCATATAAGAAGCTACAAGTAGGTACTAAAATATTTTTGTATCCGCGTCCATTTCGACAAGCTTTTTTTATTCAAAGAATATTAGCCATGTTAAATGAATAATATTCCCCTTTCCTCTCCAACTAAGCGTCAGGCTTGTGCTAGGAGTAGGTACGACAGTAGTGCAACGGGCGGGGTTAACCGTCGACCTTTCGGTTTTCAGTCCACCCCTTTACCGGTTGAGCTATTGAGGCTCTAAGCTTTAACATATTATGTAGGTTAGGTAAGTTCTCAGAAATAGAATATAAGGGGTAAAAAACTTTTTCGAAGGAGAAGATAAAGATCGTTCAAACAATTCTTTCATTCAATTCAATTCAAAGAAATCGTCAAATTCTTGAAAAGCTGGCAACGCATTGACGTTACCGGAGGTAACGTCAATGCAAATGTTCATGGGCGGCGGTTATCACTTAACATCAGGTGACCCGCGTGCGCGCTATCAGCATACCCTTATTATAAATGCGAAAGTGTGTTTGTTTGTTGGTTTATTGGTTTGTCCTTCAATCACGCCGCAATGGTGCAATGGATTGACGTGATTTTTTTGCATGGGTATAGATAAAGACCTGGAGAGTGACATAAGCTACTTTTTAATCCCGGAAAGTAAAGGAGTTCCGACGGGATTTTTAAAAGCCCTAATTCCACGCGGACGAAGTCGCGGGCATCAGCTAGTTTTTTAATATAAAAAACTGGTGTTGATGTTTTATTACAGAACTTCAAAGATTCAAGTATGCCGATAACAGATGAGGAGTCAAAAGAGAACAAACCGATTACCTCTACACCCCTGCACAATGGGTCCTGCAGTACATCAGGGTCTGACGATGACGCGCCTTTGCGGAGGCCGGCCAACGATGACTCTCTGTTGAACCTCAGCGCTCATTCGCAAATCAACCATGTTCTCGATAGGTGAGGATATTTCAAACTATAGTACGTGACAGGTCGAGATGGCGAGCGGGGTGGGGACGTCCCACACACCCGCACAACCCCTGCGCTAACCCGGTGCGGGATAGCACGGGCGACGTGTGGGTGTACGGGGCGTCCCTCCGCATCGTACCCCGATTGCAATCTCGACCTGTCGCATACTATACTTCTCATTCTATTCTTAAATTCTTACTAATATTATAAATGCGAAAGTGTGTCTGTCTGTCTGTCTGTCTGTCTGTCTGCCTGCCTGCCTGCTAGCCTTTCACGGCTCATCCTTTCAACCGATTTTGACGAAATTTGGTACAGATGTAGCTTGCATACCGGGGAAGGACATATTTTATCCCGGTAAACCAGAGTTCCCACGGGATTTTAAAAAACCTAAATCCACGCGTACGAAGTCGCGTACGAAGTCGCGGGCGCAAGTTTCTAGAACAAAATTCGGTTCACCAAAGTCTGTAGAGTAGATCTAAATTCGAAAGGGTCAAAACTCAATCATTCCGGCTTTAATAATACGAATAAGTCGTTTTTGGCGAGAAATAAAAATAAATGTGAGTGAGTTCCAATAACATATTAGTTAAGTCTTATTTTTTTGTTTGTTGGTATGTCGGTTTGTGATTGATCACGTCGCAATGGAGCAACGGATCGACGTGAATTTTTACATGGATATAGACCAGTACGCTTACTACGAGATTTTATGTCTCACCAACGTTGATAGTATTCGAGTATAACTGGATCTTAACAGCATTGTTTTAAAGCTCAAGTTTGTCTACGCATCTACAGCCAGCGCTCCAAGCGGAAACGTTGCGAAATTAAAATCAGTGGCATTGAATTTTCGACTTCATTTCAAGGCGCTTTAGGTCCATTTTACTTTGACGTTATTGTATTTCGACTCGAATTCTAGCAACGTTGGTGAGACGTAAAATCTTATACTAAGCGTACTGGACGGTGACATAAGCTACTTTTTACCCTGTAAAATCAAAAGTTCTCGCAGATATTTAAAAACCTGAACCCACGTGAAATAAATCGTGGGTATTATCTAAGTCTAAAACCATGTGAACTTGAGCGAATTCAGCAAAATACTTTTCCATTGCAGTCCCGCCAAGTCGACGGAAAGGTCGCCCACAAAGCAATCACCAAAGAAAAGGAATTCAGGCCACGATGCTTCGAGTGGAGGTATGTTTTTTTAATGTTATCAAGCAACCATAATTTAATTTTCTCATTTATATTTTGAACTGCAACGTAAGGTTTGAGGACCTGTCAATTTAGTTTAGTGATTCAGGAAGCTGACAGCTTCATTAATTGTGCCAGAATATTTGCGTTAAAATTCTCTGCTGGGGCTTATACAGTGTGTTTTTCTTAACATGGACAGTATGGGGAAACCATAGGAGATATAGCGAAACTGTCTAAGAAACCTGTATGCCATTTTTTGTGAAAACAATTTTGGCATAGTCAATTATTTGGTCAAGCGCGAGTTGTCCATAAAAATCAATGAAATTAACTAATTTTTTTAATGCCGATCGACTCAGTATCACGTAAGGATCATTTCATTGTATCGAAAGAAAAAGTTTTTCGCGATTACACGCAATTTTTTTTTTACAGAAGCAGAGAAAGTACTGATAAACAAGACTGAGTTAGATAACATTCTATATAAGAACGCGAAAGCGCTGCGCAATATAGGCCTCGAAGCTTTACTAGACCTGTACGCGCACCTCGCGGCCGCGGTGCGCGCGTACGCGTGCAAGCGCGACCGCACCAAGCTGCCGCACGCACTGCACGCGGTCATCACTAGATACTTGCACGCCAAGAAGTGAACAGCACGGCTGGCCTTCCGATGAAGTTGACTAATATACTTACTAAATATAAGTGCTGAAGAAAACTGTTCTTAACTTGTATTATTTATTGACTTACAGTTCACAACACTTAGGAAATTTGTAATAAAACCTCGAGGCTTCACCTACATTCGCAGGCGTCAAATATAGATATGAAATAGCTAGGTGAGAAGTCATTTTGTACGGACTATACTATACGTGATATGAGCCGTCGTGGTAGCGTGACAAAGAGTTTTAAATATTATAATATTTTTAAATCTTTGATTTCACGTCACCCCTAGTGCTGAAATACCTAATATTTGACAGATGTCGATTCAAGATCAAACCGAGAGCTCAGCCACTCTAGTTCACTCTGCTTATGTTGTATAATATCCATATCCCGAACGACACTTGCCTGTTTTATATTAAACCTTGATATAGTCCGTACAAAATGACTTCTCGTGCGCCATTTTAACTCTTGAGTCAACTTTCATGTCAAATGTACAATTCTCCTTTAAAATGAGGACTAAAATCGTACTTTTGACATGAAATTTGGCACAAAATTAAGATGGCGCGTGAGAAGTCACTTTTTACGCATTATACCTACGTAAAAGTATTTCATGAATAAAAACTATAATTAACTTCCACTAGAAGTGAGTTTGCACCAGAAAATGTTTGACGAATCTCTATAACTTGTTTTGTTCAATTTTTATTCGCACTGCAGAAAAACGAGTAAATTCTTTGACTTTGACGAAATGTCAAACCAGGTCTTCAACAAATTATGTGACATAAAAAACGCAGTTCGATACTTTAAGACAGACCACACGATGTATTCTCGGTGCGTTGCGGCGCCGCACCGCTGTGGATTTGAGTATTGGGTTTTACATGGACACTGCGTTGCCGCTACGACAGATGTATGGCGTTGCACCGCACCACCCCTGCCCGTCTCGTCTCTCTGGTCCCAAGTCCGTTGCGCATGCGGTGCGGTGCCGCACAACGTCGTAACGCATCGTGTGGTATGGTACAACGATTTCTATGTAGGATGACGCAGCGGCACCGCTCAGGCGCCGCACCGCCAACGCAATGCATCGTGTGGCTTCATTACAAGTGAAAACAGAGTGTTCAACATGTTTTTCTGTAAATGTTCCTTTATTTTAGTGCAAACTCATGGTTAGGCTACGTTTCCCTAAGCTGAGTGAAGCGGAGATTCGTTCAATAGACCAATCAAGTTGTTGTTAGATGACGTGATAATTTTATCACCAATCATATTACTGAGAGATGACTTATGGTAATTTTATTACGTCATGTACCGTATGTCAGTTTACCTAAAATGTACTTCTTGAAATAAATTAAATCATAAAACACTCCTAAGCCGTCCAGAATTAAATTTTATTATGAATTTTCATTACCTATATAGGGGTGAATTGCGTAATGCAATTTCAATTAATTCTTATATAACGAAACTTTTTCTTAAATTAAATAGCCACTCTAGATAGAGTCATATAAAGGGAGTTTTGTTATTATTGCATTGAGCCGATTAAAGTTTGGCTAGAGAAGAACAATCTAATAGTCAAAACTTTAATCTATATGGATTGCATTGAATTTAATTTTGTATTTGATTATAGCTTGAAAACTAATGATACAATCTATTTTTGAGGGCTCGTAATGATTGCGATTGTATGACGCAATTGACCACCAATCCATATTACCATACTTTGACGAAAGGCTGTACCATTGCATCGGTGTGGTATCGTATATGTTTGGAATAGAACATTCCGTGTAAATGTTGTATGGGTGATAATGTTGGAATTATTGTAACGTGTAATTTAGGGCTAGTTTGTTGTTACAGGGGAGATTAGAGGGGATTAAAGTCAAAGTCAAATGATTTATTCAAAATAGGTAATAAATAACTCTTTTTGATGGTCAGATGTTGGATTTCTAAGATATAGTGGTGATAATTATTACGCAAACCTAAAACTAAAGCTACGAGCTACGAGCTAGAATCATATCAATAACATGCCATCTAACCAGATATCATTTGACGATTAGGCGTCACAAATAGAATAGAATAAATTTTTATTCAAATAAACTTTTACAAGTGCTTTTGAATCGTCGAAATAACTTACCAGTGGTTCGGAACGCCGTTCTTACCGAGAAGAACCAGCAAGAAACTCGGCGAATGAAAGTCTAACATTACACTATCAATACCGTATCTGATATCGCAGGTTTTCAAGACCCGGATATATTGTGATACTGTCAATACCATCAATATTTCCTGGATACAGACTCGCGATATCGCGTGATAATATTGATATATAATGTAACAGGACAGGCCTCAATATGTAGAAATACATCGGGTCTAAATTATGGAATATGGAATTGCCGAATTACAAAATAGAATTTGTTATTATAGGATTAATTTTCATCAACACAGCGGGTTTCTATTTTATTTTATGTTAATTAAAAAATATATAAGGGTTAGTGTAAAAACTAAAAAGCAGGAAGTTAAAGTTCAGGAAGTCTGTGAAAGCTGTTTCCAATAATAATCGTTATTATGTTACCAATCTTCCCTGTAACAAATATAAATATAAATAATTAACTAACACTATTTATCTCGACTTATTAGGGAAAGTATTAGAATTACTATTCATAATTACCTAAACAGCCAAATTGTGAGTAAAAATCGTGTTTGAAGTTTTTCGCCCATTACATAGAGGTATTTGAAAGTTAGTTTTGTAATAAAGTAATTTAAGTTGATTTTCTAGCAGGCTTTAAAAAAAATTATAGGTAGAATTTGATTACAAGGATCATGACCTACTTTTAAAATGTATCTTAATATGATGGACTTTAATTTTAATTCCCGAATCGACATCCGTATGTAATGGGCATTAACCTTTAAATGCATCAAAGAAGTTTGCCCTCTGGTCTGTGATAATGATAAGTACGTATTTTTAAGGTAATATGTAAAAAAGTAAAAACGTTTCCATTGGTGCTAATTTGGTAGTACACAAAACTACTGAAACTAAACTAGGAGAGTGCCCATTTTCATTTATTTTCCAGGAATAAGTGCGATTGAAGTGATTCCAAATTTAGCAACACTGTACTCCGCGAACACCCTATGTACATTGTACATAGTACTCTGTGGTGAATATTAATAATTCACTATAATATTCACCACAGTGCACTATGTACACAGGATACTCACAATCCCACTTCAATATTTTTCATGAGATTCTGATCAAACTATATTAGTTGGCATAAAACATACATTACATAGGTGAAAATATTGAAATAATTGAATTATTTCAATCATAAAACGTGTCTGAGAACCTGTTCTAAGGGTGTTAAAATAAGGATAGTGATGAAAATGATAGTTTAGTTTAAATTTAGTTTTTTGTGTACTAACGAATTTGCACCAATATCATATCAGCTCCCCACGTATTTATTGACATTATTAATCTGCAAGTTAGTATCAAAATTTACAGAAGTTGAATTGCTAGTAATGTTTGACATAGTGCAAGCAACATGCAAGTGTCTAGCCAGGCTAACTTCTGCAAGTTTTATTACTAGTGAACACTTAGCTTTAGGGGTTGAAGTTTTCGGAATTTGAGGGTTTCTAGTATGGAGAATGTTGCTAACTTATAATAAATCCTATTTAGCTTGTTAAATGTATAAGCGATTACCTCGTATATTCTTAATTAATGTTATATACATGAAGGATATGGTTCAAATGTGTGTGTGTACAATATTAAATTAGGTGTATAATGATAGTAGGTATGTATTATTGTATTGATTGGATCACATCCCAAAAAATTTACGCAAAAATATATGAAGCGAGCGTATTAGTACGTACATTTGAACGCAGTTGCGTTTACGTACAGTACGCGGCAGAAAGTAATGTACATCGACCTTTAGAAGGAGATAGCAGATTTGTAGAACACTGTCTGTCGTTGAGACCGACAGCACGTCATATAGGTATGAGCGACAGAGACAACGCTCTACCAAGCTGAAATATCATTCTAAAGGCCGATGTACATTACTTTCTGCTGCGTACTCTACCTCTCCATTATTTCTACACGCACGAAATGCGAACACGTATTGTATGTATTTACGCACGTATATGTATGAAAGAATTTTTGTTACTATGACTTTTTTTGGAAAAAATGGATTTGTTGATTCCATTCCTCTTGATAAAATGTGCTGGCTATAAAGATAAATAGAAAATGTTGTGAAAAATATAGACAATTTGGCTTTTTAGGTTACACGATTAAATTAAAATTAGTCTGAGTAATAAATTATATTAGTGAATATACTAACGAATTATTTATATTGTTTAATCATAATATTAATTTAAACAGTAATTTATGATAAAAATGCGGGATACTAATTTGTTAAGTCCCCAGATGATTTGGCTGATAGGGTTTTCGATTAAATTTATAAGGCGTGCACTCCATAAATGCTTACCTTTGTTTAACAAGAACTCGAATTTTGAACAAAAGCATAACAATAACTATAAAGGCGGTTACACACCCGGTGAAAATCGACGCGTGGTGACTGGTGAGTCAAATGCAAAAGCATTTTGTACTGCCAGAATTACTCGGATTGGTTGCGATTAAAATAACCTGCGTAGGTAGTTATTCGTGCCCCGTCCATAAAAGTTAATTACAGTAGCCGGCAGGAAATATTGCACATCGAACTTTAGAAAGAGAACGGTTTCGTAGAGCGTTGTCTCTGTCGTTGAGACCGACAAAACGTCACAATATAGTGAGTGAGACGACGCTCTTTCTAAAGTTCGATGTGCAATATTTCCTGCCGGGTACTGTACAACGATAATTGTGTCGATATTATATTGATGACGTAATGCGTTGCCAATATATTGACATGATATAGTCAATAAATGTTGAGACTCGACCGGCATCGCGATATTTATAATATACTGTCAGACCCACGCATGTATACATATCTATGCTATAATTCAGATATAATTTAGTTATTATTATAATTATGTATTTTCTATTAAGTTTTTTCTAATTTGTACATTATAAGTGAAATTTTAGCATTATGTACATAGGATCATTTTATTTATACGACAATAACTTGGCAAATGCTCGCAAAAAGAGTATCTTACTACGTACAAAATGCGATAATTTCTAAATAACTACCTACTAAAAATAACTTATTCCCAGTTTTTGTCTCATCTATTGTATCGTGTCCACATGCAAACGCTATACAACCTGTAAAATGAAACCAGGTTTACACCAAGCTAGTGGCTGGATCGAGTAGACTCACTTAGTACTAACACTTTATTGTACTCGAGCCATGATCATCTTTTGCTTTTGGGTCTGTTAAAATTATAACTAACAAATGACAATTGTAGGAAAAAACTTATGTTGGTATAATGTTCTAACACAATTATATCAGCTTAATTAGACCTATACGTACAAGTCCAATGAAATCGGGGATATATTTAAAAAAATAGATAGGTATATGTATTGATATAACTTATCTTGGACGAGAAACAAATGCCAGTGGCAATGCGTTTCTTTTTCGTATGCGAAAAACTTATTTTTTTTGAATTTCCTTTCTTAGTGGTGTTGTCATAGCAACATTAACCCAAGTCGGCAAGTCGATGATTGACTTACGTGGTTTGGAAGAGAATTTTGTGAAATCCGTCGGTCCCGGCTACTATCACTAACATGTTATAGTAATAATCGTATATTCTATTCCTTCATACATAATTATTATGCAGTACGTGTCCGCACCCCTAGCAAAAATATCTCGCACAAGTGTTGACGTACAGGTAATTGTACTCGTACAAGTGCGCTGTCTCGACCAATCACTCGACTGGTGTGAACGCCCCTAAATAATCAATCGTTTATTTGGTGCCGTAGGCAAGTTTTTTCGCGGGTCTCGTTTGTAATAATTGTGTTTACACAGCTTTCGCCCGCGATTCTATTAGTGCACGATAAATCGAGATCGCGGTTTTTTTCTCTTATTTTATTTGTAGTGTCAAAACGAAACATACTTCGCTTTTTGTGACCTCTTGGTAATAGAGCTTAGACCGACTTGCCAACTTGTCGGCTGCTGGCTTTATAAAAGCCTCTCTACACTCTAGAACTCCAACTCCAATGTTGTAAAACTTACACCTGTAAGTTTAACTTACGTAGGTAAGTAGCTTGCGTGATTAACTTACGACAAATTTACTAATATATACACACTTATAGTAGTTTATAGTACCTACAGACTGACAAATTACGTAAGTTGACAAATTTACTTACGTGAGTAAACCTTACCTTAATTTATTTGAAATTGGATATTATTCCGGTGTCAAGAGTCTTAAAATTTATATCGGCCCGACCGTGTTGGCTCGTCTATAAATTTTAATTAATGCAACGTAGGTACACTGCTCACGTTCCTAGGCTTTTATGCAGACACGATTAAGTTTTTAAATTCGAATTTTTACTTTTTTATATTTATTTTTATAGTTCTGTGTGCAGATTGTGTTATAGCATGGGTGAAAAATTATGAAGTTATGGTTAACTTATAGATTTTTGAAATAACAATAATTTTTATAAAAAATTATACCTTCTCTACTTTCTCATTTTTGTAAGTACTTAATTTTACTTATTTAAAATTAAAATCTGTTGACACAAACATGTGGCGAATAAAGTTTAAAGGTGTAGACACACTGCCGTGTTGTATTGTGTTGCGACAGAAAGCGATCGAAGTCTTAACTAAACCAATGATTTCTAAACCCCCACATGTTATATTTTATTTCAGAATTGAGCTAGCACCAGTATCTTAATCTATAGACGTCAAAATATCGATTAAACTATGTAAATGTTTATGTACTTTATAAGGCTCTGTATTTTCCAAATAAACTAAAAAATACTATCTATATAATTACTACATTAATTAATTTATTGTCCCCTGAAAAATTGGGTCCGTGTAACGTGGCGTTTCAGAAATCACCAATTCATTTATGATTAATTACTTCCTATACTTGTTTGTCAAGGTGCGCTTTTCGATGGTCTTAACTTAAGAGGAGTTTCCTTCGAGCACTCTGAATTGTTTGACGATTTTAATTTGCAAAGTCAATGAAATTTTTAGGCGCTTGGGAATACAATTCTCTTAAGTTGATTATAAAATTTTTAACTATCTATATCAATGTAAATGATGTACCTAAACATAATAAAATACTTATGTAAATGAATTAACGATACATAAAACAATGTACGATAGATTGATGGGATGTGATATCGATTGAATATGCATGCATAATTACGATATAGTTACCTTATTCCAATTTGGGATAAAATATAATTATAATGCGTAAAAAATGACTTCTCATGCGCCATTTAAACTTTATGTGTTAAATTTCATGTCATAAGTACGATTTTAGTCCTTATTTTAAAAGTGAACCATACTTGGATATGACAGTTGACACATAGAGTTAAAATGGCGCGTGAAAAGTCATTTTGTACGGACTATACGTGTTTAATGTACCTTATACTGATTACTGTTATAAAATAAGAAAACTACTGCCATTTGTACTCTATATTATATCTGTCGAAGAATTTGGATTATTAGGTTGAAAATTCGATGGTTCGGTCTTCTATTATAAAAACTTTACAGTAAAAATATAACACGTGTCAATAAATAAATACATAAATCGAAACGATGCGATGCTAATCATTCCGTCTCACTTACACACTTATAAACAGGTATAAAAAGTATGCGGCAGAAAGTAATGTAAATCGGCCTTTAGAATGACATTTCGGCTTTGTAGAGCGTTGTCTCTGTCACTCAAACCTATATGACGTTTTGTCGGTCTCGACGACAGAGACAACGCTCTACAAATCTGCGATCTCCTTCTAAAGGTCGATGTACATTACTTTCTGTCGCGTACTGTACCTACTGTGTAATTGAGATCAATTAATGATTAATACTGCTCTTTTCGATTCGTTTTTTTATTGGTACCTACGCGTGTTACAGAATTAATTGAAAATGTATAGGTAAGTATTTATGTGAATGCCCCTCAAAATGTGCAGTTTCATAAGTTTCCATACAAATTGAAGATAGGTATGTATTTTCCCACTAATGATCAACAGTCTCAATGTGATAAAAACTTAACTTAAAAGCATTAAAAAGTTCAATAAAAATCCGAACATCGAATTTTACACTACAATACGAACTTCTAGTAATAGGTACTAATTGTAAATACCTACTGATAAAAACATAACACTTGCAGAACTAACTCTTTATAAATCAAGTAAGTAAATATATTAAAAAATTAGGTGAATATATAAATTATCTTTTTATAAATAAGAAACCCTTAGTGAATTTTTTTTTATAATATGGGTAAAATTTTCAATTTTAATACAATAAACAAAAATACCAAACTTATTCTAGAACATAAAAATTACAGATCGAAAAAATTTATAAATGAAATCAGTTTTTTAAATTAAATTACTTTTCTTAATTCTACTTTCTAGTAAAAATAGTCTTTAACCTTAAATAACAACATTGATTAGGGTGTCACAATGAAATGAGGACAAAGTATCGATTGTGTAAAAAAACTGGAAGGTATTCCACATTATAATATGTACCTATAGTATGCGACAGGCCGAGATGGCAATTGGGGGGGGAACGCCCCGCACACCCGCACAGCCCTCGCGCTAACCCGGTGCGGACGAGCGCGGATGACGTGTAGTTGTGCGGAGCGTCCCCCCGCTTCATACCCCGATTGCCATCTCGACCTGTCGCGGACTATACTTAATAGTTAATCAACTATAACAAAATAAAAAAACATATTTTCATCACTATCCGATTAGACGTTGGCTATCTATTCTACGTCTTATAATATAAATCTTAGAAAACAATTTGTTTTGTGTGCGATGGTAATGAATCGGATGGCCACATTTTAATAATATTATTTCGGGACGTAAAATATGATATTGTTTTAAGACAAAATAACAATCTACTTACTGCTCTAATTATTGTTTGTAGGGAACGTAGAGAATAAAATTCGTCTATAATCTTTCAATTGTGTCTAGAAAAATGGCATCTCTTTAAGTTTATAAAATGCCAATCTGCCTGTCTTATCTAGCATAATGTAAACTTTTCTAGAACGTTTGAAAGCTAGTACCTATGTATTGTAAATTTTTATTTATTACTGGATGATATAAGCGACTTCCTCTGCATGAATTGAGGTTTTTAAAAATCACGTCGGAACTCTCTTATTTCCCGGGATAAAAACTAGCCTAATGTCCTTCCCCGGGATGTAAACTAACTCTGCATCAAATTTTATCAAAATTCGTTAAACTGTTGGGCCGTGAAAAGCTAGCAGACAGACAAACAGACACACTTCCGCATTTATAATATTAGTATGGATGGATAAATCGCTATTTATTTAAAACTAGATTCAACATTGTTTTTGTATAAAACTTTTTTCTCTTACATTATTAAATACCTACTAGATGATGCCCTTGACTGCGTCCGCTTGGATTTAGGTTTTTTTAAATCCCATGGGAACTCTTTAATTTTCCGGGATCAAAAGTAGCCTATGTCCTTCCCCGGGATGCAAGCTATCTCTATACCAAATTTCATCAAAACCGGTTAAACGTATTGGCCGTGAAAAGCTAGCAGACAGACAGACACACTTTCGCATTTATAATATTAGTATGGATATAGATTTTTCGGACGGCCCCTTATAATCCGTCAATATTGGACACCCTACTGAAATATGCTCAGTCCACGGCCCTTGCATTACTGTTGTTTTCTAACTCATTTCGGTAGATTATTGAGTTTTTAATAACACTATTAATTTTTACGCTGACAAAAGGTAGCGCTATTTTAGAAATTCGAAAAAAAAATAACATCAAAGTAATTTGCATTATTGATAGGTGTTATTTAATTATGTCGATATAAATTGTTAAAAAAAATAAAAGTGTATGGATTTAATGGAGTGAAAGGCGAGTTAGTATTGTAGTATGTGGATGAGAATTGAGAACACTATAATTTTTTTTATAAAAGCGATTAGATTAACATGTGAACGAAAAGTGAAACTAAACGAACTTTAATGAAAGCTGAACATCTAAATATATAAAAGGAAAAGGTGACTGACTGACTGATTGATCTATCAACGCACAGCTCAAACTACTGGGACGGATCGAGCAGAAATCTGACATGCAGATAGCTATTATGACGTAGGCATCCGCTAAGAAAGGATTTTTGAAAATTCAACCCCTTATGGGGTGAAATAGGGGTTTGAAATTTGTGTATAGTCCACGCGGATGAAGTCGCGAGCATAAGCTAATATTTATATATAACTGTGGCATGCATTGCATACCCTATTATTTTAAACAACTGGTTTAATATTTAATTAAGTCTGTTTTGTTAATTGTTCCCCTTGACACAACCGGGAATTGATCTAGGAACTTAACGGCGAAGCGAGTATTCGCACAGGTCAAGGGTCTCTTGTAACATTAGTCATTATAATAGTACCTACTTATTACTTACCTTTTTATTTATTATTTTAAATACGAAAATATAAAATGAAAAGTTTATTTATTTTATTTATTTTACGGCAATGAAAAGTTACTACTGCAAGTGTTATAGACTACAGACTATAAACCACAGACTAAAGGAAAGATATAGACACCAAACTGCACCGAACTAAATAAAACTAGTGCGGATAAAAAATGACCCATCACCCTGCCATTGAATCAGCAGCTGAATAAAAGTGGATTGCTTCAATTTTACTTTGGTCGTCTATATTGTTCCTAAGTCTGTGCAAAAAAAAATTAAATACTTTGCAGACTAGACGAATCGAACCAACTATCGGCCGATCACGTTAGAGCTAGCGCACCATGGTAAATTTTCGTACGTTTTTTCCCCGCAAAATCTGTGAACTTAGAAGTGCGCGCGATGCAGAATTGTTTCCGCACCGGATTGATAAATTAAAATTAAAATTTGCGGATTTTAAAACGCACCGCACCGTGGTGAGCGCTAGCTCTTAGTCTGCGGGAGTCGTAAAGCTCTGGTCAAACAACTTGCGAAGACAGCGATGCGTGTCAGTTCACACTGGCGTCTTCAAAATTACGCCTTAGGTAGAACAAGGAACTGTATAAAGGGAACGCTGCGCCGTTGCCTACTACGTGCTCTGCAATTTAATCTGGAAGTTAGTTTTAAATCGATTACAAAATTTGTGCCGTAGGTACAGACGAATAACCAAACAAACTAATAAACAGAGAAACAACAAAGCGAGTTAATATTGCATTGTCATCCAGTTCCAATCTATGTTTAAAATTTCAAGCCTAGCTAGCTAGGTCATCGGGAAGTTAGTTTAACAAAACTTTTTTGGGAGGAAATATTGCACTTAAGAAAGAGAACGGTTTCGTAGAGCGTTATCTCTGTCGTTGAGCCGACGAAACGTCACAGGTATGAGTGGCAGAGACGACGCTCTACGAAGCAGAGTTCTCTTTCTAAAGTTCGATGTGCAATATTTCCTGCCGGGTCCTACAGTTTCTTGCAACATAACAAATCTGCCACGTACGAGGCACGGATTCAAAATATCACGAACATTTTATATGAAGCATTTCTCGCTTCACCGTGTGGCGTCCGCGCACGTGCGTGGCCACGTGTTGGCTTAAATCATCCCTTACACTGCCACGCCAGACTTTAGTGTGATGTAATACAGTACTGTCGTCACGCGTTGTTTCTAACCAAGGCTTAATTATAAAGAGAACCTGCTTGCATTTTGCTCAATGTGATGTTTGAAGTGTTTGTACAGTTCTGGTTTTCTGGGATACCGGTGTGGTTACAAAGCGGCCGCTATGTGACGCCAGCGTAGAGAGCGTTTATCACATCCATGTTACGATGCCTGTTAAAAACAGCTTTATCTTTCAGTAGACGTTTAAGTGACGTCATTTGACGGTATAATATAGCGGCCGCTATGTAACGACACTGGTATCCTAGAAAAATGGAGCTAAGCGATATCCACCGTTTTTTTAGTGTGTAAATTTGTATTTATAAAAACTGTATTTAATTTAAAAGTTAATGAATAAAAGGGTACGTCTGCATGTGATAACGATTTTTGTGTTTTATTTGCCTTTCTAATCGACTTGGGCTGGGTGGATTTAGGTTTTTAAAAGTTACTTGGGAACTCTTTGATTTTCGGTATAAAAAGTAACCTCCGTAGTCTACAGAGTAGGTAGTTAGGTACATTTATATTATCTCTAGTAAATAAAGCCACCTGGTTCACCGAGACCCAGGTACCCAGGGAGACTATGGTACTCTAGCATATGCCTACTTCACAAATTATAAACCCCTGTTTTACCCTTTTGGGGATCGAATTTTCAAAATCCTTAGCGGATATCTACATCATAATTCATAATAGCTATCTGCATGCCAAATAGCCCGATCTGTCCCCAGTAGTTTAAGCTGTTCGTTGCTAGATCAGTCAGTCAGTCAGCTTTTCCTTTTATATATATTGATTTGTTGTTTTTTGGCTGAATAAAGGATATTTATTTATTTAAGTATTTATTTACTTAGTAGGATTAAGTAAAGCATAGAGTCATAAGTTACTGTTAGCATACCTATGTTCTAATGGTATTATCCAATAGATATTCGAGATCGTGACAAAATAGTAACAGGTCCTGTTATATTTACTTATTGAAATGGACAGTCGCCGCCGTATCAATGTCATAATTGGATTATAATGAATGCACTATACATATTGCTTGCAGCCTGCAGGTAAACGGGATTATTAAATTAAACTACCTAGTAAAACGTAACTCTATGTAGGTAGGTAACCTAACTAAAGCGTTGTTGGTCAAAAATCAACCGCCGCAACTGTCACCGGCCACCGCCTACTTATAGTTCGCGACATGGCAAAGCTCGGCGGGCGATGCCGCATTACGATTACGATTATTTTACTATTCGAAGGTGTAAACAGATGTAAGCGCTCAGCGGGCGATGGAGAGCGCTATGCTTGGAGTTTCTCTACGTGATCAAATCAGAAATGAGGAGATCCGTAGGAGAACTAGAGTAACCGATATAGCTCAACGGGTTGCGAAGCTGAAGTGGCAATGGGCAGGGCACATAGTTCGTACAACCGATAGACGTTGGGGTCCCAAGGTACTGGAATGGCGACCTCGCACCGGAAGACGCAGCGTTGGAAGACCCCCCACTAGGTGGACGGACGACATCAGACGAGTCGCAGGGAGCCTCCTGGATCCAGGCGGCGCAACACCGTGGCGTGTGAACTGTGGAAGTCCCTACAAGAGACCTATGTCCAGCAGTCATGGACGTCTATTGGTTGATGATGATGATGAAAAAGATGTAAAACAGGAGGTTGCCACGACACTGTCTGGTAATGTATGACATGATTTCCGAAGAAAATAAAAAAAAATTTAGACTTTATACCTACTTATCTACTTAGGTAAAATATTACTTGGACGTAAGATTTTTACACCTTTATTACCTGTTATCTCCCAAAGCCACCATAATCCAAACTAACATCCAAACAAACGTTCCTCTCACAGTGTTAGGGACAATACGCAGAAACTTTCAGCTTTTATAAAATAACGAACGTCTGGCACGCGCTGGCTCTTAGGCCGTTTATTTATACAGTTGTCTGTTACTAAATCCTGACAATACGCTGACAGTCGACAAAAGGTAAAAGGCAGCTCACGTAACGGCTGAATAGACACATGTAAATCGATTCATTCTAGATAGACATTACTTTATACAAGTTATGTAACTCGTTGTAAAACTCTCGTAGGTACTTATTGTCAAAGGTGGCGAAAGGTGCTGCAATGAAACAGTGTAGCGGTATTTCACATTTTTATTTTTACACTTTACGTCGGTGACCGTAAACGAATTTTACTACTACATCGCTCCATCATTTCAATTTCAATTACAAGATATAATGGTACTAGAACATAAATATTTTTTTCGTATTTATTTTATAAGATCAAATAGATAATCTTTTTTACACCCTAATGTAACGATATCATTTAATTTAAATTTGTAAATTATTAATTATTATTTAGGCAAAAATACAACAAATCAAATTACACAACTTATACATAATTTATAATTCTTTATTAGGTATGTGAGAACAATTAGTCTAAGCTAAAAATCATCGTTTCATTATAATTATAATAATTAATTACAATTTATAAATACTCGTAACAAAACTGAAGGAACTAAATATTTGATTTCTACTAAAATTAATACAATCACATTTTTATCAACTAAAAATACGTAATTTCTTAAATTTATGTATGTACCTATTAAATTACGTCCTTAGATTTGGCTCCTGGTGAAAACTGTATGAAATATACACAAAGGTATAGCAGCATAAGAAAACATTGGAATGCACTAACGTGAATGCGCGGGTAGACATCAATTCAAAAATGGCGGGTATAGTCAAATACAAAAAGGTACATCAGATAGGTTCAGTCGTGTGAATACGCAGCGAAATATTATGTGCGTGAGTTTGTGTATTTCCGACGTAAAATGTATAATATATATCTACGTAATTATTGTGATTCAACCAAAAAACAAAACGCCTAGTTGCGTCTCCATTTTATTTTACTTCTCACAAATCTGTATCCTAATAAAGAGAAATAAAGTACTTAGTCGATTTAGAAACATTTTAATAAAATGCGTTGCTTTACTACGACTTTCGTAATGTACCTATTTCGAGCTTTACTCGAAGTGAAAACTGTATTAGGTATTTATGCAAGCTCACGCACATAAAGCCCCGCGCGCACACTCGAACAAGTATCTCTAAAACCAACTAAAACATTAATAAACTTCGTCTAAAATGGAAAAACTATGTTATATGAGATTCCTATTGCTTATTGTGAAACTAAAATAAAATATTCTCATAGTCAATCTACCTCTCGTCGCACACATTAACAAATAACAAAACTTAATTAAAAACGTCTCAATTAAAACTTTAACAAAAATCACTCTAATACTGCTTGAATTTGTACGAATTAGGTAAACTCTATAAACCGACGACACGCAATGTGCAATCACAAGTCACTATACAACACAACTACTATTGTCGCGCGAGATAAATGCCATCGGAGTCCAACCTTACATGGGGAAATATTACGTCCCACACGTACTTAAGGTGACGCAGTACGCTCGACCGAACCTATTTGCTTTTCACTTGACATTGTATGAGAAAGGTGAGAGGCACGATGATTTTCACCGAAATCAAGGGTTTAGGAAAAGTATTTTTGAGAAAAAACTACTGAATTTATGTTTGCAAAGTAAAGTTATTTCAACTAATGAATAAATAAACTATGTCTAATGATAATTTTTTTTAGAATTTTCATATCCCTAATCTTATTTATTTACGCCCAAAGTTGTCATAAATTTAATGTAAAAAAAGGAATTTTTTGAGGCTCGTAACTTTTAAATCAATATTTTTTTCAATGTTTTATATATCAGTGAACCTAGATAAAGACGAGATAAATCGATATAATTCTTAGTTTTGTGCGTACAATATCGAATATTGTTGTATTTTCCCTCCTACGTTTGTATGAAGAAAGCACTGAAGTGAGTCCCCTTAAGCATGTCAGGTTCAAACCAAGGTATTATATAGAGTACTTGGACTTTGCTCAGACTTAAGTCACTGTTAATTACACGTAACAGTATTATATCGCTGATAAAAATCTATCTCATTACACACTCGGTACACACAGTGTCCCGAACACTGAACTGTGCGGTGTCAGCAGTTTACGCAATCCTCGTGCTGGCGCCTAGCAGTTCACAAAGACAGTGCAACATCGGCCGCGGCGCGAATCGCACTCATCATCAATATCATTATCATATCAATTATCAATATCAATTAGTATCATTAAAGGAGCTATCGAAGGACATTATCAGTTATCATTTATATCAATATCAACAACCCCCACACTCATGTTAACTGAAACTAAGGTCTGTGCAATGTCAAAGTACCTCTATAGATTTCAGCCTCAGTGACATAAATCGGCCTCGTTTTAATTCTAAGTAAAGTCTGAGCAAAGCCAAAGTACGCTCATACATCTCAGTCGTAGAGGCTTCACGAGATCACCTATCTGATCTTAACTTTGAGCGGTTAAAATAGTAGACCGTCGCGATTTTGTTCTACGAGTTTAACTATTTTAATTTTGGAAATAATTCAAATTAATGAATAGAATAATCTATTAATAATATTAATGTGTCTATATTACATAGTCATATCGCTAGCGCATTTTCAGCATGGCATTCATCTCGCACGTTATCAATAGGTACTTCATAAACAAGAATTAATAAAAAATCGAAGACAGTCGATAGTAATAAAAGCTTAATAACATAGGAGTTTGCCGATAAGTTAAGATTTCGATTTAATTTTTTGGCACATGTACTTAATATATTTTTACTCGATTAAATTGAAACGATTCATTGAAATAAATTTATTTAAGACATCGCCGAGACAGCTAATTTGATTTTAATTTATAATAATATTATTAATTCTGCTAGTTCACAAACGTGATTTCATTAACGACAAACGTATAGTGGCTATCGTAAGGTTTTGTTGAAAAGATATCGTCGTTTTTCGTCGATTCAATCCAGATGAGCGAAAGTAAAATTTAGGAGAAAAAGCAATAATTATACGTTCTGTTTAACTATAGGTACATATTCAATTATACAATTCGTTAATATATAAAATCCCTGTAATGATATATTGTAAAATGACGTGTCACTAACGTGTTTTCTACTGCATGTGTTTTCTTTGCTTGCCGGATTTAGTACTGTGATTATGTGTTAAATGTACAATTATACAAAATAGAGTCGAAAATAGTTTTCAGTCTTCTGTTAAGTTATGCAGATTCGTATTCTGTATCGACGACTATAGATTAATTCAAAATTTATAACCACTTACGATCATTCGCGGTAACCGAATACGTTAGTGTCCTTTTGAGTAGGAATCGAATAAAGTTCACTACAAAACAAGGTAGGTTTCTAATTATAAAGATAGAGATATATACTTATCAAGTTATTTGGAATGTTTCGTTAAAAGAAAACATCGTATATTTTCAACACAGCTATAAATTATTTGAAGGACTGGATACACGGTCTATTTTATTGGACCTCAACTTGACGTCACAAACTTTGCTTTTGGCGAACGTTATGCAAAATAAAAATAATTAAGAAATCTGTAGATTTGCTTTATTGGATACCCATAATGGATTAGAACGATAAGAACATAGTAATACTTGCGATGCCATTCTAGATCGTTGTGAGAAAGTAGAAATTAATGTAACTTACGGGCAGTATTCAGAATCTAACCAAAACATATTTGGAAAAACGAAAATACGTTGTATACCTACTGGGTCAAGTGTGGATACCAACGTTACATTACATTGCATCGCATACGTTCCCTATTTTATCAGTACATCTCATACTATATATTCATTATCCTTTAATAAACGCACGTTTTGACCTTTGGCGGACGTCCATCATGATGGACCGTGTAACCAGGCCTTCACAGTATCGTATGTACAATAGAACCGTTTGAAAACTTTTGATATTTTAATCGTCCCGTGATATTCTAATTCAATACGAAATCATTGTATACAATTATCTAAAGCCAGGTAGTGTTGAGACCCGATTTATTCTAACTTCCATTATTCACTAAAATCTTGAAAGCTCCTTTTTATTTGAACATTGAGTGCAGATACTTTATTTGTCTTAACCTGGCGCGCACTGTCGTTGTTGTTATTGATAATGAGGTCTTTGTTATTTTTTTTGTGATCTTTAATCAGAAATTTGCTGACGTCACGATGTGATCGGACCACCGGAATAGAGGAGTCGGGCTCACGAACTGGGCGGCTCATAGGCCATAGCTCGTGACGTACCTACATGTCATGGTACACTTTATGGTCTACATGACCCCTATTTCCTTTTTTATGACTCCCTGTAAAGATTATGACGTATTTTTAAGTTTTTTTTATGTTCCTCGAGATTTACAATTAATAAAGTAGGTATCTATCGTTTTGATTTACGGCCGAAATTAATAAAATCAAGCTATCCGTAATTTGTCGTAATAAGTAACTATACGACGTTGTTAATTGTCAAAAAAGAGCGTACAATTTTAGACAAATAAGTAACTAAGTAACTTATGGACAGATTACAGATAGGCTTGATTAATTAATAATTTCGGTCGTCAGAAGATTGTGTTTGTGTGTGTGACTAGTGCGTCGCGGACCCTCCAATGACGGCTGCGTTATCTATCGACGTGTCGATAGTCATCACTGTATTCACTTCACTAATTCTACAACAATTATTACAAATACGTACTACCATTTTAGACACGTAATGTCTCCTTAACTAATGGTTAATTTAAATTTAATATCCCATTAATTTATATAATAACTATTTACATTTTAAAAATTGTTTATAATTATTCATCGAATAAAACTATTATTACGAAATATTTTACAAACTTTGGTGAAATGCAGAAGTCAATTCGCACGTAACATAATATCTACACTTGATAACACAGAAAGTAAAGGCAAGAATCGATCGAGGATAGACTATTAAAAGTATTAAAATCGTAGAGCCTTAAGTGATATGAAATATTATTTAAAAAAAATATACTTAAGTAATAATTATAGAGAGGGAATGTCGGAATGGAATGTCAACAATATAAGACTTGAACAACATCGCCGCCGTGGCGATAACAATCACAACACACCTTTCATCCTTATTGCACTCCTTCGGAATAATAAATTATCGCCTAGCACTTATACGAGACGCTCAATATACATTTACAATATTAACACATCTTTTAAATATAAATTTAACTAATTTTAACTCGGACATCGCTCGTCCCTAACCGCGTAGTAGATCTTATAAACGCTTTTATGTGACCGGGCGGAACTGAAATTCTGTCAAAGTACGCCGACAATCTTAGCATAACTCATTTCCAATTAGATATTGCACGCAATGGTTAAGTACATAAATACAATTAGATCACAATTTAAAACCGAGCATACACTAACAAAACTCCAGTTTTACCGTCGTTTACTCGTAGTGTACCTGAGCGATTACATGCCCATAAATTATAAGGATCCCGTTCTAGCGACGCAAGTCGCAATCTCTTGCGTCTCTTTCGCCTCGCGGGCGGTGGAAAGAGAAAGATGAAAGTTTACAGAGACGAGACGAGCTGTAGAGAAGGTACAGTGCAGAGGTTTCAACTAATTTGGAAGGTCTAGTCCTGCCCGTTGTGGTGCAGCAACGTGCGCGTGTCGGGCGGATGCGGCGCGTGCGACGGCCGGTACGAGTCGCCCTCTTCATCCGCAGAGTTCTCCTTCGACCTGTCGCTTTTGCAGTCTTCCTCCTTCGTCACCCCCGAGAGAGAATCCAAAGCCATCGGCATCGACTGGTATAGCTCTCTCGCTTTCTCGCTCGGCGGTAGTAAGTGTAGCATGTTCAGCGGCATCGGAAACCCAGGCGGAAACTCCGGATAGAAACCTTGCTGAAACGGATTGAACATCGGATTCGACGAGATATCAGGCTCCGAACTCGACGGCCTTTGGCTCGCGTTCTGATGATGCTCGTCTTTCTCGTGGTGTTTGCTCGATGGATGGTTGTTGTTGTTGTTCCCAGAATTCAGATTTAAAACTTCTAAGGGTCCTCCGATGCAATCTTTCCTCAGCTGCTCGAGTTTTAAACTCTTGCCGTATTTACCCCGCACGTACATTAGTAGAGAGTTGTACGGGATGCCGAATATCCGTGACGCTTGGCTCGTGGTCATTTTCTTGTTCCAGACGTGTTGTAAAGCTTCCGTTAGTTCCGCGTTGGTCCAGGATCGGGGCGGGCCACCGCGCGGTGCGCTGTGCTGCCCCTTCGGTCGCCCTGTCGAACAAAACGCATAAATTAGATACGCGGATTACTTAGCGATTCGTGTTTGAAGTTGTAAAATATTGAATCCGCTAATTACGTTGGGGATGTCGCATTCAGTGATTTATGTCCGGGCGAATGCACTATGCAGGCAGAAGGCGGTGCAAGTCGGCGGGAGTGCGGGTGGGTTGCACGACATGTGCCGTGAGTCGCGACAACATTACCGAATGCACAACTATCTAATAACTGTGTTTTGGCTTCGGCAATAGCTCGGCGCCGAAAGTCGTCACTAGGCGAAATGAGCGGGTTCCGAACCCCGCGGGCGACACGCCGGGCTCGTCATTAATTCGACGCGAGCACGCGACTATTAAGGCGGGTCTGTCAAAAAGAAAAGCGGACCTGCATACGCCGGCGACGTCGCCCCATGTAACTTTATAGTTTTATAATTTCAACGGATCACGTTAACTCGGTTCCGATCAGATAATTCGTGGAACGTTTCGGATTACGGCCGGAATGATATTTTATTATGGAAATTAGTTTTTCTTTTAATAGTCGTCGCGAGGCACGCGAGCTAGTGGTCCGGGCGCGGAAATTAAAGACGTTTTCCATTTAGTGACGGGTTGAGCTCTTCGCTCGCTCGTTAGCATTTTACAAGGGAGCATCGGCATGCATGTGACGTCTCCGTCGAGCGATGGGCGCTAATCGATCGGGCACTATTGTGCCGCGCCCGTTGTGCCCGTCTCCACAGTCCGACTCCGCAGTGCCTCATTCAAAGCACACGTTAGACTCGCCGTCTGTTCCCCTATGAGATACGCTATCAGATCGTCTTAATAAACATTCGCCGGGAAACAATAGTCGTTTAACATTTTGCGCGATGCGATTGCGAGATGTGTGATGGGATGCTGCGCTTGCTATCTGCCGCTTGCTAATGTTGAACGCGCTATTGTTATCATATGCTCGTTGCATTTAATATTTACTTATGAAACAAATTATTGCAACTCGGCTTTTATCAAAATAAAATGAAATGAAACACATAGATATAACCATATTTATCAAAAACTTTAGCTACACAATTCCGTTGTCTTTCTCCAAACTAAATTTAGAGTATCTGCATCCTTTTCTTTTTAACAATGCTAAAAAGGGACAGAACATGAACTTTACATTTAAAGACTCTAAATTTTAGTGCACGCTACAAATTTAAACAGTAGGCTCGCGACTGTGCGCTAAAATCACGGGTTTTACCATCTAAAATTAAATTTAAAACTGTCAAACTGCGTCTGTCCTTTTCATATTAAGTACATTAGTAAGAAGAGGATGCGAATACTCTAAAATTAGGGAGTGCCCAGAATCAGTACCAATGGTTCGATAGAATCTTGGTCCGTAGATTAAGAAAATCCTTAGGGGCCTGCTTAAAAGTGCTTTCCCAAACATAGTCATGTATAAACTGACTGATTCTTCCCGGCTTTGTTCAGGTCATATTTCCGAAAATACTTTCGTGAATCCTAATTTTACGTAGGCTTTGTTTAGGTGGAGTTTTTGAAAAACTTTCGTAATTGAGGTCTACTAACGTCATAAAGAAAATCTGCATGCAAAATCATAAATTTCTAGACCCTTTGTTTAAACTGTACGTTGATATGTCAGTCAGTCAGTCAGTTTATTCTTTTATATGTACAGAAGAATATTACCTAGTTAGAATAAATAATATTTAATAGTCATTTTTCCCTGCCGTGATTTTTAAAGGTCAGATAGAATTTGGTATCTTACCTACCTATTTAGGGAAATGAAATAAATAAATTAGTTTTAGTATAATACTAGATGAATCCCGCGACTTTGTTCACGTAGATTGAGGTTTTTAAAATCCCATGGAAACTCTTCGATTTTCTGAGATGAAAAATCGCATATCCTCCTTCGGGATGCAAGCTATTATTTCTCTACAAAATTTCGTCAAAATCGGTTAAACGGATGGGCCGTGAAAATCTAGCAAACAGACAACTTTCGCATTTATAATATTAGTAGGTAGGTATAAATATTGTCTTTTCTTATTATTACCTTGATTTTTGAAGGCCAAGTAAGTTGCTTGATATTCAGGAAAATAAAAACGTTCAACGATTGGAAAAAGTTTGTGGTTTGATTAAAGCATTTTTCGAATTGGAATGAAATTCTTCGGGTTGAATTCTTGCCTTAGCATTCGAAGTTTTGTCAGTTACTTACCTAAGTACTTAGCTACCGACCGGAATCTTTTAAAATAGGAAGTAGAAAAGACAATTTAAAGTAGTTGGTATATTCTGTGCATATACGTATACCTAATACAATCCATCTATAGAAAATTTTATAAAAGTGTAATTTGTAATTGACCCAAACGACCTCAAATTAATTGGAAAATGAAATTCGGTAGGTAAATTGCATCCTACGGAAGGACATTATTCGGCAGGAAATATTGTACATCGCCCTTTAGAAAGAGAGAGCGGTTTCGTAGAGCGTTGTCTCTGTCGTTGAGACCGACAAAACGTCACATAGGTATGAGTGGAAGAGACAACGCTCTACAAAGCCGAAATCTCATTCTAAATGTCGATATACAATATTTCTTCCCGGCTACTGTAGACTTTTTGTCCTGAAAAATCAAAGAGTTGGGGATTCTTAGAAAACTTAAATCGACGTGGCCGAAGTCGCGGGCGTCATATTGTATTCGTTACAGAGATAGGTGGACATCCTGGAAACGGGCTTAGGCTACTTCTTATGCCGGAAAATCAAAGAGTTCCCACCGACGAGCGACATATTGTGCTATATATTATGTATCTCTCGTGATACATTGACGAAATACTTACATTTTTTCTTGACGTTGCTTGGCGAATAGCTTGCGCGTCGGGCCGCGTCAGAGGCTACATATTGTGCTCTAGGGGTCTCATGTATCTCTGGTGATACAATAATGGAATACTTACATTTTTTCTTGACGTTGGTGAATAGCTGCGCGTCGAGCGGCGGCGGGCGGTGCTCGACGTCCATCAGAGGGTACATTTTGTGTTCCATGCCCGGCGGAAACAGTCCCAGGGGGGACTCCATACCAAACACTGTAACAATAAAAAATATATGTAGGTAGAGGTAGGTATTTATTATTAGGTATCTACTACTTGATTGATAATAATAAGTTTGGTATACGAATGCAATCTTATCCGATACAATTTGCAAATAGGTCTCTAGTTTTCATCTAGTCTACTATTTTTATTTTGTATTTTTAGTCCTTCACAAAAGCTTTGATTTGAAAGTAAAGAAAAACGAAAAAGTTTTTTTCTCTTACTTTTGCTGTATTTAATTTCTTAAAAATCTTAATTCTTAATAAGTAATTAAGATTTAGAAGAATTTAACTCTACAAATCTTTAAAAAAACCGGCCAAGTGCAAGTCAGGCTCGCGTAATGAGGGTTCCGTACTACAGTCGTATTTTTTCGACATTTTGCAGGATAGTCCAAAAACTATGATACATAAAAATCTGTTTTAGAATGCACAGGTGAAGACCTTTCATATGATACCCCACTTGATATAGTTATCTTACTTAGAAAATTGAAAATACTAATTATTAGTTCATGACCACAATTTTTTTTTTGTGTGATGTAACTTTCACATTCAAATTCACGGTTTTCCGGTTTTTTCCCAAATGTCAGCTATAAGATCTACCTACCTGCCAAATTTCATGATTCTAGGTCAACGGGAAGTACCCTGAGTAGGTTTCTTGACAGACCGACAGACAGACAGACAACAAAGTGATCCTAAAAGTGTTCAGTTTTTCCTTTTGAGGTACAGAACCCTAAAAAATAGTTTTTTTGCTTGCAGAAGCTATTACATACCTATTTTAGTATAAGAATTTGAAACCATACCATAAAGTTATTAGTTTCGCTACTCGACACTAGGTGGCGCTAGCAGTATCTCGCCGAACTTAAATGAATATTACGAAAGTTCGTAAACGGCTTGCGGCCGAGTATATTGAACTTTCCTGCCACAAAAAATATTTTAGAACAAGGTTTTTGCCACAAAGGATAAAATAAATAGTTTCAAAGCGTGCTTAGCTAAACTTACAAAAAGTAAACATCTGTAAATAAGGTGTTTTTACCAGAGATCTAGATCTATACAATTTTTATCACTAAAGCAAACTTTTGACAAATGTACCTAGTATAGGTCTACCTTACCATAAAATATCTCTGTCAGTGTGTCTGTTTCGTGGTAGACACTTAGGTAATAGATTGAGGATATTTAATGGTAAGTTGATTTACGTATTTCGGCGATTTATCATTATTAGGTAGGTACTTATACTTAGAATAAAATATTCATAGAAAATATTTTAACCGGTGATAAATAGGTAGATTGTTATTAACTTGGTATTCATTTCATTATAATATTATGCTTTTAGTATTTATAAGCCTATGTATATTTTTATGTTCTTTCGGTTAGGTTATTTTATTGTAAAACTTGTTTTCCTACGTTGTGAACTCAAAAACATATTATGTAACTTAAGGGTGTAATTCTGTGGGCGGTTCTGTGACAAATAAAATAAATAAATAAAGAGAGCGTGTTCACTATTCAGATTGAACCGCGCAGCGGATGATTTTTGTACTTATCTTAAAATTATTACCTATTCTAGTAGCGCGAGCGGTTGCCTTAGAAATAAACCTCCTATTTCGGAGGATAGGCAACCGCTAGAAGCTTTTTTGGAAAGCTCATCTGAATTTAATTTTTTAAGAAGAATAAACTTTTTTCTTTTATTCTATTTATCGCAGTCAAGGGCTAACTTGGAAGGGTTATGGCAATTTCATTAAATTCTATAATTGGTTTCTACGCGGTATCGTACCGGATCGCTAAATCGCTTGGCGGCATGGCTTCGCCGGTATAGTGGTACCTGGCCAGGGCCGCAGCCCCCAACCAAGCTCTCACAATACAAAAAACTATTATTATTAATCGTGAAGTACCGTTCATAGAACAGTCTTTATAAATATAAAATTCAAAGTCTTGACTGACTGACTGACTTATAATATATCAACGCAGAGCCTGAACCGCTGGTCTGAGACATGAAATTTTAAGGGTGTGTTCTTTGTAAAGAGTAGGTATCCAATAAGAAAGGATTTTTCGAAATTCCACCCCTAAATGGGTTAAATAGGGGATGAAAGTTTGTATGAAAGTCCGTCAAGTTATTTGCACGAAAATTGGTATTTGGGTTGTGGGTCACAAATGAAGAAATACGTGTTCAAAGATTTTTGGAAATTCAACCCCCACCTCGATTTTCTAAATTCCACCCGGGTCAGCTAGTATCAAATAAATACAAAGTGCCGCTAGAAGATGTCGCTACTGCTCGGTCAGATAGACTAACGATACATTTCCATTGTCTGGAGGCTCTGGCAATAATAAATGGCGGATTACGCGACGGTCGGTGGCGGCTCGTAAATACTAAATACCTACCTGCCTGCGAGGTGTCGTCCGTTGAACTATGGCTACTAGGTAAGTATAATCAATGATGGTTTACCTAATGAAAAAAAATAGCCAATAGACTCGCTCACCAAGTGTTCCGTACCTTGGAATGATATGTGTTTCTTATTAATTATTTTCAACTGCAAATACAAGTTTGTAATCGCAAATTTTATCCATCTATTTATAATGAACATTTATGGTTTTCGGTTTTTGTCTTTTTGCCAAATTTCAAGATTCAACGGTCAACGGGAAGTAGGTAGATATCTATAGTAGGTACTCCACAGGTCGATATGGCACTCGGCGTGGGGACGGGGACGCTTCGCACACCCGCACAGACCCGTTGACGTGCGGATGTGCGGGGTGTCCTACCGGCTCATACTTCGATTGCCATCTCGACATGATGCGAACTGTACCTAATACGTAATTCCCTTCCGAGTGTCAAAATATGCAGCATAAAGAGCTGCTGCATCTTTTAATTGCGTTGACTACGTGTGGATAGTAATATTATGAGTTATGAGTTATGAATGATCAAATCCTGTCTCGGGGAAGTTACCCCGGCTCCCGGCTCCCGGCTCGGTTTCTCTTTAGCTACATGTAAATAAGCCTGGAGGTGTCTTTGGCTGGTCGCGACAAATCGATACCTTTACTTTATTGCAATACCTAGTAGTATTGTACGCGACAGGTTGAAATGGCATTCGGGGAGGGAACGCCCCGCACATCCACACAGCCCGCGCGCTAACCCGGTGCAGGCGCGCGCGGGTGACGTGGATGTGCGGGGCGTCCCCCCGCCTCGTACCCCGATTGCCATGTCAACCTGTCGCGGAATATACATATACCTATAGGTAGGAATTTTAGTGCCTGTTCCTATAGGTAGTTCCACTTGGTTGATATGATTCGAATGCAATTTGAAACATTTTGGTTTTCTGTGGAGCCTGTACCCGTAGTACAAGATTTTACGTCTCACCAAACCAAACCAAATTCGAGAGTCGAAATACTTCCGCGTTACAGTAAAATGGTCCTAAACAGCCTTGAATTGAAGTCAAATATTCAATGCCACTGATTTTAATTTCGCAATGTTTCCGCTTGGAGCGCTGGCTGTAGAAGTGTAGACAAACTTGAGCTTTAAAACAAGGCAGTTAAGATCCAGTTTACTGTAACGCGGAAGTATTTCGACTCTCGAATTTGGTTTGGTTTGGTGAGACGTAAAATCTTGTACTACGGGTACTGTACTTAGCTGGTAAGAGCTGGTACCTAATAATCAATACCATTATTATAAATGCGAACACCTATACAACACCTATATTATAAATGCGAAAGTGTGTTTGTTTGTCTTTCAATCGCGCTGCAACGGAGTAACGGATCGATGCCATTTGCACGGATATATTGACAGACATGAAGAGTGATATAGGCTACTTTTCATCCCGGAAAATCAAAGAGTTTCATAGGGATTTTTAAAAACCTTCACGCGGACGAAAGCTTCGAGCATCAGTAAGGTATTTAATTTTAAGAACTTCATAAAATTTTTCATCTCAAATCTATTTGACCTGTCTGGGGTTTAGTTCCAGGACTGATGGTTAAAGTTACTTTACATTTACGCTCAAACCACCACCACTTGACCACCAAGTCTAAGTAAAGTGGATTGTACAAGTTAATAGCTGTTATTCAATCCTCCACGATTAAGGTTTATTTTTTTTAAGAATATTAGCCATGTTAAATGACTAATATTCCCCATACCTCTCCAACTAAGCGTGAAGCTTGTGCTAGGAGTAGGTACGACAATAGTGCAACGGGCGGGGTTTGAACCGTCGACCTTTCGGTTATCAGTCCACTCCTTTACCCGTTGAGCTATTGAGGCTCAACGGTTAAAAGTAAAATGGTCCAAAGTTAACAAATTCTGACCCATTTTGCTTTTGTTTTATTTTAACCTAATCGTAACGTAACGTTCATCGCTTCTCATGCTACTGAATGAAAGGGTATTTTTCCTTCGAAATCATTGAATTTACTATAGAAAAAAAAGTTTAGCACTTAGACTGGGCGCGTTTGGAACCCTCGTAGCTTTAGTTTTAAGTTTGCGTAATAATTATCACCACTATATCTTAGAAATCGAACATCTGACCATCAAAAAGAGTTATTTTATTACCTATTTTGAATAAATCATTTGACTTTGACTTTGACCTAAGCGGATATAATCCTATTAATAGCGGATAAGTCCTTTAGGTACCTAATTTATTTACCCATAAGTAGGTAATTTAATAAGGATATTGGGTCATTTAGGAATATGGCACTTATGACTTAACCAGCAAAACTGTGTGTCCGACTCAAATCCGCTCTGCAAAACGCGGTATATATCTTTAATAACATATAATTATACTACCAAGCACATACGTAATGCTTTAAGAAATGGTGTAAAATTTATTGCATACAATTGTACACGTATCTACATCATCATCATCATCATCAACAGATAGACGTCCACAGCTGACAGTTTTCTTGTAGGGACTTCAACACACCACGGTCTTGCGTCACCTGAATCCAGCGGCTCCCTGCGATTCGTTTGATGTCATCTATCCACCTAGTGAGGGTCTTCCACTGCGGTTTGCGGTTTTTTTCTCTTTATTAAAGGGTTTGTTCAAACATGTCACCCTTGTAACAAATCACAGTAGGTAAGTATAATTATCTTCGTTTTAAAGTTACATTAATTTAAAATACTATGAACAATTTGTCCATCATCTCTCAACTTATAAGTTATCCTACTACGTTATTATACAGAAGCTAGGAAGCATTTCATAAGAGCGCACTAATTGCATGGGATATTAGATTCACAGCATACGCATTAATATTACGAAAGGCTCGCTAGGCTGTGGTTAGTGTGACGGCGCGGGCGGGTGAAGCCGCGCGCACAACTAGTTAATTATTAGCTGCCAATGGTAAGATGTATGGGTGTTTCGAGTTCACTTTAAATACTGTCTGTAAGTAAATATTAAAGTAACCTAACTGAGATTTCGCAATTTTAACTCATCATGATCAACCCATCGCCGGCGCACTACAGAGCACGGGTCTCCTCTCAGACTGAGAAGGGTTTTGGCTATAGTATATCACGCTGGCCATGTGCGGATTGGTAGACTTCACACACCTTTAAGAACATTATGGAGAACTCTCAGGCATGCAGGTTTCCTCACGATGTTTTCCTTTACGGTAAAGCAAGTGATATTTAATTGATTAAAACGCACAACTCCGAAAAGTTAGAGGTGCGTGCCCGGGATCGAACCCCCGACCTCCGATTAGAAGGCGGACGTCCTAACAACTAGGCTATCACAGCTTAATTAACTCACCTTAAAGTAATTTGGCACATAGTTTTAAGCAAAATTATGTAGATAGGTTCTTACCTAACTAGTCTATCATGCTTTATAATAAAACTAACTTTCATCCGCGAATTTATCCACTATACATATTATATTATTCACAGCATATACTAAGAGATAATATTGTATCAGTAAAAGAATTTTCAGAATCGGATCAACAGCAAAGAAAACCCCAAAAATATTACAAAAATAAAAAAAATTACAAGCCACTTCTCGTTTCTACTTGAGTTGTTGAAACAGACATTAAGTTATCAACATAAGAATGTAAAACTTATGCAATGATATAAAAAACGTATGATTACTTTTTATTAATATATCACTTTACAATACTTCATTATAGGTCGCCATTATAGTTTAAAACTGAATTGGCTATAAAAATGTTTATCATGTCTGAAATTGGTTATTTTAGTGTCAATAAATAATTCGTATATTGATTATTGTGTTAAGTAGGTACAATGCAATGCAGTCCAGTTCAGTGTGAGTGAAAGTTCTAACAGCCTGCGTTTTTATGAACGTATCTAATAAATAATTTTTATTTTTTTACTCGAGTTTGAATTTGACACAAAAACAACTTAATTTGACTTGTTACATTTTGTGCAAAAAATAGCGATCAGAAAAAACAAAATAAAATGAAACGCCTCAAAGTTGATTTAAGTACATATATGGTTAGGTAAGTATATTATCATGCATTTGTTTTTTTTATTACATAACAACTTGACTTGTTCGTACATAATTATAATAATATGCTCCCGATCAAATTTCGACCTCAGCGGTCAATTTTTTTTAAATATACTAAAGGCACACGCCTGGAAAGTGATGATGTATCATGTAGCCTAAGGTGGGACGCGTTTGCCTAGAAAATCCGTTTATCCTTTAGATTGAGTACCTATTAAATAATACCTACCATTTATTTTATGTTACGAAATAAGTATTAAACCTTGGTTCATATACCCAAATAAGGTACATTGATTTCGCAGAAAAAAATATTTGTAAGCTCTGAGAAAAAAAAGCATTGCGGTTTCTTTTTTATTATGTGACTCAGTAATAAGAAAGGGACAAAAACTACATATTTTTATGTACTTCTCATTTGTTATTGTATTCTTTTACTACTGTAGTTGGCTGGCGGCCAAATTGCTACTAGTACAAAACTCATACGTGGGTAAGATTCAGAGTAGGATTGCCACATTTTTTAAATCCGCGATTTTTTTATTAGGTATTCGGGACACGGATAGGAAAAGTAGGCGGCAGAAAATATTGTACATCGACCTTTAAAAGAGATAGTGGTTTCGTAGTTGTCTATGTCGCTGAGACCGACAAAACGTCACATAGACATGTGAGTAACAGGGACAACGCTCTACAAAGCCAAAATCTCTTACTAAAGGTCGATGTATACTATTTCTTGCGAGCTACTGTACTTATTATAAACACTTAATAATGCCCGCAACTTCGTCTGCGTGGATTAAAGTTTTAAAAATCCGGTGAGAACCCTTTGATTTTCCAGAATAAAAGGTACCCTATGTCATTCTCCAGGTCTTTAATAAAAACCATACCCATGTAAAAAATTACGTCAATCCATTGCTACTTTGTGACACGATTGTAGGACAAACCAACAAACAAACACAATTTCGCATTTATAATGTGGGTAGTGTGTACCTACTTTAAATTATTTATTTTGAGAATGATTTAACTGTAATATCGCAATTAGGTGGTCGATTAAGGCAAAACTGCAACACTTTTTTTAATACTCATTCAAATCATATTTAAAAAATGTTTACAAAAATTAATTGAATCACTTCAAGTAGTGACAAAGACAAATAAAAGAGGTAGGTAAGGAAAGGTTTGCGGAAAATTAAATAATAATACCTACTTAATACATATTGACAATATATAACGCTGTTTGATATACCATGACGTCTCGTTTAGAAAAAAGAACCGTCTAAATAGAAACGGGACTGTCCCGGAAAACTCGGAGCATGTGGTTACCCTATCGTAGTCCATTTCCCGGGCTTTATTGCCCCGGAGCTAACGAACCGTTAATTCGTATCACTCGTTAAGGCCGGCAGATATACGCTGGTTATTTGCATAATTACCCGCAATCAATACACATTCGCATCTCCAGCCAATTGCTCTGACCGTATGGAGTGGCCATTATGGGATATCTTGTATCGGTCAACATTGCTTTTATAGTGCATAGCGACCCACCCCGGCTTCGCACGGGTAGCTTATTACAATTTTCGTTACATCACAAAAAAAAATGTATTTTCAATTTTCAAACTAAGATAACTATACTAAGTGGGGTATCATATGAAAGGGCTTTACCTGTACATTCTAAAGCAGATTTTTCTTTATTGACTTATCGTTGATTCGTCGTTTTTGATTTATCGTGCAAAATGTCGATAAAAATACCTGAGTACGGAACCCTCGATGCGCGAGTCTGACTCGCACTGTGTGTATTTCTATTTCGTTTTTTTTTAAATTTTAAAGCTTTTCTAAGATAAAAACTTTTATCTTAATCGTTAAAATGACGATTCTGCTTAAATGTAAAACAGTAAAGTTTTCAGAAATATTTTCTTTATCGCTTCATTAAATGACTAGGTTACAAAAAATTCTTTATTAGTCAGGGTCCAGGGACCATATATTTTATTGAAGAGAGAGATGAACCTCCCAAGTAACACAAAACTGCCTTAAAAGATGTCACATGAGGTCCACATCGGTACTTTAAGCGTTTATGAAGAGTTATTAGAGTCCACCGTCACTGCAAAAGCCTAATATTACGCTTTCGACTGTATATTGACTTATTAAGTACCACGAAGGCATCGCTGTAATGCTGCGAGCGTTACTAGCAGTTGCACAGGTCATGTTATTCAGCTATTAGCAATATTTAGCACTGCCAGCTATAATAAAGTACATTTGTGGACTCTAACTCAGCTATTTTCTGAATAAAAGGTCACAAGTGTATCTTTCAAATGTTTGCATTTTAACAGAGCACATGTGAGTTATTATAATGCTATCAGTTATTCTGTGAATTCAATTAACGCTTTATGCTGCATATAGTGGAACTTTCACAGTTTTAATCAGCTGTTATACGCACCTATAACCTATAACTGCACTTATCTAGGTCACATGATCACTTTTGGTGAAACTATATGGTGCTAAATTACAGCAAACTGGTATATAAGCTTAGTAGTGCTCCTCATTTCGAATTCGAACTGCTAAGGCTTGTAACACCCTTTCAGCATCAGTTTTCCCCTCCAATCATAATATACCTTCAAGTCAAGAGTGAATAGGCATCTTCTAGACAAGCGCGCTCCATCTTAGGCTGCATCATCACTTGCCACCAGGTCTGATTGCAGCCAAGCGCTAGTCTATAAATAAGAATAAAAATCGAAGATAAAGACGTACAGTACGTCGGTCGAGATGGTGATCGGGGAGGGAACACCCCGCACAGCCCCCACGCTAACCCGATGCGAGCGAGCGCGGTGACGTGCGGGAGTGCGGGGCGTCTGCTGCCTCATTCACCGATTGCCATCACAACCTGTCGCGGATTATACATATTAAGCTAAATCTAAGCATAAAAATAGAGATTGTCTCAGGAACACGAGTGACTCTTGAATCGTTCATAATAAAGGTAGGTAAGGCAAGTTCTAGTTATGACGGAAAAAGAAAAAGCTCTCACCTAGTTTGAAGCGAGGAAAATCGCAAATTATATGCGGGCGAAAACCGTACCGTATAACGTGTCCACTCTATTTCTTATTATTGTCATCGAGATTGTTTTTAGGGTTCCGTACCCAAAGGTGCCTATCACTAAGCTTCCGCGGTTCGTCCATCTGGTCTCATGAACCGTAATAGATAGATAGAGAGTTGAAATTTGTACTGAGTATGTAAGTATTTCTATTGCCGCTATATCAACAAAGAATATCGTATAACTATTGATTGTGTATTGTAAATTAAGCTTTTAGTTCTTTGTACAACAAATAATAAAAAACCAAGATGGTGAATTCCAAAATGGCCGCCATGCAAATTAAAATTTATAAGCACGTACACTACGCGGCAGAAAATAACGTACATCGATCTTTAGAAGGAGGTAACGAATTTGTAGAGCACTGTCTCTGTCGCTGAGACCGACAAAAGGTCATATAGGAATATACATCGCTCTAAAAAGCCGAAGTGTCATTCTAAGGCTGATGTACATTTTTTCTGTCGCGTACTGTACCTAGTGTTATATATCTTGTACGATGATACGGAACCCTTTGTGTGCGAGTCCAGCTCGCACTTGTCTGGTTTTTTTACTGAGTAAAATTTCAAATTTCTATGAGAACAGAGTAAACCTTGCGGTCAATTAGTTGTGCCGTAGCGCGTCGGCTCACTTGACGCTTTCTAATTCCAGTGTTTGAGACACCTCGCGAAACTGTTCAACCATAAACAATGATTTACGAAACACGCCACCGAACAAGTGCAATATACCTACCACTTACCACCTAGCTACCTATCTTAACGTCGGCGCTTGATCATTTATTAATATAATAATAAGAGTCGATTTTCGAAACACGTCATCGAACAAGTGCAATAGGTATACCTACCAGTTTCATTTATATTCCTAAACTAGCTTGTACTCGCGACTTCCTCCGCGAGGACTACGCATTTTTCAAACCCCTATTTTACCCCTTGAGGAGAAGAATTTTCAAAAACCCTTTTTTAGCGGATGTCAACGTCAATAGCTATCTGCGTGCCAAATTTCAGCCCTATCCATCCAGTAGTTTGAGGTGTGCGTTGATAGATCAATCAGTCAGTCAGTAAGCTTTTCCTTTTATGTATTTAGATTTATCTAGGACCTGAAAGTTCAACCACAGCTAATGAAATTGTGATTCTATTTTCTTAACGTCGCCAAATTATATCTTTTATTCTACCTGTACCTTTACTGTATTTCCTCTCATCATCATGATCAACCCATCGCCGGCTCACTACAGAGCGGGTTTCCTCTCAGAATGAGAAGGGGTTTGGCCGTAGTCTACCACGCTGGCCAAGTGCGGATTGGCAGACCTATTGGTATTTCCTCTAATTAGTAGGTAGTTATTCAAAAAAGTGTTTGCATTAATTCTTTTATTTAAATTTCACCTACTAGGCTACTAGTGAAAACAGAACTAAAACAACGTAGGAACTGAAACTTCGCGCGCAATCGAAACAGCTTAGCGAAATTGGTTACTAGTTTACTACTAACTTGAGTAGACAACAAAGTTTATGATCGATTGCCGGCGCCCCATATGGAAGGCAACACATCGAAAACGAAAGTAAGCTCTCTAAACTTCGTATCTCGGCTCAACCCTTTCGCGCCCATAACTTGTCGGAGTTCACCACGTACGTTCATTGAGAAGTGAACGCACCCTCTCTCTCCCTCGCCCTCTCAGGGTCACGCACGTATGTGTTGTTGTGATGTTGTGTCTCCCTCCGTATACGTATTTATACGTATTTTCCCAGTAACCCGGCGAAAGCGAAGAGTAAATCGTCGCGGATGGAAAGGGTTGCGTTCAGGATGTTCAATATCGAGGTCGGGTTATACGCATATCGCACGTGACGTGGTGGTATATATAGGTTTGAACATCCGAAAGGGTCCATTCATTCGCCACACACGGGGACGAGCGGGCGTTTCAGTGACGTATTGAGGCTTTGTAGAGTTTGAAGCCGTGTGGGAGTCGCCGCGTGTTGTCTATGGTCAGGCCGCGCGTGCTCGTTAATTTTGCAACTAGATTTACAACTATAACTGTAAATTAACTTTATCGAGCGGACCCAAATCTAGGTCGTATGGAATCAGCATTAATTATCGCTTTAATCTTAGGGCCGATGTCGAGTCCGTACAATAGATCACATGATAGATAGCGGCGCACGCCAAGGACGCGAAAGTAATAACAGATAAATGCTTGTAACTACAATATGCATGGAACAGACTTGATGCATTGTCTGCGGAAGAGACAACTAAAAAGGGTAGAGCGGCTAAATACTGGAAGATTTTTTATATATTGATCTCATGCTCGCTAAGTAGCGTATGATGTCATACGATAAGGTACTTTTTGTAACCTGTCATTTGTGTTTTTGTGGTGCAATAAAGTATAAACATACATACATATACTTTCGTGGTTGATTTCACAAATCTACATCAATCATTATTACAATCTTAACTGTTGTGATTGGCTAAAATAGTAGGTATTTTGTCTGCAACAATGCGTTTTAGCAAATAGTGACAGATTGTCAGCCAATCAATGGCTCGATTACGGTAAAATGACAGCTACAATGTCACGGTCGAAATCATCTCTAATTGGTTAACGTTCGCTCACTATTGAATACCATAAATTTATCCAATCACAACAATTGAGATTGTAATAATGATGGATGCAAGGCAAATCGACCCGCAGACGTGATTGCGATCGTTACATTGTAGCTGTCAAACTATTTGTAGGCTTTTCAAGTGTGACGGATTAATCACTTTGTTGTAAAGTTAGTAGTCAAAATATTATTATGATGCATCTTATCAAATAGGCACTTGTTTCGATCCGCCTATTGTCGCTACGATACAACCAGAATTATTTTATTATTTGCGCTCACACAATTTTTTTAAAAGTGATTATGAATTTTATGAATACCTACCTTGGGGTTTAGACCTGAGTATGTGACAAGCGAAAAGTAGCCAAATGGCCATCTTTCCTTGTCTTATGATGCTATAATATATCTTGTTGTGATTATCTGTCACTTTGTCCTATCTGTCACATGATAGTTATCAAACAATTAAGTCTTTTAGTTTTAATAAGAAAGTCATGCTGTAAGCAGCGCATGGGGGTATGTTAATCTATTGCAGCTGGATTTTCGTCTATTTTTAGCAAAGGAAAATCTCCATAGATTGCGCATCGGAATTCCAGCCTAAACATTTATGCAATTTGAAACGATTTAAAAATGAATATGATATGTTCTTCCGTATACGCTTAAAATATAACTAAGTTAAAAAAGAAAAAAGTCCAATAAAAAAAAAACCATATAGGGTTTCTTTTACCGATAGGAAACCCTTGAAAAGATGCCAGATCAGCATAACTATAGAATCTCAGGACAACGCATGCGTCTAAGGCTTTGTACAGAAGGCTAAGAAATATAGCTAGGAAAATTTAAAAAAATCTAGGACAGTGTTAACATAAAACCGTATATACCTAGTAATCGATGTGGAGAGCAATTAGCCACAGAAAGAAGTCTAGGTCAGCCGAAGCCTATCCTTGCATTGTTCGCGATGATCGCGTGTCCAGTGTAAGTCCTCATTACATAAATCATGGGGGCTGGAGCATGTACCGATGACTTGTGAAGGAAAACTGTTATTTACTTGAGTTGTAAGCCTTGATTGGAGCAAGTGTTGGTGCCATCGCATAACAGAAATCAAGCATGTACCTATCTACGCAAGTTGGATTGATCATTCGGTTTAAATTATTTTTCAGAACAGCTGATGCCCGCGACTTCGTCCACGTGGATTTACATTTTTCAAAATCCCGCGGAAACTCTTTGATTTCCGAGATAAAAAGTAGCCTCTGTTAATCCAGGGTATAATCTATCTCCATTCCAAATTTCATCCAAATCTGTTCAGCCGTTTTTGCGTAATTGAGTACCAAACATCCAAACATCCACACTTTCACATTTTATAATATTATAGTAGGATTAAAACTTTTACGAGACTGTACCACGGAATGCTCTGACTTAGAACACTTAGTAATTTTATAGTCTCACACCAATGTTCCTACTCCCTACCAAATATCATATGGATACCTAAATACCTAAGGATGTATTGTGTTGTATAAAACGGGTACATACCACGGTTAATTAGGTGATTTTTAACTGCCGATATTTCGACTCAGTTACAAGAGTCAGTGGCATCTCACACAGACAGCCATATTATCAGCGACTGGCTGAGTTTAACATGACATCTCTTCGAAATAGGCGCGAAATACTTGACTTGTGCTTTCTACATAAAATATTACGTAATAAAGTTAAATGTAGTAACCTTCTCAATCGAATATCCTTATCTGTTCCACATAGAAACTCCCGTAGTTTTATATGCCCAAAAATCTTCCATATACCTTTCACCAAATCTCATCTAGGAAATCAAGCCCCAATTATGCGTATATGTGCAAAATTTAACGAAATATCAAAAAGATACCTGGCATCGACATATTTCATGACTCAGCTACTGCATTAAAAAAAAAGCTCTTATCATTTTACGGTGGGTTCATCTCCTAAGTAACTTAGTTATTTGTTTAGTTAGTTAAGTTCTATTTATTTGTCAAGATATTTTGCAAATGCTGTGTAAACATTTTATAGATACATTTATCAGCCTGTGTTTGTTTATAAGTGTCGTAGTTAGTGTTAAATTAATGTATTGTGTGTGTTCCTAATAAATAAAATAAAAATAAAATAAAAAAGAGTCGTGGTCACGAAAGGACGATGTACCGTTAATAACCTATAAGATTAAGATCCTTGTATGTTTTTCTGTATATGTTTACTTTGTGCTGTGGCCCTGTGTGCAATAAAGTATAAAATAAATAAAAGTATAAATAAATGATTTTTAAACTTCTTTTTCCTCAGCCTGGATATACTAGATGTCTGTACGGAGATTGAAGAATCCTTTTTCATAAAAAAGAACAGGCCTTTCCAGGCCAACAGTGGAACATAAACAGGCCGTTCTTACGTGTCTCTTACGTATCTCTTATCGCACCGGAAAGCGCAGCATTAAGCATGCAGACCCCCCCCCCCATACTTCTCCGCACAGACGTGGACGGACGACATCAGGCCAGTCGCAAGAAGTCGTAGAAGTCCATACAAGAGACCTATGTCCAGCCGTGGACGTCAATCGATAGTTGTTGTTGATGATGATGAAGATTTCTTATCGCGTTTTTTACAATATCTTTAACAATGATAAATAGTGTCATATACGGTACGTTCGCAATAAATGTAAATAAACTGTGGTGATACAAGACGAAAAATAAAAACACTGTCATTTCAACCGTACCTACCTAAAATTATAGGCCAGTCGTTCTTAGTCTATTGTCGTATAAAATGCTTTGAGAGAAAGTGATTTAGTTCGTGCTATTGGATTTGTACATACTATTAGGTATATCTAAATAAAACGAATAGGTACAATAGTGGTTCAATAAAAATATAAGAGCACAAAAGAAGACTACGTCTTTTAAAAAAAAGCATAATATGCTAGCTGATAGCTGATGCCCGCGACTTCGTACGCCTGGATGTAGATTTTTTAAAATCCCGTGGGAACTCTTTGATTTTCCGGGATAAAAAGTAGCCTATGTCACTCTCCAGGTCTTTAACTATACCCATGCAAAAAATCACGTCGATCCGTTGCTCTGTTGCGACGTGATTAAAGGACAAACCAACAAACCAATAAACCAACAAACACACTTTCACATTTATAATATGGGTACTGATTATGCTTGAACTTATTATTACTTGCATGTACCTTCAACATACTTGCACCTAAGGGATTTTCCCCCAACCTTTGCGAACATTATAAATAACTCTCAGGCATGCAGATTTCCTCACGATGTTTTCGCTCAAAGTTAAGGCAAGTGATATTTTAATTGCCTAAAACGCTTATAAAAAGAGGTTCGTGTCCGAAATCGTACCCCGTAGCGGACCCCTTGGATCGGAGACCGATGCCAACATTAGGCTACACTAGGTGTCCCCGCTATTTATAAAATCGAATCACAGCTTTTTAGATGAGGATTCGATACCACATCTTTTTAGTCGCGGCCAAAATAGACCGCGACTAATCATATTCATAATAATAACTGATCATTCATCAATGAAAATGTTTGCGAAACTAAAGAGTAACACACCTAAAACCATAGGTACACCGTTGTGTCGGAATCGAACATCCGTTTCCTTTTATAAACACTGTTAAAAACCAAGATGTTTAAAGTTTTAGACTGAGCAAATTTCATTTTTGCAGCCGATTGAAATTAATTCCGGAATTGTTATTTACATTTTATTGAAGAACTGATTTATGATAGGGCAATAACTTTTACCTTTTCTCCAAATGTCTTGTTTCAAAGAGAAACTGTTATATATACGACTCGATTGTATTAATCTTTCACTCAAAATAATTGTCAGCTTATTTCATTGCCTTTCGCATTACTTACTTACACGGTTTTTAAATTACAGTTCCAAATTCAAATTTTTAGGGTTGCCACAAAGTTTTATAATCTATTTACGTTTGAAAGCTTCGCTCCCAAAGTTTTTGTCCTAAAGTTTGTCATGAAAACTGAGAGAAAAATGGCGACAAATAAAAAAAAATAAGTTCGGTATCCCCGGATTAATTAGGAATAAACTTATTTGTACTTTATTTGTTTTGATACTTTATTTTTAAAACATTTAAATTGTAATTAGACGTATGCTGATTGTGATTGCTTAGTTCCTATGCTTTCTGCTGGGAAGATTTCCAAAGCAATTTTTTTAACTGGACTGCGTCAATAATTATTTATATTTTTAGGGTTCCGTATGGTTTCGTGCCTCAAAAGGAAACTTTATAGCATCACTTCATTGTCTGTCTGTCAAGACCATTTTTCTCATTATGCTGCTTATTTTGACACTTGCAGTCGCAAGGGAATCAAAACCTACAGGGTACTTCCCTTTGACCTAGAATCATGTGGCAAGAAGCACAAGTAAAGGGGAAAATCCTAATATTTGTAATTTAGTCGTCTGATAATGTCAGCCAGTTTCTCCTTTTGAATATATTAAGAGTCCCTATTTTTTATGCTATATAGTGGTAGGTATATTCAATCTTTTCAACATTATTCATAGGAAATTTCAGCTGGATTTCTTAGAAGGGTATTTGATGCAAAGCTTATTAATATTCAATATTCTATTACATGATAACGATCTCTTCTGCTGAGAGATTTTCAATACCTACCGCAATATAGGTAAGTTAGAAAATGAAAAGCTTATGCGTATAAAGTCATTTTCTCAACCTTATTTTTGCTTGCTGGCTTCGCTTTAAGTTTTGAAAATTATAGTTCAAGCATATGAATTTTGTAAGCTTTGTCCTTCAACAAATTCAAGTATGACATTTTAACGTTTATTAATTACTAGATGATGATAATTAACTTTGCGTGTGGATACATAATATATACGTTTTTAGGGTTCCGTACCTCAAAAAAAAAACGGAACCCTTATAGGATCACTTTGTTGTCTGTCTGTCTGTCTGTCAAGAAACCTACAGTGTACTTCCCGTTGACCTAGACTCATGAAATATTGCAGGTAGGTAGATGTTATAGCTGACATTTGGGGAAAAATCTGAAAACCGTGAATTTAGGGTTAGATCAAATTAAATTGTGGTCATGAACTATTTATTATTATTGAACGGATTTTCGAAGTAAGTAAGTATACCTATCAAGTGGGGTATCATATGAAAGGTCTTCACTTATGCATTCTAAAAGAGATTTTTATTTATTTTATGCATCATAGTTTTTGAATTATCGTGCAAAATGTTGAAAAAATATGACTGTAGTACGGAACCCTCAATGCGCGAGCCTGACTCGCACTTGGCCGGTTTTCTTATCTTATCTAGGGTATATCTAGGTTTATTTATCTTATCTTGCATCTCAATTCCAGAAGCCAAATCGGTTTATAATATTGGTAAGATTAAGTAATCAATATTTCTTTCTCCTACAACGCGTAATCTTTAAATATAATTCAACGACTATACAAATAGGTATATTGCTTTGTAGAGTTATTGACCTTTGCATACCTAGAAAATTAAAAATAAAATTAAAAAGGGGACACCCCTAAGTAACAAGATCACATTAGCGATTATTCGAATCACACACGCATAAGCCTGGGAGAATCTGTATAATACAAATGAATTGCTGGTAACATGTTAATTTTTTACTGTACCAATTTGATTCTGAGCTTTTGTAATGTGTTTTCGTTACTTTCCATATTACCCGTTCCGTGTGAAGAGGCCATTGTTTTTGACGTCGAACAATTGTCTATGCCCTACAAACTACGATTATAATGGAAAAGATAAAAAATTAAGACTGAATGGTCTTCGACTTTTGCCTCTCCCAAAAGCAATATATAAAAAAAAACGTAAAATAGGTAACCGTAAAATAAGACGATATTATAAACTTTGAACTTTGTAGCCTAATTAAAGTATGAACTATTATTAAAAATGATTCTCTCTATGAACTCAGTTGACACTAAATTGTGTGAAAAATAAAACTTAAATTATCGAAATGTTATGTCAAATCCAAATTGCTCCCAAGTTTTATTATTAAAGTCCTTACAACAAACAAAGCTGAAGCTTAATCTATAATCTGTGCTTAATACTTAATATCCATAGTAAATATCTCTCTTTTTTGGAAAGGAAGGTTTAATATCTGACATCTAGTCTCTTTTTTTTCGGGGCGCGATTTGCTTAATTTCTCTCTCTTCTATTGAGCTCACGACGTCCACAGTTCACACTCGAAATTTTGCATTGTTAAAAAATCGCTGATGTTAAACTGACATTATTTGAATCGGCAATCAATCGACTTTTTTAGGGGTTTTGCTGGTTTCTGATTTGATTATTTCGTAGGTACGATTTGTAAACGTTTCGATCTTTGAAACTAATTAATTTACTTGCCTACCTGGGTTTCGTAACATGTTTACCTACTGTTTTTACGCAGAGTGACGTTTCGTTTTATAATTTGTTAAAAAATCCTATAATCGGCCTGCGAAATAGTAAAACGGAGACATATTTTGTTAATTATAGATATACATTTTTTAACATAAATGTAATAATTTATATAAAAGCTATTAGGTAAATAAAAACTTTTGTGCCATCTTGAAGAAAACTAAATTGTTTAATAAATTGTATGGTCATTGAGCTTTACCTGGAGGAGATAAATCGAAAAACATAAAAAAACGTGTCAAGACTATCGATATAAATGACAAGATATGGTCAAGCGAACAAAATTTTCACGGTTTAGGAACCAAATAAATCAGCACCACCTCTTAGATACTAATGAACGACCCGTTTGAAACCTATAGGTACGTCACTGAGGTTGCATTGGTGCTAAAGCACTACTGAGTCGGTGCCATTTTGTTTTTTCAATAACACTGTCCATACGAAGTTATATATAAGTCAATGGTCAAGATTCAAAATTTAAATATCACTGTCCGTCCAGTTTTTAACGGGAAACTGCGATAAAAGTAAGAAAAACTTGGAAATTTTAATCTTAAAACTAATTTCACACATCAAAATGTGCCAATTTGTTTACTTTATGCGGAGAAAGTACCAACCTAAGTATAATATCGATAAAGAGTAACGACCGTATCGATTTTTATTTATTCGTATCATTGTTGGCAGTTGGCACTTAAATCGATTCTCGCGGACCGCAATCGTTTTACTTCTTATTTCACATGATAGATTACATACGTAACGGAAGTTAGGGATTGGTATCATGACCACAGAGTATTTCTAAAATTCTTTTATAATAGATTTATTCAAATCTATTATTAAATTTTAGTGCATTAAATCACACAGTTTTCATGTGTATAAAATCTTACCTGTGCAATTGTTTTAACTTACCTACTTAATTGAAGTAATCTAAACCCAAATAATATAAAGTGAAAGTTTGGATGTTTGTTACTCCTTCACGCCACAATGACTGAAACGATTGCTGAAAGGAATGAAGCTATCTATATATACCCTAACCTAGCATATTGGCTACTTTTTAGTCTAAAAAGGAGTATTTTTCCCGCGGGATTTTCAAAACCTATATCCATACAGACAATACGCAGAGAAACTTTCAGCTTCTACAACGAAGGTCTGGCACGCGCTGGCTCTTAGTCCATAATGTCTCAACTATTGATAAATGATGAAATTTTTATTTAGTAATGCGAACCTAGGTATTTAAGTTATCGAATGGTCATCGATAAAATACCACTCATTGAATCGCCTAATCATATCGATCAAACGACATTGACATCTTTCTTTATCGACATGGTATCGTAGATCGTTCCCTTCTATTAAAAACGTGTAGAGCTTATTGTTTAAAGTTCAAAGCTTTTTAGGGTTCCGTACCTCAAAAGGAAAAACGGAACCCTTATAGGATCATTTTGTAGTCTGTCTGTCTGTCTGTCTGTCTGTCTGTCAAGAAACCTACAGGGTAATTCCCGTTGACCTAGAATTATGTAATTTGGCAGGTAGGCAGGTCTTATAGCAGACATTCAGGGAAACATCTGAAAACTGTCAATTTGTGGTTACATCACACACAAAAAATTAAAATGTGGTCATGAACTAATAATTAGTATTTTCAATTTTAGAAGTAAGATAAGTAACTATATTTGGGGTGGGTATCATATGAAAAGTCTTCACATGTGCATTCTAAAACAGATTTTTATTTATTTTTATACGTCATAGTTTTTGAATTATCGTGCAAATTATCGAAAAAATACGTCTGTAGTACGGAACCCTCGTTGCGCGAGCCTGACTCGTACTTGGCCAGTTTTTTTCTAGTGGAACAATTTCTGTCTAGTGGACGGCAGGCTTTATAGGACGTATTAGTAAGTACGAAACTATTATCAATACAAACGTTACAAGATCGTTACATACAATTAACATTATACATAAATGGAATCAAATGTTACATAATAGGACCTACTAATACATTTGCAATACATTCATTGTACCATGTTACGTTTGGTCGACTGTGGTCCGATATCACATATTATTACGTCACAGTCATCAGTAACCACGTCTAAGATAGGGCATTAAAATAAATAAAATAAAAATCATTTTTACTCAAGTAAACTTTCACAAATGCTTTCGTATCGTCGGATACATATACCACTGGTTCGGAATGCCTTTAATACCGAGAAGAACCAGCAAGAAACTCGGCGGTTGCTCTTTTCAAATATTTGATATACGAGATTATGCCATGTACTAATTGTATGCATTGCACTAATTGTATATACTTAAAGACAGTCGGTGTTTCTGTATACTTAATTAATTGGCATGATAAGAATGTATTATACATTTAAATATGCAGAAGATATTTGTACCTATGGTTTTTGAACAATAAACAATTATTTATTTAATTTCCCATATCTTACAGAATAGGCCATACTAATATATAATCTACAGTATATTTTGCAATACATTGATTGTTTATTGTTCTATGTTACATTATTTTGGCCAAATGTGTTTCGATACCACATAGTATTATGTCACAGTCACATCTAGGCGAGGTCATAGCTCACTTTATTGTTATGATTAGGATTCGTCTCGTATTTTTTTACCTTAATTTTATTTAATAAAGAAAACGAAGCAATCCTTCCGGATAAAATTGCAATTCAATACAAGCATAGAACAATATCCATTATTCAGTCACAGCCAGGGGCGTGCAGGTCATAGAGGCATAAATGCACTGCTTACCCCAGTTGTAATAGCTCAATGCATATTTTTCAATATGAACTGCCAATAAACAGGTTCCTAGCTAACTAATGCCTACCCTGGCTTCAAACCTGTGCACGCCACTGGTCAAAGCACGTAGTACAGTAAAATATCCTCCTCATTTTTACTAAGTAGGATTATATTCTTAGTTTCATCGCGGTGAATAGTAGCATATGTCAGTCTCTAATAAAATGCAAGATATTTTTGTGCTTATCATGACGTAGATAAGTTCAAGACCTAGTTTTAAAATACAAACAGATTATTTCAGTTGTGCCTTCATATATTTTGTAGACCCAGTGGGCATGTAGTTTAGCACAGACGAAAGTTGCATATAACTTCTCGCCTCGAGAGCGGGGGCCACCATAGTGAAACAGAGAGTATATCTGCGCCTAATAATATATTAACTGCCTTTTGTTATGACAATACGAATTACATTGTAATTACAGTTTCATTAACAAAAAATAACCCATAACATGTTGTAATCACAAACATTGCGTAGGGCTGTCCAAAACTAATACAATTGATTTTTTTATTGTCTGTTTAATTTAATTTATATTTTCTTGCATTTCATTCATTGTAGCTTAACTGAAAAGGAAAACGTTTGAAGCTTTAATAATCTTGTCCGATTTAGAATGTAAGATTTTTGTTTACGAGATTTAGTTTTCGATACGGAAAATGGACGGAGAACGGATTAATCACTAAGCACTTCAGTTTAAGTGCTTTTTAAGACAGAAGTCGGATGAATTAGTTTTAAGTATAAAAATTCGAACCAAAAAAGTCAATATACAGGGTTACAGGAAAAGAGGACACGATCCCGTTAAGAGGTTATAGTACAGGATATTAGCTATCAAACGACCCCTAAAGTGCTTATGCGAAAGTGTATCGTTTTCGAGTTATACATTTTTTTATTTTTTTCTTGGTAAAGGGTGTTTGCCACTTTAAAAATTAATAAAAAAAAGGAACAATGTATTTCAGCAGATTTTTTTTATTTCTTGCTAGTACATATCCTTGTTAATAATAAACAGTTACAAAACTAAAAAAAACTTCTAGCATTTTAAAATTACAGCCCAAAAACTGTACAAGTTTTCGATTTTTAAATTTAATTCTTTGAATAACTTGCAAATTTTCTGTAAAAATTACTATGGCACATATCCTGCGGATTATTTTAAAAACATCTACGTTTCTTTAGGTATCCATTGGTACAAAAAAATTACAAAAAAATCATAAAATCAAGAAAAAATTACACAACAAAGAGACTAGGTAGAAAATTCTAACAAATGCTATTCGTCGTCGTCAATCGTGTCCTCTTTTCCTGTAACCCTGTATACAGGATTCCGGCTGTGCTCACGTGGTTAGTCGACGTCAGTCCAACTAGTTTCGAGCCTCCTTCCGGGGTGCTTTTTCACAGAGAATTAGCTCGCCATGCAGGCTTGAAACTAGTCCAATGAACCAAAAGCTCAATTTGCTATAATCCGCTGAAACAGATCGAATCTGTACATCACCTCCTGACCTCTCCTGAGGATGCTCCGGTGTCGGGGCGAAACGTGTGTTGAGTGTGTTTTGGAATTTGTGTGGTGCTGGTGGTGGTGGTGCGTATTGCTTGCCTGGTGGCTGGTTTTTCCTGCATTTTTGCTGCATGTCGCACCATACAGATTCGACCTGTTTCAGCGGATTATAGCAAATTAAGCTTTTGGTTCATTGTACTAGTCGGGCTTACGTCGACTAACCACGTGAGTACAGCCGGAATCATATAAATTTATAATGGAAATCACTCACGATAGTTTCGACGCAAAAAAAGTCATCATCGACAACCCTAATCACACATCAGCTGCATCGAAAGTCTATTGATATTGGAGCGTGGAGCAACAAAAAGTTTAGATTGATTCAAAATTGCTGTTTACGTGTGTGGTTGGCCACAAAACTGATTTCCTCTCCGCCTGGAGTCATGTGACCATTGACTCACACGTGGCGCACAGACTAAAGGAAAAACGTCGGATGAAGCTCTCGCAATAAAGCGTGTTCGTAAAAGTGAAGCCATAAGTGTCCATTTTCTATAAAATATCATGCTATTTTTTTTAGATATTTGAGCATGGAGCAACAAAAAGTTTAGATTGATTTTAAATTCACAAGGAATTACAAGTTCAATCTAGATACTAATATTATAAAAAGGAAAGATTTGTATAAGTAAATAATATCTGTCCCGTCTGTACTCACGTGTTCAGTAAAAACGCTAAAGATTTGTAGGTTTGTAATCGATAAACGCTTAAACTACTGAACCGAGTTTAATAATTCTTTCACCATTAGAAAGCTACGTCATTTAGTAGTAACATAGGCTATAAGTTACACATTATGTATTGACGAAGTCATGGGCAGAAGCTAGTTCGCTATAATCCGACTAAATCAAGCACCCAACAAAACAAACTCAAGTAATAGATCACAACACAAGTCTTTTTTAAAGATTGTGGTGGTGGTACCGGGTATACGTATTGCTTGCTTTTCCTGCATGTTTAGTAGTGGGACGGCGGGCAATGATATTAAATGTTGCACGTTGTACCTATAAAGATTTGCCTGTTTTGGCGCAACATAGAATTATGCTTTTTGTTTCTTGTGTATAATGGACTTCCGCTAAGAAACGCCTGCGCCTATCTAAGAGTAGTCCATAATAAATAAGTGACTGCCTCCAGCCATGTGGGATAATTTTCGAGTCATACTGGACTCCTTGAAAATTATAGACAGAAAACGGCCCGCGATTTTTCTTTTTGGTTATCTCCATAAAAGAAGTCACTAATTATTTTTACCCGTTCTTTATTTTAGCTTTGTAAGAAGGGAGTCCAGCGCCATCCATTTTTTCGTTTAGTCTGTGGTGCGACAATGATAATATGAGTTGTAAATCGTAATTTGTAATGGAATTACTTGGAATATCTTAATGACTTTGACCAAATACTTGGTACTCGTAAGATATTTAACACCATGTGCTTATGAATGAACATATTCCCGCAATGCGCTTATTCCCGCGACATCGTCCGCGTGGACTGTACAATTTTCAAACCCCTATTTTGCCCCTTGAAAAAAAAAAAATTTAAAAATCCTTTCTTGTCGGGTCTACGTCATAATAGCAATCTGCATGCCAAATTTCAGCCCGATCCGTCCAATAGTTTCAGCTGTGTGTTGATAGTTCTGTGAGTCAGTCGGTCAGTCAGCCTTTTCCTTTTTAGGGTTCCGTAGCCAAATGGCAAAAAAAGAAACCCTTATAGACTCGTCATGTCTGTCAACTATAAGAGTTATAGGTGCTGTTAAAACTTGGTAAGTAGATGTATTCTGTGAACCGCATTAAGATTTTTACACAAAAATAAAAAAAATAAAAATTTTGGGGGTTCCCCATACTTAGAACTGAAACTCAAATTTTTTTTTCATCAAACCCATAGGTACGTGTGGGGTAGATATCTATGGATAGGTCTTCAAAAATAATATTGAGGTTTCTAATATAATTTTTTTCTAAACTGAATAGTTGGCGCTAGAGACAGTGCCAAAGTGGTAAAATGTGTCCCCCCCCCGTAACTTCTACAATAAGAGAATGATAAAACTAAAAAAAATTATGATGCACATTACCATGCAAACTTCCACCAAAAATTGGTTTGAACGAGATCTAGTAAGTAGTTTTTGATTTATCGTGCAAAATGTCGATAAAATTCGATTGTAGTATGGAACCCTCAATGCGCGAGTCTGATTCGCACTTGGCCGGTTTTATATTATATTTAGATAGATGATGCATTCGGTGCAACTCATATTATGTGATTTATGTTAATTCCCGTTTCCTATTAATTCGTAATGTGTCATTCATTCAGTTAATTTCCGTATATTCTAATAACTATCTACATAATATGTACGATAGTATGTTAGTTGCATAAGAGTAGTTCTTCCGCAGGTAGGTATGTAGGAATAATTTTAAACATCTAGATATTAAAAAAGTATTTAAAGTACAGTACGTGGCAGAAAATAACGTACATCGACCTTAGAAAGAGACAGCGGTTTTATAGAGCATTGTCTCTGTCGTTGAGACCGACAAAACGTCACATGATATGGTATGAGTGACAGAGACAACGCTCTACAAAGTCGAAATCTTATTCTAAACATACATTTTCAGCCCCGTACTGTAGGTAAAAGTACTTAAATACAAACATACCTAATCATTGTTTTAATCGGTTTTAAAAGAAATAAACAAGCAAAACTTGTAAAGGTAAAGTTTACCATAACCACTAAATCAGACGAAACCACGTGCATTAACTAACATAAATATAATATCATAAATACATGTAACAGCAAATGTGGTTTTCCTAGAGACATATTTCGGAACGAAGCTGCGGTTCCCCGCGCTTTGTTCTGTTCGGAAACTTTATAATAGCGGGGCACGTAATCTGATTTCGATTTTTTACGGAGCTTTTTGTGGTTCAAAAGTGAAGAGAGGTTTTGAACTCTATGCTTCGCTTATTGTAATATTCCCACATCAGAAGTTTAATTCCATCTACACTCACGAAAAGTTTTAGCGTCATCATTCCTCATATAAGTATGGCTAAGGTTTGGATAATCTTCCACGATAATGTGTTTCCTACCAATTACAACCCGGGTATCTTTAAAACAAGAGTGAATAGGCATCTTCTAGGTAAACGCGTCCCATCTTAGGCCACACCATCACTTTCCATCAGGTGTGATTGTGGTCAAGCGTATACCTACCTATAATGAATAAATAAATAAAAAATGTGAATTTGTCTTGTTTGTGACGTAGATCGTTCTACGTAAAATAATAGAGTAGGCGATAGGCTAGTATTACTAGCCTATCTGGCCGCCCTAGGCCCGGGCCTACTGGGCCTTAGGGCTAATCCGTCACTGGGTAGTAATAAGGTTAAGTAGGTAAGTAACGATGGGTCCACTAGGAATATGAAAGGATGCTAGCCGAGAGCTATGCGCTTACAGTCGTTGTTAATATTGGATCGGGTGATATTCATAGTCTAAAATTACTGATCTCTCTGGTGGTTGTAGTTCAATGAGCTAAGCTTTAATACAAATACGAATATCTTATCTCTGTGGCTTTCATGATTACTCCAAACTTTACCACCGGTTCAGAAAGTACTAGGTATATACTGAGAGAAACCGGCAAAAATACGAAGGGATACGTTTCGTGAATCTTAAAAGCTACTGAATAATATCTACTGTATCCAAGTATATTTAGTTAGGACTTGCATGAATATACGAGTAGATTCGTTTTCTTTAGAACAAGCGGAATGAAAATAGCTTCTACAGTACGCGACAGAAAATAATGTACATCGACCTTTAGAAAGAGATAGCGGTTTTGTAGAGCATTGCCTACATAACATCACATAGGTATGAGTGACAGAGACAAAGCTCTACATTCTATAGGTTATATTCATTCTAAAGGTCTACTACTACCTATACATACGTTCGTTCCAACTTACTATCATATGCTTTAATTTTTTATGCTTTTTAACCGACTTTCAAAAAGGAGGAGATTCTCAATTCGGCCCGTTTTTTATGTATGTGTAGGTATACCGATTTTTTCGAGGTTTCTGGGCCGATTTGAATTTTTTTTTCCTAGAAATATTTGAAAGCACTGAGAGCATAAGCCAACCTTTCGTAGACCAATCAATTCGAAAAAGATTCGCTCACAATGCAAGTCACTAGTCGACAAATTCATGCGTCCGTTGGCAGTTTTCGGTAACTGAGTAGATACATATTTTACACCCGGCTGTACTCACGTGTTTAGTCGACGTTAGCCCGACTAAACACGTCCTGTTCAGTCGGGCTAACGTCGACTAAACAGGACTGACTCCTTGAAAAAGGACCCCGGATGGGTTCGAAACTAGTCGGGCTAACGTCGACTAAACACGTGAGTACAGCCGGGTGTAAGATATGTATAATAAGGAAATCACTCACAATAGTTTAAAAACTCAGTAAGTAGATAGTTTTCGAGTGCACGGATTTTAATTGCTTTCTAAAGTCCATCCATCGCTCGATTCCCATGACCGCCTGTGAAATTGACTAGCACACGTAGATGCATGACATGTAGATTTTTCGTTGGGTTTTTTGTGTTTATCATGTACTGGTATCTGGCTGCATGCTAGTGATGTCTAAAATTGATTTTGTGAGAGATAACTCTTTAATTCGAACCAGTTCAGTTACGGCAAAATGTTAGCCGCTAAGAATCATGAAACGGTTCATTAGTAAGTCGTCCCATTCGAAACTCGTCCCACGTTCGCAACTCGTCCCTTTTGCAGCTCGTCCCATTCGCAACACGAGGCGGAAGCAAAGGAACTGTTTTAAAAATCTGCTGGAAAACTCGTTAGGCGGCTAGATGCGAGATGGAGAATCTTCTCTTTCTTTCAAATCTGATAAAAATTTAGATGACCATTAAACGGCAAAGCCATACTTTTTTTACCAAGATGTAGGGTTTGTAGAATCAGTGCTTTTAAGTACAGTTATTTGTTATTTATTGTTATAAATGTGATACAGTCAAGAGCACTTAAGAGCTATATACTTTGACTGAGGACTAGTCCCGTGGGCAGCACAAATCGAAGCTCAGCTAGGGGCTTAGCTCCACTAGAGATCTCATAACTTTTTAACAAAGAAGGCGTTATAAACTTGTGAGTCTAGGCAACCAAATTTAGATGAAATGTTTTTGGTGGTATCAATATTTTTTCTCGTAGGTAGGATCAGCAACAAAGCTAGGTACCTATGCACTCGCCAGTACAAGCGACTACGGACAGGTGCATACCTAGCATTGTTGCTGACTGTACATAACACTCTTTCAAATACAAACGAATGTTATAATATGACTATAAAAAGAAATCTAACTAGGTACTAATCTTTTTTTAATATAGTCCACGCGGACGAAGTCTCAGGTATAAGCTATTATGAAAAAAAAGTTACTTGAAACTTAATTTCTGTCCAATGGACCTCCTTATTCTTACTGATGGATGATTTTGTCCTTCAGTGATCTTTACTGAAAGATACCTTCACATTCTTTACTGCAGAATAGTTTCACTACAAAGGGATAGTAGGAATAGTAATTCATGGATCTGTATGTATAAAATGAACTACATATAAGCTCCACCCAACACTAGGCGGTCATTGTGCTCGGCGAGAGCTGGCGACTCGCATGTTCTGTACCCGTAGTATAAGATTTTACGTCTCACCAAACCAAACCAAATTCGAGAGTCGAAATACTTCCGCGTTATAGTAAACTGGATCTTAAAAACCTTGTTTTAAAGCTCAAGTTTGTCTACACTTCTACAGCCAGCGCTCCAAGCGGAAACATTGCGAAATTAAAATCAGTGGCATTGAATATTTGACTTCAATTCAAGGCGCTTTAGGTCCATTTTACTTTGATGTTATTGTGTTTCGACTCTCGAATTCTAGCAACGTTTGGTGAGACGTAAAATCTTATACTACGGGTACTGTACTTAGTACGAGATTTTACATCTCACCACGTTGATAGAATTCAGGCATCGAAAGATTTAGCGTTAAATTAAAATGGATCTTAACTCATTGTTTTAATGCTCAAGTTCGTCCACACATCTACAGACTTCATGCCTTGTGAAGTTAAAATCGGCGGTACTGAATTTTCGATTCTAAATCAATTTTCATTAGGTTTCTTTTACTCTGACGTTATTGCAGTTATTGTTAGTGCAGTGGTGAGCACTGTGGTCTTATAAGTGGGAGGTCCCGGGTTTAGTCTGGGGCTGAGGCAAGTTGAGAATTTATAATTTCTATATCGTCTCTGGTGGGAGGCTTTGGCCGTGGCTAGTTACCACCTTACCGGCAAAGCCATACTGCCAAGCGATTTAGCGTTCCGGTACGATGCCGTGATGCCGGTGATTCCGGTATGTTTACGTCATTCTAAATGACGATGTAAAAGTACGCGGCCGAAAGTAATGTACATCGATATTAAGAAGGAGCTATAGCAGATTTGTAGAGCGTTGTCTCTGTCGTTGAGACCGACAAAACAAGTATGAGTGACAGAGACAACGCTCTACAAAGCCGAAATATCATTCTAAAGGCCGATGTACATTACTTTCTGCCGCGTACCTACTGTAAAATCTTATACTAAGCCTACTGAAACCAACGCAAAGAGCTCGTGATCTTATTTCGATTCCCATTCACGGTACACTCATTCAAATTAAACGGCCGAAATCAATTTGGTGTGTTGTGTGACGGCGACAGTCGACACCGCTACCGGTAATAAAGCTGAGGTTTTAATAACAGTGAAAGAGAATCCTAGCGTTAGGTATTGGGAGCATCGAGCCTCACGTCTAGGAGTGGACTATGGACATAGTGTCTTTCTCCGCCATTGCAGCTAACAAATGTTAATCCCGAGGAAGGCCAAGTCTCGAAAGTCAGCATGATTCTGGTCTTGTTTGATCCAAGAACTTGTTGGAGACTTTAAGACTTGTTTGTTACGGGAAATTGAATGCAAGCACTCTTTGTAAATTAATAATCTGCTATCGCGCCACACAGTATTGTAAAATTGTAACAATATATCAATTAATTAAAACACTAAGATGACAAGAGTAACTTGAAGTAGAACACAGACTGATATAGAGCAGAGCTTTGAAATCAGGACTATTTCGTAGCCAGCTTGGGGAGCTTAATAAGGCAAAGCATTAATAAGTTGTTTGATTAGGAACGGCACTTGGCTAGCGCGCAGGAATCTATATATATAAAAGGAAAAGGTGACTGACTGACTGATCTATCAACGTACAGCTCAAACTACTGGACGGATCGCGCTGAAATTCGGCATGCAGATAGCTATTAGGTATAACGTAGGCGTCCTCTAAAAAAGTTTCTTCAAAATTCATTCCCTGAAGGGGTAAAATAGGGGGGTTGAAGTTTGTATGAAAGTCTGTCAGTTTTGAAGTGTCTATAAAGTAGTTTTGTGGTTAATATTTTAGCAATAAGCAGTATGACATATTTTATTAAGCTTATAATACGTTAACATCTCATAGTTAAAGATCAACCCTAAGGGTATAAAATAGGGGTTTAAAATTTGTGTAGTCCACGCGGACGGAGTCGCGGGCATAAGCTAGTATGGTATAAAGATCAAACTCTTCTCATTCTAAGAGAAATTTCAGAATGAAATTTTAGATGATGATGAAAGCCGGCGATAGTCGAGATCATGATGATGATGAAGTTGTTTGATTGATTTGACCCAGTGGCCAAGAACTTTGGCAGAGGAGAACGTTGCGAATCTCTCCTCCTCTTCAGGGGTAGCTTTTTGATAGTAATATATTAGACTGAATGGATTATGGAATATTAATTATTAAGGCCGGCGCTCGCAGCGGGCATACGAATCGTTGAACATCAATCTTGCTCCGGATTGTGTGTCGGCACCTCTTTATCGGCGGCAAAAAATCGAGCGGTTATTTCACATGGTCATGCCACAGACAATGGCTGCGCATCTCACTTGTTATTAAATTCGTATAAAATTAAATATAATGTGTGATTCTAGTTCCGGTTGCGCGATGGGAATGTTGCTAACTGTTCTTTATTGACATCGACAGATATGCCGACATGTCCCAATCCAGTCATGAGCTAAGGGGCTCCGACAATGTGTTCGCCAATAAGTTTCTATCATATCTACACGGTTGTTCAACATCTTTTATTCTATCTAACATTTATTGAGTAGGTAGGTACATAACTACATTATTTTAGTACGCACACTAACTGCATTTTTTAATAATAAAGTCAAAAAAGTTTATTCAAAATAGGTGATGCCAGTCACTTCATCGGCGTGGATTTACTTAGGTTTTAAAAATCCCCTAATATCTCAAAACGTCCTATCCCCGTCTCCAGAATACAAGCTATCTCTGTCCCAAACGTCAAGATCGGTTTAGCGGTTGAGCTGTGAAAAGATAACAAACAGACACGCACTTAAGCATTTCTACAGTACGCGGCCGAAAGTAATGTACGTTGGCCTTTAGAATGACATTTCGGCTTTGTAGAGCGTTGTCCTGTCACTCATACCTATGTGACGTTTTGTCGGTCTCAACGACAGAGACAGTGCTCTACCAGTCTGATATCTCCTTCTAAAGGTCGATGTACATTATATAGTATGGATTCTTCTTTATACAATGAACTGTCAACTGTCAAATATGAGTGTGCACTGTATTTCAGTTTATGGGCCTACTAGCCAACCAACTTTTGGAGTTAGACGCTACGGAGTTGGCACGTCTGCAGATGCTTTACGGGATCTGACAAAACAAATGGAACTGCGTAATGTTGTATTGTAAATTGGTCGCTATTTACATAAACCTGTGTTGTGAGACCTTAAATCGTTCAGGCTGTCTTGAATTTGATATTAAGGCTGCTCTCGATGCATAGATATTAATATTGATAAATTCAGTGCGTCGTAAATTGATAAGTTTATGGCGGGAGACTATTATATGGGGGTTTATACTGGGAGACGGGAAAGAGCTTGCGCACGCGCTACTTAGGTCCAATTAAAAATACCTAGCCTATTTTCAAAAACCGTTATTGCCTAGTAAGTAGTTGGAATGCGTGGGTCGGGTAGCTGGATAGTCCATACCTGAGCTTTTTAACTTTATGCGACTTAAATCTGTCATTTAGCATGGCTGGGAAAGATATGGAATTTTCTTCATCTACATCATAACTCGATGGTTAGCAAACAATTAATTATTAGCATCTTTTATTAAAGAAATTGTAACCGCATTTAGATAAAACCCCCGAACTCCGGAATAGGAGGCGGGCGTCTGCGTCTTAATCTAGAGCTTAGGCTATTACCTATACGGCTTTGCAAAACTACCGACCGCGGGCGGCCACTGGTTCTTGGCTTTTGGCCTACCTAGTAGTCCGCCATTTTCCTTTTTACCAAAATAGCGGTCACGCACAAAACCTATCATAATAACACATTTTTGAAAATCTCCAAAAGTGTCAAGATTCCGAGATATGAACTATCAAAGTTAGACTAGTGGCTAGACTGTTGTACCTACTGATGACTCCACCAGTATAACTTTAATAGCTTATATCTCGGAAATGTGACGCTTTGGAAGATTTTGTCTCACACGATACTTGTTTGTATTGATGTCAGATTTTAAGCGTGAATTTAAAACTGCTATTTCGAGGCTCCATACTAAAATATTCGAACCCCATTAGTAACCAACTGACAGTGTGGTGGACTTGAAGCTCCAAAATAAGAGGTCTTTGCCCAATTGAGACACATCAAAATTATTATTATGGTAGGTACATAATACTTAGCTTACTTAGCTGTGATATACTTACTTAGCTGTGATAGCCTAGTGGTTACGACGTCCGCCTTCTAATCGGAGGTCGGGGGTTCGATCCCGGGCACGCACCTCTAACTTTTCGGATTTATGTGCTTTTTAATTAATTAAATATCACTTGCTTCAACGGTGAAGGAAAACATCGTGAGGAAATCTGCATGCCTGAGAGTTCTCCATAATGTTTTCAAAGGTGTGTGGTCTACCAATCCGCACATGGCCAGCGTGGTGGTAGACTATGGCCAAAACCCTGACTCTGAGAGGAGACCCGTTGCTCTGTAGTGAGCCGGTGATGGGTTGATTATGATGATAATGATGACATAATACTTTAAAACTTACGTCTGCAACATTGTTCTATCGTTTATACGTCGCGATCGTTTTAGTGGTAATTTACGTTTAAACGACACATTCTCACATTACAGAAACGAATAGGTGGGTACATAAGCGAAATATAATGTCCGTTGACAGTAGGGGTCATTTCGGTAATTGTTTTCGACTATGGGACCGCACACCATACCTACTACCTACATCATCATGGTTTCGTAATGATCGCGAGCGTGTAAGTAAATAATTCTGCAGTTTTGACTTAGGTAACTGTTGCAGCACAATAATTGTTCTATGTATCTATTCAAAAAATCGTGCTCCATGAAACTGTCAAAAATTATATCAAGTTTTATCATAGACTTGCTGTTGTCTGCGACTTCGTCTGCATCCCGCGGGAACTGTCTTTTCCCGTGGCTTTACCAAAATATTTTTAGGGTTCCGTACCACAAAAGGAAAACGGATCCTTATAGGATCACTTTGTTGTCTGTCTGTCTGTCTGTCTGTCTGTCTGTCTGTCTGTCTGTCTGTCTGTCTGTCCGTCTGTCTGTCAAGAAACCTACAGGGTACTTCCCGTTGACCTAGAATCATGAAATTTGGCAGGTAGGTAGATCTTATAGCTGACATTTGGGGAAAAATCTGAAAACCGCGAATTTAGGTTTAGATCACACAAAAAAATTAAATTGTGGTCATGAACTAATAATTAGTGTTTTCAACTTTCAAAGTGAGTGACTATATCAAGTGGGGTATCATATGAAAGGTCTTCACCTGTACATTCTAAAACAGATTTTTATTTATTTTTATGCATCATACTTAGTTTTTGAATTATCGTGCAAAATGTTTAAAAAATACGACTGTACTACGGAACCCTCATTGTTCGAGCCTGACTCGCACTTGGCCGGTTTTTTATACAAACCTTGTCCTGTAATTTTTTTTATTGTAATTTTTTAATTTTTAAAATAATATTAGTCATGTTTAATGACTAATATTCCCCTTTCCTCCCCAACTAAGCGTCGAGCTTGTGCTAGGAGTAGGTACGACAATAGTGCAACGGGCGGAGTTTGAACCGTCGACCTTTCGTTTTCAGTCCACTCCTTTACCTAGCTATTGAGCTATTGAGGCTCTGACCTATCATAATAACGAACTGTATGTCGTTCGGAAGTTATGTGCGTACATATTACCTACTTTTACGTATACATTTCGGCGATTCATTTTTATTTACATAAGACAGGGATGTCATGAAAGAAATAACTTTGCACGGATAATGTTCCGTAGCCGAATAAGCTAGAACTAGTTAGAAAAGTTGATCCTTAACCATTACCACAGCTGTAATCTAGCAAGCAAAGGATTAGATACCTACTCTTCCCAATGTTCTCGACAGTACACCAGTAGGTATCGTCACGTACAACAATAGTTAACATTAATGCACACGCAATCGCAAGGTGAATCCATCGAGCACATGACCTTCAAGGGTGGCAAAAAAGAGACCCGAGACATTAGCACGAAGCTGCGCGCACGCAAGGGTGTGTAGCGACACCATGCGGTACGGATTCAAGTGGGAAAGTGACGGTGCTCAAACTCAAATTATAAATAATATCTGTCCCGGCTGTACTCACGTGTTTAGTCGACGTTAGCCCGACTAGTTTCGAACCCATCCGGGGTCCTTTTTCAAGGGAGTCAGTTCGCGCACGCGCCGCGGTTTTGACTGCGGGCCGCGCGTGCCGCTGCCCGTAGAGCGCGTTGTGAATTGATTGTTGTGATTGAGTTGTGATTTATAATGGAAATCACTCACGGTAGTTTAAAAGTCAAACTCAAATTATTTATTCAGAACTAGATGATGCCAACGACTTCGTCCGCGTGGTTTTAGGTTTTTAAAAATCCTCTATATGTCGATGTACATTACTTTCTGCCGCGTACTGTACAGAGATAGCTTGCATCCCAGAGATGAATATACTTAAGCTACTTTTATTTCGGAAAATCAAAGTGTTCTGGGGATTTTTAAAGACCTAAATCCACGCGGACGAAGTCACGGGTAAAAACTATAATCTAGTACAAAATTATAAGTAATGACGACCTCCCTGGCGCAGTGGTAAGCGCTATGGTTTTATTAGTGGGAGGTCCCAGGTTCGATTACCGGCAGGGGTTTGGAATTTTATAATTTCTAAATTTCTGTTCTGGTCTGGTGGGAGGCTTCGGCCGTGGCTAGTTGCCACCCTACTGGCAAAGTCGTGACGCCAAGCGATTTAGCGTTCCGGTACAATGCTGTGTAGAAACCAAAGATAAAAAACAGCAACGCTTCCATCTTAGAATGCACCATCACTTACCACCAGGTGAGATTGTAGTCAAGGGGTAACTTGTATCGGAATAAAAAAAGATTAAAAAAATTAAGTTATAGATTTTTGTCCGCGGAACGCGTCGCCATGCGCACTCTAGCGGATGATAGTGAAGCGCCCACGCATTTACATTCAATCGACACTTTGCGCCGGTGGCCTACTTGCGATTCTCAGCGTGTACAACTGCCCTCGGGCAAGGACTGTTTTTTATTTTTAAAATAAATACAGATGGGTATCTACGTAGCAGTGTGTATATCTACATCTACCTATTACAGTAGGTACGCGACAGAAAGTAATGTAGTACATCGACGTTTAGAAGGAGATAGCGGATTTGTAGAGCATTGTCTCTGTCAGAATCATTGTCTCTGTCTCGCTGTAACGCAACAAAATCGGTCCACAAACCTCGAAAAAATCGGTGTACAATGTACATACATTAAAAAAAAACGGGCCGAATTGAGAACCACCTCCTTTTTGGAAGTCGGTTAATAAATCCACATAGGTACCTACGCTTCTAATGTACGGAACTTGCACTTGGCCAGTTTTTCTTAGAATTACTTAGTACCTAGTCTAGATATGTTTTTTTGAAATAATTATACGCAAAAGTAGGTAAACATGTAGCAACAACACTGTTAGTGTATAAACGTTCGAGTTGATAATGATATCATTATGTCTTGACATCGACGCTTGCGCAACTTCCAGACATAAATCAAGACACATAAAGAATAAATTAAGTTTTGCATTTTTTATTTCCAGACTAAATGGCGCCCGTGTAGCATCTACCTACTACATTATTATTTAATAGTCTGTCTTTTTGGTCTTTTTTTAACCGACTTCGAAAAAGGAGGTGGTTCTCAATTTGGCCCGTTATTTTAATGTATGTTCACCGATTTTTTTCAATCCTGTCGTGATACAGTTCAGTAAGGCGGCCAAAGAGATTTGGTAAGTAAAATGTTTATTTAAAAAATTAGGTAAGTATAGGTTTATTTAAAAAATTAGGTAAATATAGGTAATCGGTGCGTAAGTCGCACCTCGAGTTCGAGTGTGCAGGGCGTTCCATGCCCGATTGCTACTTACGAGTATCTCGACCTGTCGCTAAAGATACTTCTCTTTAGTTTTGCATTGCAATTTTCTAACTTTTGCAATATCTCTTACTTTTGGACTAAAAAAGGCTGGCAAGGTTGGCACTGTTTTAAATAAATGTTCAAAAAACGTGTTGTAAACATGTTCGTTTTTAAAAAAAAAAACATCTTTTCGACCAAAATGTTTTGTTTGAAAGAAAACTTACTGTAGCCAAAAATGTTTCTGTAGGCAAAGTACCTGCTGCTCGATTAAGGTAGAATGACAGCTACAATGTCACGATCGCAATCACCTCTAATTGGTTGACGCTCGCTCACTATTGGCTACAGCCTACAATGCATTGTTGCAACAAGAATCGCACAAATTCAGCCAATCACAACAATTTAGATTGTAATAATGATTGATGCAGGTTTTACGAAATCGACCTACTGGTTTTACTACCCTATAATCGATTTTAATTTCAGCCTAGTTACCGTTTCTACTAACCTATAATAATAACCAATGAATCTTAAATCCGTTTTATATCTAAGTTCTACAAATAGCCACATGGCGTTGTTATGTCAGTGGGTATAGATAATTGCATACCTACATGCCGTGCTCGCGATAATTACGACTTATCCATTGTGTGGTAAACTTGCAGTTTTTGCGGCGCCTCATATAGGTACTTAGTACTGAGTATAAGCACAGAGTATAAGAGTGATAAAACACACAAACACACAAATCCTCAATAGCTCAACCGCAACGGTTAAAATAGTGGACTGAAAACCGAAAGGTCGGCGCGCGGTTCAAACCCCTTCCGTTGCACTATTGTCGTATCTACTCCTAGCACAAGCTTGATGTTTAGTTGGAGGGGAAAGGGGAATACCAGTCATTAAACATCCATACTTAATATTATAAATGCAAGTGTGTCTGTCTGCCTGTCTACTAGCTGCAACAGTTTAACCGATTTTGATGAAATTTGGTACAGAGTTAGCTTACAACCCGGGGAAGGACATAGACTTTTATCTCAGGAAATCAAAGAGGTCCCACGGGATTTTTGAAAACCCAAATCCACGCGGTCGAAGTCATAGGCATCATCTAATGGTTCTTCACTCTGGGCTGGTTTCCGCACTTTAACGTTTCCGTCTGTTGTGCGTCATCTAAAGGTTAACATTCTTCTTTTAAAAAAGCGTAGGTATAGACAGAGAAGCAATGGTGTTGTAACTGGTAAGTGCAAGAGCGTGCCGAGGAGCGACTAGAACAGATGACGCAGTTTAGGGCATTATGTTCGTCGTGGTCGTCATTTACCACGAGATCAAAGGCGTTGGACTACTGTGCCTCTCTTTATACTATGGTACAAGTGTGGCGTCTCTCATATTCTGTAAATAAATTAATGAGTTAATGATATGTTTCTTTGTTTCAACATAATTTGCAGGCATAAATATAATTATAACCAACTAGCTTATGCTCGCGACTTCGTCCGCGTGGACTGCACAAATTTCAAAACCCTATTTCATCCCTTTAGGGGTTGAATTTTCAAAAATCCTAAACCCTTCTCCTTCTGAGAGGAGATCCGTGCGATGAGTTGATCACTTGGATGAACAAGTTTGACATAATTAAAATACTTTCTTAGTGAGTGCTTATGTTATGAAAGAAACCTACTGTTAAAAGTTTCTAAGCTCAGCGGTGTATAGCTGTGCGTTAATAGATTACTTAGCCAGTCAGTCAGTCAGGACTAATATTTTTACAGGTAGAAAGATGATTACTTAAAGTACTTACTTATTACAAAAATTTTAATTTCTTAGAGATCTTCCTGTCTGCGAGCTAATATTTTAATCGTCTTAAAATATTAGCTCGCAAATCCAACATAATACCTATGCATATATCTTGCATAGCTAGTAAGAACAAGGTATAGCGAAAGCCGATATCAATCGGCGTGCTATCGGCGAACGAGATACCGAATGACTTAAATAGGCCTCCGAGTAGGGTCACCATATCGTTTGGAGCTTTTCAGACTGCCCCCAAAAAAGGATAAATTGGGTATTTGCTACATCAAAAATAAACTATTTTTCATTGATTATTAAATATAATGTTTTCCAAAATACGTAATATTCACGTCCTTTTTTAGTTTTAAATGTGTAACCATTTTAAATTATCGATTAAACTAAAAAAAAGTACGTCTTTATGATGTGACGTCACATTCCAGTATTTCATAAGCACTCAATTTTATTAATATCGCATAAGTACCTATACCTACCAAGTGCGCGTTTGACGTTTGATAAAAAGTTACTGATTTGACTAGTTGTCAAATACCTACCGTATTGCATGTCATACTCATATCGCACATCTGAAAAATATTATCCATTTTCTAGTGTAATCATTTGAAAATAAAAATAATCAGAATTCTGTAAAACATTAAACTATTCGTAAAATATTACATAAGTACGATGTCCTTTTTTCTATAGGTAGGTACTTCGTGTTAGTTTGCTATATATACTGTATGTTATTATTAAATCAAGCAGGTAGGTGATAGTTTTCAGTAAATTAGTTAGCAACACTTAACAGCGGCAAGTAATAAAATAAGAAAGAACCAGGCCCGGTTCTCAGGCTACTATCAAAAAGTGGTATTTCCCTTAACTTTGGGTTCCCGAGCGCAAACTTTACCAAGGATTTTTTTAAGTAAACCATGAATGAACCTACAGAAATTCGGTCAAGAGGAGGGACCAATATATTACAACATAATTTGTTTTGTACTTTTAAAATGGTTTGCCACGCCAAGGACGCTGTTTATTTTCTAATATTATTTGGAAATAATTGCTTGTTCGCCAAACGTAGTGCTAGCTTTTCCTGTAGGGAACATTTTGAGACTCGTCAATTTAGTTTAGAGATTGTGCACAACTAAATTAGCCCACATTATATTTATGTAACAAAAATTACAAGTCACACTCGAGTCATTGAATTTCTACGTTCGATTCCAAGAATTCAAGTAAATAAGTAGGGTTTTCCAGCAAATGGATATCCAAACATCATAAAAGTAACACTATTGCGTTTCTTGTGGTCATATCATGAATTTCATTTTTTTTGCGTCGCGTCACATGATAAGTAGGTACCTTGCTTATTAATAGGTATTGTACAACACGTATGATGTTTTGTTTACGTATTCTGTTTAGGTAGCAATATAACTTAGAAATAAGTATACACTTATTTCTAAGTTTTAATAATACACTTATTTCTAAGTTTTGCCTTAAAATACTCGGTACTACAATCGGTCAATTTTTTAATAAATAATTAACAAGAGGCGCTGTGTTGCTTATTTATCAGCATACATTGCGCAATTGCGGTAGAATGACAGCTACAATGTCACGATCGCAATCATCTCTGATTGGTTGACGCTCGCTCACAATTGGCTACAATGTATTGTTGCAACAAGAAAACCATAAATTCAGCCAATCTCAACAAATTGCGATTGTAATGATGATTGATGCCGGTTTTACCAAATCGATCAGCTGGCTTAAGATGCACCTGATTCATTTTTTGTGAACGGGTTTTATCTAAAGAAATCATCATCATCATCATCATCTCAACCCTTCGCTGACCCACAGCAGCTGAGCACAGCCTTCTCCTCTCCTCTCAGAATGAGAAGGGATAAGATCATACTTAGCGACAATTCGAACTTGGTAAGCGTGGTTCCAGATATCACACCTTTGAGAATATCATGAAGAAAATAGATAGCACGACATGGTCACCCTACGTTCGGGACACATAGGAAATTGTAGGCGTTTCTCGCATTACGGTAGTGTTGGGATAATTTATTGTGAACATTTCTATCTGCTATTTATTTCACAGGTGACTTGTGAAAGGCGGGGGTATGCAGGCCCTGCAACATTGTCGACCTTAGCTTGGTTATTAAGTATAAACAGACGACCCAATTTGGTTAGTAGGTACGAGTGCCAATACCTATATTATTAGTCTGTCCGGCAAAGGTTATTATTTTTCCAACATCATTGGGAAAACATATTTAGTAGGCTAGTTCGTACGAGTATAGCAAAATACAAATCGAAAAGCCTGATACACATTCTTGGAAATTTCTCATTAAATAGCGAATATCTACTATAGATATTCGCCGGAGTCAAGCATGTCATGTCTCTTTGATTTTCCGGGATAAAAATTAGCCTATGTCCTTCCCCGGGATGCAAGATGCACCTGTCGCTGTTTTAATTTCGTCAAAATCGGTTGAACGGATGGGCAGTGAAAGGTTAGCAGACGGACAGACAGACAGACAGATAAACAGACACACTTTCGCATTTATAAAATTTCTGATATCTGATTAACAATAAAGAAATACCTATCACACAATTATTATCATTTATCACTAATCCTATTTTTACGGCTGCCGATTTTACAGTAGGTAGGTATCTTTTCTTTTGTTCCCGCCCATCACGCGCTGTCACTTTTTATTTTTTTTAAGAGACAAAGGTCAACGTCATCTACCGGGTCATCGGATTTGCGGTTTACTTGTTTTTAATTACTGTATCAGATCGTGTTTTTATTGTTAATCCGAAAATAATGTAATTACTTTATAATTAATATTTTGAAAACAATATACCTACCTACCTAATAAGTACAAAATATGACCAACATGATTTTTTATTTTTTATTTTATTTTTAGGGTTCCGTGCCTCAAAAGGAAAAACGGAACCCTTATAGGATCACTTTGTTGTCTGTCTGTCTGTCTGTCTGTCCGTCTGTCTGTCAAGAAACCTACAGGGTACTTCCCGTTGACCTAGAATCATGAAATTTGGCAAGTAGGTAGATCTTATAGCTGACATTTGGGGAAAAATCTGAAAACCGCGAATTTAGGGTTAGATCACACAAAAAATAATTAAATTGTGGTCATGAACTAATAATTAGTATTTTCAACTTTCGAAGTGAGTGACTATATCAAGTGGGGTATCATATGAAAGGTCTTCACCTGTACATTCTAAAGATTTTTATTTATTTTTATGCATCATAGTTTTTGAATTATCGTGCAAAATGTCGAAAAAATACGACTGTAGTACGGAACCCTCATTGCGCGAGCCTGACTCGCACTTGGCCGGTTTTTTCTCTACTAAGTTCGGTATTCTTTGAATAAATTACAATAATTTGTTTTAAATGTTTTCCTAGTCTCAGAAGTCGATGACTGTAACCTACTTAATCAAACTGCGGTGGGTTGTGGGCAAGACATCACACTATCATTCTATTTTTTATCATTGTATTTTTCTACAACCTACGCGCTATTTCTCTTACTCAGTATAAATATCAATAGGTAGCTGTACCGTACCTATGTATATCTACATTTTTTGTTCATAAGCCATCAATATGGAGATACAAAAAAACTTTATTAAAAACCACTACCACTACCTATACTAATTTTTTTTTTGTTTAACTACACGTGTTTCTATTAGATTTCTAGTTTCTTTTATTATGCTCGCCCGACTTCATACATACATACTTACACGTCTAGAAACAAAAGTAATTTTTTACTTTGTAGTGGTTTTGGACCCTCATCAGGGTTGAGGAGTTGGGACTTGGAGTTCAAGCATAAACTCATCGCTTGGTACCTACAATATTAATTCACTATGAAAACTTCCTGAATCTCGATAAATAAGGCGGGCAGTAACTCTACAGCGACAGGATTAAAGAGTTGTTCCAGAATTGTTTATGGGACCACCACGGAAACTTCTCTGTAAAGTTTAGAAATAAATTTGCAAATCGGTCTAGTAACCTCGAAAAAATCTGTGTACCTACATACTACATACATAAAAAAAAACATCTTCTCGGTAGGAACGGCATTCCGAACCACTGACTATTCATAAGCACTTGTAAAAAGTTTACATGAATAAAAAACATTCTATTCTATTCTATTCTACAAAACGGTGCAAATTGGCTGGATTTGACTAGTTGTCAAATATCGGATTCACATAACACATCACCGATTAGTAATACCTATACCAACGCATAATTAGACGCCATTACTGATTACAGTACAAATTAAACGCCCACATGACTCAAATACATGTGTCATTCAGATATGCAATGGAAGTCATTAAATTCATTGTAATTACTATAATAACAACTCGCTATCATCTGCAAATGTCGAAGTTAAAGTTCCTATAGTTTTGCATTTAAATGATGTGTCATAATCTCATTTAAAGCGATATACGTCCCAAAAGCGGTGTTGAAAATCATTTCAGATGTTCAAAGAATTAAGTTTTGGCCTCAAAAACTATTTTTTTTAACATTATAAAAATTAAAGATATTCTTTAGTGAATTACGAGAGTCTAAACACGATTGGCACAATTTGGCTCGATACAAAAAATGGCGAAGTACCTACCTACTCTCCAAAAAAGCACTCTCCATACAAACTTACTTAGATTCTCATTTGGATATCAACCAATCAAACTCAATGAAATTTTGTAGTCACTTTCTAGAAACAAATAGCCCTGTCTGAGGCTTGCCAGATTTTCGTGAAAATGCGTATGACTGATGTTTAGCTTAAATTTAGAATTTGGAGTGAAATCTTGGCTTAATACTTCTTTGGTTTACACTGGTGTCTGGTTTATTAAAAAAACAACAGCGGGTGAAGGAAAGAGCTATGCTTGGAGTTTATCTATAGTAGGTACGCGACCGGTCGAGATAGCAATATGAGGCGGTATGAAATGATGGTGTCCTCACCCCCATTGCAATCTCGACCTGTCGCGTACTAAGTATACGTGATCTGCCCCCCAATTGTGTAAGAATAACCATTTCATGGCTATCGCAATCGTCAAGAATTCTGCCCTTTGATTGGCTGTGAAAAAATGTAAACAGCGAATCAACCAATCAAAGGGCAGAATTTCTTGACGATTGCGATAGCCATGAAATGGTTATTCTTACACAATTGGGGGGCAGATCAGAAATGCGATCCGTAGGAGAACCAGAGTAACCGACATAGCTCAGTGGATTGCAAAGTTGCAGTGACAACGGGCAAGGCACATACTTAGTTTGAAAAACCGATAGACGTTAGGCACCTTAGTAAACTAAGGTGCTCGCACCGGAAAGCGCAGTGGAAGACCCCCCACTAGGTAGATAGTGTAAGGGTGGTAAATTGGGCGGAATAGAAATATACCCGGATACGGAATAATCTACCACCTTACAAAGATTAGAGGAAAAAAAAATAATAATTTTACTTACTTGATCTATCTACCTAGTAAAGAATAGAAGCTAGCCGTCGACTCCCTTGTAATGTATATGAGGTGTTATAAATGAAATTTGCTAGATGTTAGGCAAAATTGTTTTTAATGTAACTTTTACCGGGGTCGCTTAATACATAGTGATGGCTAATAATGCTTAGTTATTCTAGCTTAATGCCAAGACTTAATTTAGATACATTAGAATGCCTTAGGTAGATAGTACATAAAATCTATGTTTTAAATTTAAGATGCCATTGGCATGGAATAGACAATGACACAGTAAAATTCATAAAATTGTTTCAAAATAAAAGCTCAGTAGTAAAGACAGGGTTCTTACTGTACACATACACTAAGAAGGTTCACTAAACTGTTCCAGGATACAAACATTTGCTTACTTGTAGGTGCGAAGACTGCAATGTAGCTGGACGGCATCGGCCAAGATCCAAAACTCAATTTAACTTGATTCTTCACAACCGAAATGTTTCATTACAAAGATTTTCACCACGTCTTATCCATAGAAATTAAGTTGCCAACGTGAATGTGCTAAAGAAATAAATACGAAAACCGAAAACTAAAAACGGAAACGCAAACGGAAACCCTGTAACAAAGAAAAACAAGATTATAATTTGTGCTGTGTGAAAATTTCGACACGTGGAATTTTCCCGATCAAACACAACTCACCTATTGAACTCCTGGCCACCAATGGTTTTCAGGAGTCCACCCACAACCCATTATCCTCATTTATTTGGGAAGGTAAAAATAACTGGAACTGAAAGGGAAAATCATGAAATTAGGATTTTCTCTAACCAAACCGCCATTTTGTCGAATCCACATTACTTGATTTTTCACTCACCATAATTGATGAAACATTGAAATACGTTAGGATGACTAAATTTATAACTATTGTATTTTCCCAGGCGAAGCCATGGGCGAAAAGGAGTGAGATTTTCCTGGAACGAAAAAATTCGTCTTCACATGTTGACTCCAGAAAAATTCTAAATCTCACCAATCGGTGTTGCCAGACGCAACCCGAGTGTGGCCGCTCTCATTTAGTTTGATCATGAAGCCAATTCATTTTTGAATATTTGCGGAACCTAAGGATATATTATAAGAACCGTTTTGTTAATGACTTAACAATAAACAAATGATATTATGGTTTTATTTAATTATTTTGTTTTATTTTTACGACAATTGACAACGAAGCAAACGCCATCTATTGTGGCTCGAATGAACTCTGAACATCGACCCACGCGTAGTTCTGCACCTTGATGCTAGGTGGCACCAACATACTTTGAACAAAATAGATTTTTATTAAAAACGAAACGCTAGTTAGTAGTTCAAAATTTACAACGTCACAATACTTCCCCTCCTACGGCATAAGCACCATTTATAATGTGTTAATTAAATAAGAAAAAAAACCAATGTTGGACTATACTCAGAAAATTACTTAAACTATCAAACAAAATTTCTAACTATTAGTTATTATTTAGTTAGTTAACCATAAAAACAGCTTAGTGCTCTTTGCAATGTGTCACTACTTAGAAAATTGTACAATCAGCGGAGTACATTTCATAAAATTTACAAAATTTCTCAAAATATACTGAAATAACTATATAAAAAAACGTTCGGGCGCCATTTGTAAAGGGTGGTAAATTGGGCGGAATAGAAATATACCCGGATACGGAATAATCTACCACCTTACAAAGATTAGAGGAAAAAAAAATAATAATTTTACTTACTTGATCTATCTACCTAGTAAAGAATAGAAGCTAGCCGTCGACTCCCTTGTAATGTATATGAGGTGTTATAAATGAAATTTGCTAGATGTTAGGCAAAATTGTTTTTAATGTAACTTTTACCGGGGTCGCTTAATACATAGTGATGGCTAATAATGCTTAGTTATTCTAGCTTAATGCCAAGACTTAATTTAGATACATTAGAATGCCTTAGGTAGATAGTACATAAAATCTATGTTTTAAATTTAAGATGCCATTGGCATGGAATAGACAATGACACAGTAAAATTCATAAAATTGTTTCAAAATAAAAGCTCAGTAGTAAAGACAGGGTTCTTACTGTACACATACACTAAGAAGGTTCACTAAACTGTTCCAGGATACAAACATTTGCTTACTTGTAGGTGCGAAGACTGCAATGTAGCTGGACGGCATCGGCCAAGATCCAAAACTCAATTTAACTTGATTCTTCACAACCGAAATGTTTCATTACAAAGATTTTCACCACGTCTTATCCATAGAAATTAAGTTGCCAACGTGAATGTGCTAAAGAAATAAATACGAAAACCGAAAACTAAAAACGGAAACGCAAACGGAAACCCTGTAACAAAGAAAAACAAGATTATAATTTGTGCTGTGTGAAAATTTCGACACGTGGAATTTTCCCGATCAAACACAACTCACCTATTGAACTCCTGGCCACCAATGGTTTTCAGGAGTCCACCCACAACCCATTATCCTCATTTATTTGGGAAGGTAAAAATAACTGGAACTGAAAGGGAAAATCATGAAATTAGGATTTTCTCTAACCAAACCGCCATTTTGTCGAATCCACATTACTTGATTTTTCACTCACCATAATTGATGAAACATTGAAATACGTTAGGATGACTAAATTTATAACTATTGTATTTTCCCAGGCGAAGCCATGGGCGAAAAGGAGTGAGATTTTCCTGGAACGAAAAAATTCGTCTTCACATGTTGACTCCAGAAAAATTCTAAATCTCACCAATCGGTGTTGCCAGACGCAACCCGAGTGTGGCCGCTCTCATTTAGTTTGATCATGAAGCCAATTCATTTTTGAATATTTGCGGAACCTAAGGATATATTATAAGAACCGTTTTGTTAATGACTTAACAATAAACAAATGATATTATGGTTTTATTTAATTATTTTGTTTTATTTTTACGACAATTGACAACGAAGCAAACGCCATCTATTGTGGCTCGAATGAACTCTGAACATCGACCCACGCGTAGTTCTGCACCTTGATGCTAGGTGGCACCAACATACTTTGAACAAAATAGATTTTTATTAAAAACGAAACGCTAGTTAGTAGTTCAAAATTTACAACGTCACAATAGACGACATCAAACGAGTCGCAGGGAGCCGCTGGATCCAGGCGGCGCAAGACCGTGGCGTGTTGAAGTCCCTTCAAGAGACCTACGTCAGCAGTGACCGTCTATCGGTTGACAATTTTTTTTTTTTTAAATTCAGATACAAGTTATACCTAGCCCTTGACTGCAATCTCACCTGGTGGTAAGTGATGATGCAGTCTAAGATGATAGCGGGCTAACCTGGAAGGGGTATGGCAGTTTTTGTTAAACCCATACCCCTTTGGTTTCTACACGGCATCGTACCGGAACGCTAAATCGCTTGGCGGCACGGCTTTGCCGGTAGGGTGGTAACTAGCTACGGCCGAAGCCTCCCACCAGACCAGAAATTTAGAAATTATAAAATTCCATTACCAGGAATCGACCCCGGGACCTCCCACTATTAAGACCACAGCGCTCACCACTGCGCCAAGGAGGTCGTCAAACAATGATGATGATGGTGATTGGTGGTGATGATAAATGTGCTGATTCCTGATCGCCACACACGAAGCTAATTCCAATTGCTCTACGCACTTTACGGCCAGTAATTGTTTTAAAACCAAACAATTACATTTAACGCACCATTTACGACACACCACGGACTATAATATTATACAGGCAACAATAATCGTCTCTTTCTGTCTGTCTGAAACCAGGGTTGCCACTAGTAGGTAATCATTACCCACATTATAAACTAGCTTATGCTCGCGACTTCGGTCCGCGTGGACTATACAATTTTAAAACCCCTATTTCACCCCTTTAGGGGTTGAATTTAAAAAATCCTTTCTTAGCGGATGCCTACCTACGTCATAATAGCGCTATCTGCATGCCAAATTTCAGCCCGATCCGTCCAGTAGTTTGAACTGTGCGTTGATAGATCAGTCAGTTAGTCATCTTTTACATTTACCTATATATTTAGATGTGACAGTGTGTTTGTTTGTTGGTTTGTCCTTCAATCACGCCGCAACGGAGCAATGGATCTACGAGATTTTTTGCATGGATAAGACCTGGAGGGTCACATAGTAGGTTACTTTTTATTCCGGAAAATCAAAGAGTTCCCACGAGATTCAAAACTAAATCAACACAGACGAAGTCGCAGCCATCAGCTAGTAGGTATTCAATAAATTCGACGACAACCTTGGTGTAGTGGTAAGTGATGTCTAATAAGTGGGAGGTCCTGGGTTCAATTTCCTGCAGGGGCAATTTGCGAATTCATATTTTTTTTATTTTTCTTTGATCTGGTTTGGTGGGAGGTTATGCTCGTGGTTTCTTACATCCTACCGGCAAGGCCGTGCTGCCAAGCGATTTAGCGTTCCGGTACGATGCCGTGTAGAAATCGATGAGAATTGAGAAGTTTAATCAAACTACCATATCTCTTCCAAGTTAGCCTGCTTCCATCATAGGCTAGAATTCAGAGCCTGTGATGAAAGTTAAAATAAAATTGAGTTGTCAAAGTGACAACTGGGCCTCGATTGCGGTAGAATGACAGCTACAATGTCACGATCGCAATCACCTCTGATTGGTTGACGCTCGCTCACTATTGGCTACAATGCATTGTTGCAACAAGTACTTATCGCACAAATTCAGCCAATCACCACAATTGAGATTATATGACTGATGCAGGTTTTACGAAATCTTCTTAGAGAGTGGACACGTGATGTTGAAAAATGATGAAAAATGAATATTGGCAGCCCTGTTTGAATAAATCTGAATTAAAAAATAAAACTAGCTCGGAATTCGAATTTGGAATTGCTTGACGACTCCAAGTGGGCACAATCACAATCAGGAAGCCAGCGTGATTGCCAGCAGTCACCGCCAACCCCTCATTACATTTACGCACCACCATTAAGCGTAATCAACCTCTCATCACACACGGAGATGGAGGAAACAATAAAATGAACACTTATTAAAATTATCCCGACAACAACCATAAGAACGTAAGATTGCGTATTGTTTTCTTTATTTCAATTAAATTAAATAATAGAACATTAATTTTTAATCTCAGTCCCATAGAGGCCACATTTTTTTCTCTGGCAGAGGTGGTTCTGGGTTCAAGATTTTTAAGATAATCGAGGGTCAAAAAGTTATGGGTACCTACATTTTTTTGTGTTGTTGTATTATATTTTTGTATTGTTGTGTTTTACCTAATTAGGTACCTATCTATCATCACAATAGTCCTTCTGAATATATTGCGGACTACAATCATCATCATCATAAACAAAAATTAACAAAAAAAAACGTCGAATTTTAATTACTTAATAAAAAAATCAGATTCAAATCTTATTTCTAAAAATACCTACCTACTTTCAAATTAATCCGAGAACACTTAAATCATCTTGAATTTTTGAATAAAGCATTATTATCGTAGGGATTTAATTTTAGAGGTAGATAAATTATTACGAGTAAAATATTGGGCATTGTTCTGGCTACGAAATAAGTACAAAATAAATATCAATTATAATTCTACGTATAAACGAGCGTCCAAAAAAAATAAAGAACATTTCAAATTTAGAATCAGTAGCGAAGAAAACGTTTAGAAACTTCCCCTCGGGTGTGTTTAGTTTCCCTACGCACGTCATCGGGGTAAGGAGTGCGTGCAACCCTTCATTTTAATCCTGCACGACTATTATGACGTAATCAAGCCCTCCACATATGAACTGCGGAGTCAGTAAAATAAAACACGCACAAATTCAACACCACGATTTGGTTTGGAGTGTAGTTTACGGAGTTTGAGTGCAGTTTTTTGTTAATTTTGTTGGTGCTTAGCCGAAAATTTTTAATGAGTCTGATTTTTCTAACTTGGTAGAATACCGGAGTCTACGTAACAGGCACTACGTAACAGGCACTACATAATAAGGTCTACTATAGTCTACTAATAATACGTAATTAACTACTCAACTGATACCTACTTTCCTAGGTAGGTTAACTACATATGGTGGCATTTCACAGAATCCTGTTAGACTTTTGTTTTGTATGAAATCTAAATATTTGCTTTAAGTTCTTCCACATTTTCACTTTCATCGACTTCTAGGTAGTTAACACTTTACTCGGTATCTAATATCGGACCTTTTATATATTTTTTTTTACAATAGCATCGGTATTAGAATCATCAATCAAAGAAAAAAAGTGTCATCGATGATCAGAATCAATTAATTAGAACAAACATTTTCTTATTAGATTTTCACATTAAAAGCTCTTCAAATCCATTGTTGTACGTAAAAGCAGGATATGCAGAGTACCAACATACCATCTCACAATCACTATCAATTTCCGCAATATAAACAGGTTTAGAAATCGAAAAGGGCTCGTAAAACAAGATGACTGCCCTGATTGCTTCCTCCTCATGCGCGTAAAAGGAACTCAAGTAATTATTGAAGAGTAAAATTTATACCGACACTAGATTATCACATGCAAAAGGATAAAACGGAATTTATATTTTACATTCTACAAACGGGTCCTAGGACATGCAAACTTAATAGACCATATAAAGCTATAACCTCTTTGGATACCATAGATAAGGAAACCGACATATGAATGGGTGATCTTAATTTATCTGTGAAAGTTTCCGGTTAACACTCTGCGTCGATCGCTAATCGAATCATTAAAACCTACATGCGATAAATCGATAAATTTAATGTCCATTAGTTTGGTTCACGAAGTCTTGATTCTACTTTACGTTCTATTTTTATTAAACAACAATTACGAAGACAGTTTGTACTAATTCATTAGTCTCTTTTTTTTCTAATAATTTTGGTGTATTTTGGCATTTTGGTAGGTATCCTAGCTAATTGCCAAATAAGTAACTTGCTATTATTAGTTACATTTGATACAATATGATTTAATTATTGCTACAGGACTAGGTATCAATAAAATGTTTAGCATTGGATAAATAAGAACCTTATTTGACAATGAGTAAGCGAGGCCAGCTGTTTTTTGTTGGCTATTAGTATTTTATTTATCGTTTGGCAATTGTTCATCCAAATCGACTTTGTTGTTACTGACCTTTTACTTTTTATGCACAAGCGACATACCTACCTACTGCATTCGACACTACCGTTACAGTTAGTGCACCGTTTATGGTACATTTATTATGCGTTTAATATCACTTTAATCACTGTCAATAAATAACAATGACGCGCGCGCTGACTTCGACCGTATAACATTCCTGCGTTTGATTTGCGAGACGCAAATCGCAATCACTGAGCAACGTGTAACTAACAACCTATTCACTACCTTCATTTCTTATCACTTAATTAATCACAGATATGCAATTCTCAACTAACTTCTCGTTTGGCTCTTTCACTGCCTTGCCTTAATTGGTATCTAGAAATTCTGAATTTGTATTTGTGGTAGGAATTCTATAACAGGCCAAATTTTGGGATCACAATCAAAAGGTACTCACTGTGTGGGGGCGTCAGCGATAACGCGGAGACGGCGGGCGGAGGCACCGGCGCGAACAGGTCCTGGTGCGGCGGGAACATCCGCGGCGGCGGCGGCGCCTCGGGCTCCGGCTCGTCGGGCTCCTGCTTGTGCGGCGAGCGGCCGCGCGCCAGCCGCACCGCCTTGAGGCCGCTGGGCGAGCGGCGCATGGACAGGTTCTCCGGCGTGTCGGCCTCGCCCGAGCGGCGCCGCGGCCGCGCCTGCTTGCGGCGCGGCTGCGGGCTGTGCGGGCTGGCGGGCGGGCTGGCTGCGGGCGGCGAGCCCGGCGAGCGCTCCGGCTCGCAGTCCGCCACGTCCTGGTCGGCCAGGCCGCGCACCTGCAGCGACTCGCCCGCGCGGATCACGGTGCCCAGCTGCTCCTGCGCCACCGACACCTCGCCGCGATACATGAAGTCCACCACGGCCTGCACCTCCCATCCCTGGAAGTCCTTGAGCACGATCACCGGGTGCTTGCACGGGTTCTCGCTGAAGATGCGGCGGAACAGCGGGCTGCACGCGCCCAGCAGCACCTTGTGCGCGCGCACGCGGCGCTCGGCGCACACCAGCGTCACGTCCACGAGCGTCTCGGCGTGCAGCAGCGCCTCGAAGGAGCGCAGCAGGTGCGCCTGGTGGTTGTTCCAGCGCAGGCTGTAGTGCTCCTCGCCGCCGGCGCCGGGCGGCTTGTCGTCCATCGCGCGTGCCGGTGCGGACGCGTGTGTCCGAGCCGCGGGCACTGCGGGCGCGTGCGCGGCTCAGCGCCGCCCTCCGCCCGCTGCACGCTCCAACCCTTTCGCTCAGATCGCGCTCCCGGAGCGAGAGCAGAGCATCGCTCGGTAAAGTTCGGTGGCACTGCACGGCACGGCACTGGGTACGGGACGTTCGCGGTACGGTGGACGTGCGACACGGTCGAGTCGCGGGCGCGGAGTGAGCCGGAGCCGGAGCGAGCGCGCGGCCACGAGCGGCGGCGGCGAGCAGCGGCGAGTGGCGGTGGCGGCCCGCCCCCGGCCCCGCCCTGCGCACACACGCGCGCGCTCCACCCACACACGCCACACACACGTGACACACATGCATGCCTACACATGTGACGACTGACGCCTCCTACACGCTATGTATTTTTTCAGATACCTACACTGGGCCGGGAAAGTAGTGTAACGTCTCGGTGACACGCTCTGCGTCGAGCCGGACCGGAGTGAGATATCGGGAGCTCGCGTAGGTCGAGAGCGAGCGAAACGAGCTTTGGCATGGTTTAGGAGCGAGCTTATTTTAATGAGCGTTTCTCTCGGGAGTATCGCGTGATTGCTGATGAATATACTCAAACCGAGAGAGTGGCCACTCGGAAAATGTTTTATATTATGATCGACTGTACCTAGATAAGTACTTACCTATACCTTGTTTTATTTGTTTGTACCTATCGATCTATAGGTACTTACGTACTTATCTACCTATTTGAAGTTGGTTGAGTAACAAACATGTTCGGTGGAGAGATTTCAATTGGATTGGAGCTATTAATAATTCGACTGTTCAGAATGGAAATATTATGTAGGTAGTAGGTACCACTACTTACTTAGCTATTTCTTGTTTACCTACCTACCTAAGTAGGTTAGCTGCTTACAAAACTAGACTAATTCTATACCTACCTACCTAATTATGCCTAATAAGGTAACCGCCGGTTAAGTAGGTACGACTAGGACATTGACAGTGAGTAGTTAATAAGGTACTTACTATTAAATTTTTTTGAATTTTCATGGCGCCCATTTTGATTTTTTAGGATTTATTGTTAAGTTCAATGATTTTTTGAAGAAAAAGCAATATGTTCAGGCGACTAAATTAAGGTGTCGCGTTATTACTGAAAAGCTTAGGCGATATTAAGTGAGGTCAGATGTTATCGCTTGCCCTAATGGTATACACACGTAGGGTAATTCGGCTTGACGTATGGCACACGCACGTGGCACAGATCCACGCTTTATTTGGTTGTAGGCTTTGCCACGTTTTAGTTAGGTACCTACCTAGTACACCTTTAGGTTCCTAACAAAAGATCTTCTAAAGAAATTCTAAGTAGGTATCTAATGAAGGTAGGTATACCATACCTATCTACTACCTAACTCTTTTCACTTTGGAACACTACAACTTTTAATGGTAAGTAAGTAACCAAACGTACCTAATCCGTAACCTCATCTGGTGGTAAGTGACAATGCATTCTGAGATGGTATATGCGAGCTAATTTGAAAGGGGCAGGTATGGCAGTTTTTATTACACCCACACCCCCCTTACTTATACCCAGTGGCGCGCACAGGATTTGAAGCCAGGGTAGGCATGAGTTAGGTGAGAACCTGTTTACTGGCTGGTCATAATGAAAAATACGCATTGAGCCATTACAACTGGGGTAAGCAGTGCATTTATGCCTTTATGACTTGCACGCCACTGCTTATACCTACTCTATTGGCGTCACGGATTTGCCGGTAGGGTGGTAACTAAGTACAAACTAGCCACGCCGTACACCAAACCAGACCAGAGACTTAGAAATTATAAATTCCCAAATAGCCACTGTCGGGAATCAAACCCGGGACCTCATTTACCCCGGGACATTTATACAACCATAGCGCTCACCACTGCGCAAGGGAGGTCGTTCAAACATTCGTAGTGCCCACTAATCACGTCGTGATTATGTATAAAAGTGTTTTAATCACGAACACCTGCATGTCGGTAATGATCGGTGATCATTATAGATGAGTAATGCGACGATCATTGAATGATTAAAATTAGTGAGTGAACTTGAATATAATATGTGGGAGAGTAGGTCATGGTTTATATTGCAAATAAATAATTTATCTAAATCTATAGGCAGAACAATCTATTTTTTTTAGGATTCAGTAGTAAACGGTGATCTCAGAATAAGGACTGTTAGAAGTAGCCCTATTGTGACACTTACTGCTAGAGCGAGATAGCTAAATGCATTTAAGCTCTTGTTAGAACGTGAAAAAATGATTATTTTTTGTCCTTATCACCGTGGCCACTTTTTTTTGTTTGTCAAAATGTAAGTATTTGTACGTGAGTATTTGACAAACAACGTGAAGTGTAGAAGGAATGACATTTCACAAGTAAGAAAATCTGCTTGAGCGAGAGGGACTGAGGGGGCCACGCTAGTTGCAATTCTGACATATCTGTGACATCACCGTCACTTGACGTCATCAGCTTGACGGTGAGACCCATGTCACGGACAGAGTGCAGAGTGACACCGTTTATAAGGGTTCGGTACCCAAAGGGTAAAACGGGACCCTATTACTAAGACTCCGCTGTCCATCCGTCTATTTGTTCGTCTGTCACCAGGCTGTATCTCATGAACCGTGATAGTTAGACAGTTAAATTTTTTACAGATGATGTACCTATACTTATTTTTATTGCCGCTATAACAATAAATACTAAAAACAGAATAAAATAAGTATTTAAGTGGGCTCCCATAGGTACAACAAACGTGATATTTTTGCTCGTTTTTGCTCGATATTGATAACGGCTAAGTAGGTACAGGTCCTACCTATTAGATCCTGGAAATATTCACAGCATATTAAATATTCACTTTAAAAATAAATAACAAAGTAAATTTAAATAAAACAAATATTTAAGGGGGGCTCCCATCAAACGTGATTTTTTGACATTTTATAGTTAATGCTACGGAACCCTTCGTGCGCGAGTCCGACTCGCACTTGGCCGGTTTTTTATTTATCCTTTTGGGTACAGAACCCAGAAAATGCTCCTTGCTAGTAGGTACCTACCTACTACCTTACTGCAGCTGAGGCGTGCAACCGGAAGAAATGAATGTTTTGGCTTCACAACTTCAGTCTTGAGGAAAATGCACAGAGTAGCGCTCTATAGAGGCAGCGGGCACGAAATCACAAATCACTACCCCTATTATAAATGCGAAAGTGTGTTTGTTTGTTGGTGTGTCTTTCAATCACGTCGCAACGGTGCAACGGATTGACGTGATTTTTTGCATGGGTATAGGTAAAGACCTGGAGAGTGACATAGGCTTCTTTTTATCTCGGAAAATATCAAAGAGTTCCCACGGGATTTTTGAAAAACCTAATTCCACGCAGACGAAGTCGTGGGCATCAGCTAGTACGTAATTAACTATCACCATTTGACAAACACCGTCAGGTACACAAAATTGACAGTCAAAAAGTGTCAAAACCTACCCAATTTGAATAAACGATTGGACTTTGACTTTGAATACCTAAATATTGTTAAAAAGTAGGTACTAGCAAATAGAGCAATCCAAAAAAAAATTTTTTGAACTCTGCACGAAGAATAATAACCTTGTAATAAATTTTTGAATATTTTTATCAAAGATATTATTAAACTCCAAATAGAAAAACTCAATACAATTACTGTGAACATGCAACAAAGTGAAGACAAGTTCGTATACGCTGGTGTGTGAAACACACCTAATTGGGTATTGACTACAATTTTTTTATTAATTTATTTTATTTATTAGGATAAAAATAATGACGTAAACTGAAAAAACTAATTAAATCGATCAAATAACAAAAAAGTTATAAGCATTTAAATATTTCTGATTAGACAGAGATAGCGATACCTATAGCATTTTGACGTCACACCTCACTAATGCCATAGTAGCTTCGTGCTGTTTCATACAAATTTTCGTTTTGCGAGAAAGGGATAGAAGGGTAAATCTTTGTTGGATTTTAATATTTTTTTCAGCGTACGTATTTTTATCCTAGTTTATAATATAGTATCTAATAATAAGTATTTATCAAATTCAAAAGTAGAAAAATACCCAATTACGAGTGCGTTTCAAAAAATTTCAACAACCCGTTACTGGCGTTACCAGGATTGATTTTTATAGAGTCTGTGGAAAGCTACTCTGCCGCCCTTCCATGCATGTTACGTTCATATCACTGGTTGGTTGCTCACTGAAGGCTGAAAATAAAAAAGCTCACGTCGGCACTTGTCTGCCAACTTGTACGAGCTTGGCACTTAGATTAGTTCCGAAGTTGTTCCCAACTTTCGTGTAGGATACGATGAATGTGGAAAAATCTTTGCCTTGCCACGTTTTGTCATACGAAGTTTTTTAGTTAGTCTATGATGTTCCTTTTTCAAATATGGAAAAACTTGACGCTACGCGCATTTTTTTTTTGTATTGTTACTTGCTCTATTTGATGTTCCTTTTTAAATATTTGAAATATTAGGTGTAATGTGTGTTTGCGAAATATGTAGCAAGGAAATATTTTTTCTTTCAATCACTATCAATACTATAAGTACTTAAATGCGAAAGTATGTTAGTTCATTAGTTGATTTGTCCTTCAATCATGCCGCAACGGAGCAACGGATCAAAGTGGTTTTTCGCATAAGTATCTAGATATAGTAAGACCTGGAGAGTGACATCGGCTGCTTCTTATTCCGCAATAGGTAGGTACGAGTGATGAGAGTAAGAGAGATGTATACTTAAAGAGTATACTCACGGAATTTTCAATAGCCTAAATCCACGCGAATAAAGTCGCAGGCATCAGCTACTTAGTGTCTAATAATCTAATAATGAATGATTATATTTTCTGAAGCAGTGGAAAAAGATTTTCATGGAAACAATAAAATCCAGCCCTAAATCGCGATGCAACCTGCCTCATGACTTGGCCAGCAAAGTTAATGAAATCTATATTTCATTTTTAACTGAACTCAAGTTAGACATAATCTTTAACAGGATTAAAAGCTATTAAGAGTGATTAAGTGAGCAAGGAGTCGGTATATCATGATTCCACCTCCGGCCTGACGCGAGGCATGTCTATGCCGCGCTCGTGTCTATGTGGTATAGACAATATAGATCGCGGCGCGCGGTAATGAATCAGATGTGTATCGGCGACGTGTGAGAACACACGGCCGAAATACAGGCCGTTAATATTAGCTCGCGTGCAATGTTACTTGAATTTGGAACGGGGAGACTTGGACTCTTCCAAATTTAAAAGTCAACTATTTGTAGCTAGCGAACAAAACGGTGTAATTGCACGAAATAAAATTTTACAGAAGAAGCAAAAAACTGAATGATAGCTTCTGAAACTGCACTGTACTTACTAATTAAACCGTTTTGATCTAAATCACGAGCTTTTGATTCAATTTTAGCACAGTTTTAGACTGTTTTGTTTGGAAATGAATTTAAGTAAAAACGGTGAAGGAAAACATTGTGAGGTTTATTAGTTTGTTCTTCAATCATGTCACAACAGAGCAATCCTATAAACGTGATTTTTGCATGGGTAGGTATATAGCTAAAGACCTGGATTAGGCTACTTTTTATCTCGGAAAATCATAGAGTTCCCACGGGATTTTAAAATTACATAATATTTAGTGTAGAGCTAGAGATTATAAAATAATAATAAGTGGTGGCTGTCTATAAGTTGTTATCTCTATGGTAAATTCGTGCACGGCTCGCCCGGAGCACAAAATAAAAGTTAAATTCATACTGATAAGCGCCCAAATTTTCAATGGTTTCCCTGCATTGCGAGCTTATACGAGTAGGTACTTAGCTGTGATTAATATGCTTTTATTTGTACACATGTTTGTTACGAACATGAAACAACGAATGCTTAGGACCGTTGTTTGCGTTTCTTAATAACAAGTAGCACACATTTTTTAATTTTCTCATAACTGTTTATTTTTGTACATAAATACTTAATTATTGTATTTCTTTAATTAAACTCTTGGCTATAGACGGTATTATTTTAGAAACTAGCTGATGCCCGCGACTTTGTCCGCGTGGATTTAGGTCTTTAAAATCCTCTGGGAATTCTTTGATTTTCCGGGATAAAAAGTAGAATATGTCACTCTCCAGGTCTTTAACTATACCCATGCAAAAAAACGGCTAGGTAGGTACATACCACCACGGGTAGGTACCTACCATATATGTTTGGTGAAGATTTGATGAATAGTTTCGGAAATAGGGGACGGAACTCCTCAATGGGTAACAGCAAATCTATCGCGATCACTATAATAGCTTAGTAAAAAATATACTCTTAACTATAATACATAACGTTAGCAACAGCTTTGATTTCTGTAAAAAAATTTTGTTACGCGCCTAAATTTCTTGCAATTCAATACGGGGTTTATCATTTCACGAGTAATGTTTATAATATTTTAATGTAAATAACGGCTACATACTTATCACGATTAATTTGATGTTTTTATTTGTCGATATTTCAACCCAATTGCACGGGTCGTTTTGCATGGGTATAGTTAAAGACCTGGAGAGTGACATGTCATCCTTTTTTCCTGGAAAATCAAAGAATTCCCACAGGATTTAAAAAAACCTTTATCCACGCGAACGAAGTCGCGGGCTTCAGCTAGTAATAGCTATCTGCATGCCAAATTTCAGCCGGTCGGGCTGTAAATTTCTTATATCGTACCATAAAATTATTCCAAAAATATAAGCTAATAAATAAGTAGGTACGTAAATATTATTCACTGAAGCTTTAACACACCATCTGCGTTCCCAGTACTCCTTGTACTTTAACAAGCAGGTAAGAACAACACAATATGTACCTAATTATCCGACGTACACCCGCTTAAAATGTAAATACGAAAAATAAGCTAACAGAAAAGTTCTCTCGAGGCAAACAAATAACCACGTGTGAGTTCAGCGAGTGCATTGTGTGAACGAGTTCTAAAACAACCGCCTTGTTTAAATAAGATAAAAGGAAAGGTGACTGACTGACTGACTGACGCACAGCTTAAACTACTGGACGGATCGGGCTGAAATTCGGCATGCCGATACCTAGCTATTATGACTAGGCATCGGGTAAGAAAGGATTTTTGAAAATTCAACCCTTAAGGGGGTGAAATACGGGTTTAAAATTTATGTAGTCCAAGCAGACGAAGTCGCGAGCATAAGCTAGTAATAATTAATATTAGTAGGCACCTGTGGGTGGATGTCACATAATTTTCTAATGATAATAAGGCTAATAATCGATATTAATACTTAGGTACCCATTAAGGAAAAAAGCATAGGAGACCTCATACACCGTTTAAATTTCTTCTGTCACTTGCACATTAAAATATTTCGTGGAATTTGAAATTCCCTATAGGTACGTGTGTGACTAAGTATAAAACAGAAAGTTATAATATACAGTAATGGTCACAAAGCAATAAACATGTTACCCGTCGCTTTGTTATGTGGAGTGGTAAAGACAAAACGGATTTTACCTGCTTGCGGACTTACCATACACACATATTTTTTCTTGGAAAAGATAAAGGCAAAAACAATACAGGATGTAGGACTGTGTGAGATAATAATATTATGTAGGGATTGTTATGCTGAGAAACAGTTTCAAAAGCACATTCGTATGTCGTCGGATTTTATTACGTGACAACGAGTAAGTATATTGTGTTTTTTTTTACTTTTTTTTTATTTTTTAAAAGAATATTAGCCAAGTTAATTACTGACTAATATTCCCCTTTCCCCTCCAATTAAGCGTAAAGTGTGTGTTGTGCTAGGAGTAGGTATACGACAATAGTGCAACGGGTGGGATTTGAACCGGCGACCTTTCGGTTTTCAGTCCGCTCCTTTAACTGTTGAGCTATCGAGGCTCTACTTTTGGTTAATATTGACTGTTTTGATGAAATAAATCGCAGTTTCTGAAATTTTTAGCCTGGCTTGTATAAGCTATTTAGACCAAATAATAAAAAAATTGCAGTAGTGTTACTAACATTGTCAAAAATTAGGAAATATGATGGACATGAGTTCCATAATAATGGAGAGAGAAGACTCATTAGCAAATTGGAAATAATAATAATGATGCCGGTATTTGCACATTATTATTATCGAAATATACCTACTTACCGCACTTGGGCTCTATGCATTTTGCGCAGACCGTGCTATGTAATCGTATAATGCTGTTTATCTTTAGGTGAATTTAAATTTCGAATATCAAATTAAATACGATTTTGTTTTGTGTGGTTTTGTGGCATTAGCTAAGACAAGTATTTGTTCTTAATTCAAAATCCAGCCATGTCATGCTTCCAAACTATAAAGCTCTACACACACTTTACGAAAACACGATTTCGGAAGTTGAGATAAGGGCATTAATGGATTGACTGACATAAATGTGACGTCACTCCACATATTTCAGGCGATCGCATGTAAGTGCAACCAATTTAACTTGGCTGTTAAGCTGCTCAGTTTTGTTAGTAAAGTAAAGGTCTTAGTAAAATGGTTGTGTTAAGGTTATCTGATAGTTTTGGGGTTACATTTTCGTATGCGTGGTCCGGCTCACGCGTTAAGGGTTAGATAAGAATCGTGCATTAGCATTTTCGGCAGTACGTGGTTATGTTTTGGCTGTCTTGAGGTCATGTGTTTGTTTCTTGCACGCAACGCTTTTAGCGTTTATAGTGACCTTAATCGTCTATTACCTACGCATGTGGAAAATTAAGGAAAATTATAATTTATCGTGCGTTTTCGTTACTTTATTATGGAAATTACATAGGTAAGAACTTTGGTGCATATTTCATGTTAAGTTTTTAAATAAGCCTGCGTGATCCTGCCAACTATTCACATTTTTAGGGTTCCGTACCTCAAAAGGAAAAACGGAACCCTTATAGGATCACTTTGTTGTCTGTCTGTCTGTCTGTCCGTTTTATTCTGATAATACATATCTACAAGTTAACCCTTCGACTGCGATGTTATCTGATGTAAGTGATGATGTAGTCTAATATGATAGGTTTTTACACGGTAGGGTGGTAACTAGCCACAACCGAAGCCTCCCACCATACTACTAGACCAGAGGCAATTTAGAAAATAAAAATTCCCAAATTGCCCCGGGAATTGAACCCGGAACCTCCCACTTATAATACCACAACGCTTACCACTGCACTAGGGAGGTCGTCAAAAACAACTATCGTTTGTTTGCAACCTTTCTGGGATAAAAGAAGCCTATATTAACGTATGTCCTTCCCCGGAATACAATCTATGGGCCTATACCTACCTCTGTAGGTGCGTAAACGAATTTGCCAGCGATAAAAAAGGCTATCACAGCTTCGATATTTATAATATGATATGACTTATATGAAGTCATTGATTAGCATGGATTAATTCAACTTTCTTCAACGCCACCTTATCAATTTTAATCTGTGATTAATCATTGATTACGAGTCACATTAGTCAGGTTAAACTGTAGTTACGCGCTCAAACTGAACCGCATAAACTTTATGATGGTTAAGTGCCCGCAATTAATGTAACACGCAATTCATTGTAACTTTTAATATAATAAGTGTTTACTCACTTGTGAACGTACAATGAACATTTATACTTACCTACTTGAGAGCACGAAAGTCGAAACCCACATTTCTATAATGTCCCCATAAAAAAATGTAATAGGTACCTATGTCAGTGTCTGACTGACTGATTGATTTATCAACGCACAGCTCAAACTAAGTACTGGACGGATCGGGCTGAAATTTGGCATGCATACTTATACCTAGCTATTATGACGTAGGCATCCGCTAACAAAGGATTTTTGAAAATTCAACCCCAGGGGGGGAAATAGGAGTTTGAAATTTGTGTAGTCCACGCGAACGAAGTTGCGAGCATAAGCATAGTACAAAATAATATTGTGTGCCCTTCTGCACACGTTATTTTGATACTTATCTATCTGAGAACGAAAAGTCATAAACGCAATCTCTCGTTGGTCTTAGAACCTGCGCAAACTATTCAGTAGGTACGTAAGTACCAATTGCACTGATATGTTAACGGAAGTGTTTCACGAAACGATATTTATATGTACAAATATGCATTAACTAACAGCTTTTATTTATATAACAGTTTTTTTTAAACCTATTTTTTGTATAACGCGAACTCGCCATCCTCACATAAACTTCAACAGTTTCTAGAGGATGGCGAACTATTTATTTTAAAATGTATTATTGAAATTTACGTGATCAATTAAAAAAAAAATATTATATGAAAAAAATAAACTCATGTTGAGTTAAGACACGTCTATTAATATTATGGCCTAACTACTCGTATTTACGTATGAAGGACATTTTTTGTTGAAACCTATGACTAAAACCCTCGATGCCATGCTGGTCATGCCAACACACATTGTTCTTTACAAACCGTTTTTTTTTCACCTTTCTATACCTTTCGAAGCACCGACGACGTACAAACAAACAACAATGCGTGTAGTTTATTGCTAATATCCTCTTAAAATGTATTTATTACTTCACTAGTACAATAAAGAACTCCGTCACAAGTGTCTACCTGTGTGTTGTAAAGTTTGTGAAAGGAAATAATATGTGGTTTTTAGGGTTCCGTACCTTAAAAGGAAAAAAGGAACCCTTTTATCATCACATCTTATAGGATCACTTCGTTGTCTGTCTCTCTGTCTTTCTGTCTGTACCGCTGATCGAGATTGGCAGGTAGGTAGGTCTCACAGCAGACATAAGGTGAAAAATCTGAAAACTGTGAATTTGTGGTTACATCACAAAAAAAATGAAAATGTGTTCGTGAACAAATAATTAGTATTTTCAACTTTCAAAGTAAGATTTCTATATCTACCAAGTAGGGTACCATTATGAAAGGTACCTGCGTACGTTCTAAAACAGAATTGTGGTCATAAACTAATAATTAGTAGGTATTTTCAATTTTCGAAGTAAGATAACTATATCATACGAAAGGGCTTCACTTGTACATTCTAAAACAGATTTTTATTTATTTTTATCCATAAAAGTTTTTGATTTATCGTGCAAAATGTCGAAAGAATACGATCGTAGTACGGAACCCTCGGTGCGCGAGTAACCCGCACTTGGCCAGTTTTTTTTAATTACTTTAACGGTGAATACCTATAGGTAGATAGGTATTATATTATATTGCTTACACCTACCACAGGGTACCTACCTACAACAGATAAAATATATAAAACCTGTAGATTCCTTCTACATCAATTATTGTACCTAGGTACAGTGTGTACCTATAGGTATAAGTGGGAAAGTGTGTCTGTCTGTCTGCTAGCTGCACGACCCATATCTTGTTTAACAGATTTTGACACGATAAGTAGGTACAGAGATAGCTTGCCTCCAGAGGACGTACCTAGGCTACTTTATATCCCAGAAATAGATAGGTACTTCTATCCCGGAAAATCAGAGTTCCCACGGAATTTAGTAAAAACCCGAAACCGCGAGCGTCATCTAGTTGTTGATAATTGAAAGAGTCTTATTTTAAAGAAAGAAAGAAGAAGAGGTACATCTACGAAATTTAGAATTGATGTAGTATGGTAAATATGTAGGTAAGTAAAAAAAGTAGCTAACATCTAAATATGCATGCAATCACACACTCCCACTTACACACACACACACACATACACACACGCACACAGACACACACACACACACACAAGCTTACAAGCAAGTTAAACTAGTTTTAATTATAATTTTAAGTAATCTCTTTTGGCCTTCTGTTATACCTAGATTTAAATTTAAATAATAATTTTGTATTTACGCTGCTGAAAAAAAGTGTTAGGTAGGTATATCAAACATGTAAAATTCCTGCCCTAATGAGAGAATAAAATAAAAAACAGTATAAGTATCTAAGGTGTATGTAAATGTTGCTTAAGATTTCACGAAGTAAAAAGTTTGTTCAACCGTATGGTGATTGCATAAAATTTTAAAACGGAATCGTTTCTACCCGGCCCGCCGTACAATATTGATCACACAAGTATTAATGAGGGTTACGAAACAGTTCGGGGTTGTGATTCATTAGGCGATACATCGTCGGCACATACAACCGACTGCGGGCAAAGATTACCTATACAATAAATTGTAGACGCGTCTAATCTTAGATTGTGTCTGAGCTGAGTGACTCTGAGCTTTTTTATGAGGCCCATAGTTAGCGAACATGTCTTGGATCAGTATATAAGCACTGTTCGAAGATTTTGGTATTTTTATATCAGTTGCTAAAAATCATCATTGGAAAATGGCAGTCACAGTATCTAACGAAATGTAAATCAAACTAAAAAATGGCGCCACGCACAACGCAATATTTGGAGCTTATCAAAAATCACTCATAGGTATAATATGCCACTGACGCCAATGGCCTAAGAGCTTGTAAACAGTGGCCAGTTTTTGTTGCATCGCTCATTACGTGACGCGTTATCTATAGAATAATTCATCTACAGTGCGACAAGGCTATCTTGGCGCGTGGCGAAAATCGGAACTAACGTTGCCGTCAAGTGTCCCCTTTGTTCTTGTTTGAATAGTCTAAGCCTTTGTTTTCCAACAGCGCCCCCCTGTCAATGAGATTCAAGTGGTAAGACAGCCTTGTCGTACTGTAAGCAAGTTCCATAAGTCATAACTGTCATGCCCTGACCCCTGTACACAGAGTTTATGCCTAATGCCAGCTCTGCACTACTTGCTCGCATACCCGAATGTATTTGATAATACATCGGCGGCACGCGAGCCCGCACACGTGCCTTCCACGACAAATGCAAATGAATAAGTGCACATATTAACCACGTAAAGGATGTTTTTTTATTTCGTCAATTTTTGTGGCGCAGTTGTGATTGACTAGTGGTCAAAGGATCAAGTAGTTGTAGTATACACGCTGAAATTTTAATGGTTGTTTTCTCGAAGCAAAACGATTTTGTCGTGATATTACTATCGATTTATAAATATAAAAAATTATTAGAGTCAAAAATGACAAATTTACAATCGAGAAAAACAAAAATCGAATGACTCGATCCAATAGTGATACCGCGTGCGTGCAGGCTAGTTTATGCCGTATCACTATGCGGGAGAGCTTATTTTGCTCTAAACTTTTTCACTTTATTGACAGCGCGGTTCGAGTGGATGTACCTACCTACTATTCACGTTACGTCTAGGGAGTTACTATTGTTTCTCACACTTTCGAGTTGTCGATATTTTTTTTAATATTTTCAAAATAAAAACATTTGTATTTTTTAAGTTTAACTCTAAATTTCGATAGTACTACTGAGGGCACATCGTTCCGCCGCGGGAAGACAATCACTAAAATTTCACCGTGTATACTTAGATAAAGTAATCGGCTAGAGTATGGATGTCATCGATCTCTTTCTATACAAAACTACATGCAGGCAGGCACAAGAGTACTGAGTAGTAATACATTCTGCTACAGGTTCTCATTTCTAAAATCTAAATATAAGTATAAAAGGCAAAGCTGACTGACTGATCTATCAACGCACAGCTCAAACTACCTACTGGATGGATCGGGCTGAAATTTGGGCTGCAGATAGCTATTATGTCAAAGAAATTCGATAAGAAAGGATTTTTGAAAATCCCAACCCTAAGGGGGCAAAGTAGGGGTTTGATTTGTGTAATCCACGCCGACGAAGTCGCGAGCATAAGCTAGTCAAGTATATACCTAATTCTATTGAAATACCTAATTAAACATAATTAACCTATTCTTTGGTGTATGAAAACTTTTGAAAAAGTTAGTATATTGTCATTCAAACAAACTAAACCCATTGTACTGAAAACCTGAAAACATTAGTAAGTAAGTTACGTAAAACATCGCATAGCTCGTCTTTCACTGTTAACCGTTCTATAATCTAGATAGTCTAACAGCGCGGAACTTTTTATAATGACTGCCAAAAAAACACAGCCTGTATGAGCATGGCGCAAATTCGGGCATGCCCGTGCCAGGCCGCGCCGGTTCACCCTGTATAATTGCCCGTCTATCTTTCATGTGTGTATGATTACTAATCTATCCTTGCTAACTTTGAGCCTCATTTACATAAAGATAGTATCTCGTCTCGCCGAAAAAAAAGAAAGTAATACTACCGTCTTTTCCATCTTATTGTCCCACATCGGGACAAATGTCTCTCTTTTGCTCTATCTTATTGTGAGAGATGGTACGGACTACATTCTGGTACGCATGGTAATGGTATGGACGGATTTACCACCATGCAAGTGTGGGTTACCAATCCGCACATGGCCAGCGTGGTAGACTATGGCCAAAACCCTTTTTAATGTGAGAGGAGACCCGTTCTCTGTAGTGAGCCGGCGATGGGTTGATCATGATGATGATGAAGTGTGGGTTAACTGTCTTCACGTGGATTGGTAGGTATTCCAGAACTCTCAAGGCATTAAGACATTTTTAATAAAAATCTCTGAGGTACACATACCCACCCTTGACCTGTGCTTTAATTAATTGGTGAAGATCATTTTTTAAACAGCCATCTAATCTATAGTAGGTACGCGACAGGTCGAGATGGCAATCGGAGAGGGAACGCCCCCGCACACCCGCACAGCCCCTGTGTTAACCCAATGCGAACAAGCGCGGGTGACATGCGGTTGTGCGGGGCGACCTCATACCCTGATTGTAATCTTAACCTGTATACGTATAGCATAAAAAATATGTTACAACGTAGATTATATTTTTATTTCATTCGTAGTTGATAAGGTTTTGATTTTTGATTGTACTTATGTAGGGTATTTTTGATTGTACTCGAAAACATGAAAATTATGTGATAATCGTATGAAGATAATCTTTTACAACTTGCCTACGAATTCTCACCACGAAACAAGCGAGGAACTCGCTATATGTCAATGGGGCTTAAACATTTCACAAGTAAACATTTGTGTAGTGAAACTTTGCTTTTTGTGCTCTTTTTATTGATTCCGTTCAAACATTACTCACGAAATGTTAGCTAGGTACATAGGCATCAAATCCGTGAACGCTTTCATGGCGTGACAATACCCTAATACTATGGTATCTTGTGGATCTGTCGGTCTGCTTCCTAAACCATTTTGACGAAATTTGGCACAAAGATAGCGTAAATTCTGGAGACAATGTTAGGTTCTGTAAATTGTAAATTCAGGTTAGGTAAATTGCTGCGATTTTTTTCTTTTCGAGAACTTTAGTTTTCAAAACTTGACCACTTGGTCAACAGATTGAGAAATATTCACAACTACTGATCACGGGTCTCCTCTCAGGATTAGAAGATGATACTTTACAGACTTCACACACCTTTAAGAATATTAGGTTTTATTATTGTGGTATCATCTTAATAAATTACAAACAAAGTCGCAGTAAAGAAGCTGTTTTGAATATTGCAAAAACAATTACCGGTTACAGTTAATCACAGATTAGTGGCAATGATCTGGTCTAGATTTTGAAATAGCCTCCAGTTTTTTGGGTAAGGATTAAGATTAGAAGTCGACAAGGCGTGACATACGCTGACCATTATCTTTCGACGGGTGTTATTCTGTTAATGCACAGCCTTGCGTTCAGCGCTGATCCAGTATCCACGATAAAAATAAATCGTGAAATCAAAAATATAATTCAACTTAGGCTGAATTGTGAGCTTTGTAGATGATGTAAATATTGCGTTCGTCAAAGTCATGCCAAAGTACATGAAATCATATGGAAATGTAAAATCACGACGTTTGTTCGTCCATACTATACGACAGATTTACCTACCATATGATCATATCATGTTAGCAAAACTCGCGTTAATTTTATCGGTTACATAATATTCGTGCTGCATCTAAGACGATGTGTAGGGACCTTATTAATTCCAGAGGAGGAACTACCTCAGCAGGTACTGCTGGCTGGGTGGCGTGAATGAGTTTGGTCCCATAGTCCAGTCACCAGGTGATATGTGGAGCACCGTGGGGTTTTAGTCGGTAAGAGACCGATATAATCTCTATGCCTGCCTGAACGCAGTAGTATACATAAACAAAGGGCCTCAGACGTAATATAACTATAGCAAAATGTACATAACATTGACAACAGTTTCGTTGAGTAATCTTCAATAAATACCTCTATCTCGATCACGATGTTTGTGCTCTTTAATATCTAACTCTCGTAGCTTTAGTTTTATGTTTCCATTATTAATTATTACCATTACATCATTATCTTATAAGTTCAACAATAATTGACAATCAAAAAGTGTACAATGTTACGAGGTATTGAATAAATAATTTGACTTTGACTTTGCCCGATTTTTTTGAGTCCACTCGTAGGTATAACATAGCTACACTAAACACAGTATAAACAAATAAGAGATTGGCAAGTTTCAACGACGGCGAGCTCAACGATGAGTACAGTATTGTAGTCGGAATACACCCGATTTGTCATTCGGAAAATGGTCAATAAACTCATGTTCCGCAATGCGATTGGCGAACAAATTTTGGGCAAAATATCGAGAAACTGTACGATCTTTCGAAAACGATTTAACGCTCGATTAGTTTGCCAAGTTAGCTTTGTGTTGTCAAATCTACGTAAACTTACCTACCAGGAATACCTACTATGAGAGACCTACATACAAGAAGACGAGAACTGAAATTGGTAAACCAGAATAGAAACGTTCTTATTCTATGGATGAGAGGAAGGTGGGGATGATTAGTTATGCGTTTTCAAATCAAACAATATTTCTTTAAGTTTGCTATCGCAAATCGAATTCTTGTATTTTCTTGTCAATTTTTTTCAGATCATCAAAATACTTAATTAAATAGTAGGACGAGATAAAGGACCAGAAATGACACAGTTCGAATATCCTTGTAGGTAGTACCTATACCTACTTATCCTTGCTTTCTGCTTTTCTCTGCTGTCTTGAATGCAGGAGTCCATCCACCATAATGATGATGGTCATGACATGATGATGGCGCTTCTTAGTTCTGAAAAATCTGCATCAATCATTATTACAATCGCAATTGTTTTTTACAACCGCAGTTGTTGTGATTGGTTGAATTTCTGCTATTCTTGTTGCAATAATGCATTATAGCCAAATAGAGAGCGACTAGCGAGCATCTACGTCAACGTAAAAGTGATTGCGATCGTGACATTGTAGCTGTCATTATTCCGCAATCGAGCCCAATTCTTACATACCTAAATGTAGCTTCCAACACCTCAATCCCACATCTATACACCGTGGGACAGGCAGATACGGAACGATTAACGATACTGTGACGAATCGATTAGGTGAAATCGATTTTTCAACATTAACGGTGCTCGAGCTATTTACATCTAGATTCTTGCGTGGCAATCTGTGAGCGTGATCTATGAAATTTTCTTTTGCGGGTTAAGGTTCGTGCACATTACCCACCTGCCTTTGTTGTGTGCTCTTCTCAGACCAGGTAACTATAGTTTTATGCTTACGCAATTAATTACCTATCACCATTACATCAACTTTTTTTAATTATACTCTTTGATTGTCAATTGTTGAATACCTACCTATTTTGAATAAATTACTTTGGCTTCGGATAAAAAGTTTCGTGAATGTACCTACCTATAAAGAAAATCAGCAATTTGAAGTGGCCGTGGGCAGGCCATGCTTGTCGTAAGAGTGAACCCTGTGTCGTAAGAGTGGCTGTAGAAGTTGAAAAGTTCCAACGCTGAGCTTTCAGGTGCAAGGCTACCATTCTAGCACCTTGATGGGACCCCAACGTCTATCGGTTTTTTGGTTTATGTGCTAAGCCCATTGCCACTAATTCATCTTACCAACCTGTTGAATGATGTCGGTTACTTTGGTCCTCATACTGATCTCCTCGTTTTTGATTTGGTCATGTAGACACTTCGAGCATAGTTCTCTCATCGCCCGCTGAGTGAGTGGGGTGACTATGTATGGTACATAGTCCTATGTGGTATGTGGGGTACCTAAGTGGGGTAGGTACACTTCTGTTCAATTTTCTGTCACACAACAAAACTTTTTATTGAATGTGTTGATGTAAACCCACCTTTAAATGTTTGCTCATCGAAGCATCAATTGTCATTTCATAAGGCACGCCGACGACACAAGGTAGCCTAACGACCGTTTTATCTTGGCCCATGTCCAGCGGTTCATCTGGTGCTTATCTCTGGTTGTTGTACCAAGCGAGGGGGGCAAAGGGGGTCATCGTAATTTGGCGAGGTGACACATTGTCAACGGCCGCACGATTTCGCTGACCGGCGAGACGTGACGAGTTACGCGTGGTCGCCGTTTTTATTTCTGCCAATGACGGGTGTTGAGGCGTGGTGACTGCAGATTCACCGATTCTCCAAACCACTTTTATTCCATTGTAATAAAGGTCAAATTCCTTTATCCTTTGTTCTGTTATTAGTTCATTGCAACCGGTGAAGAGTGGGAGTGATATGGTTTTTTTTGTCATCATAGCGTATAGTCACACGCCCATTTGAAATCGTTAACTCGGGAATAATCGATGTTGCGTCCGCGATATTTCTAAATTGTTTATTGTTTTCGAGTTTCAAAATGTCGTGACTACAAAACAAGTATTCCAATCTGAACACGAGGCGTGTGACTGCGTATTCCACAAAAACATTATCTCTTTTCACATTTCTCTTTTTACAATTTTCACCGAGAAAAAGATTGCGTTACTTTTAATCTTTATTTTTTTAGTAATTAGTACCTTAGGAACTTATTACTAATTTGTATTTCTAACTGTTATGAACTTGACTTTAGGATTTCTTACCTACGTATACCTGAGCCTCTGAAAAAGAAATAAAAGGATTTTTAGTCAAATAAACTTTAAATAACTTATTTAATATAAGTAAGTAAACTATCATCATCATCATGATCGACCCATCGCCGGCTCACTACAGAGCACGGGTCTCCTCTCAGAGTGAGAAGGGTTTTGGCCATAAGTAGTCTACCACGCTGGCCATGTGCGGATTGGTAGACTTCACACACCTTTGAGAACATTATGGAGAACTCTCAGGCATGCAGGTTTCCTCACGATGTTTTCCTTCACCGGTAAAGCAAGTGCGATATTTAATTAATTAAAACGCACATAACTCCGAAAAGTCAGAGGTGCGTGCCCGGGATCGAACCCCCGATTTCCGATTAGAAGGCGGACGTTACGTAAACTATACCTACCATTAATAATATCAAAGATTACAATATACTTACAACACAGACAATATTATGTTACCTACGTGACGTCCATATATCCGATACCTACTTGGCGTAAAGTGCTTGGTTATTATGACTATTGAATAAGACAAAGATATAAAGATATGTAATGCATAAGAGAGCAGAGATAGCGCTCAACAATAATATGACCCAAGTGCCACCAGTCCCAGTCTTCACTTTAGATACATTTATTACGTATCTGCTTCTTGGCCTACAAGAAATTTATAGCATTTAACGCTATGTAATACCGACCGATTGTTTCAAACTATTTTTATAATCTATATATCAAATTAAAACGTTCGTTATTAGAGATCAAATAACGCGTAGCTCCGATTTAACAGTAACATAATTGTAGTTAGAATTCTGTAAAGTAATCCGGACGAGATATCTCGTAGATTTGATTGGGCTTTATGTATCGCCCGCCGGTCTGATTATGACGTGACGTGGCACATCTGTCTGGCCGTAGCACGCGCCTCCCGCCAAAACCAGGGTCGGTGACCTTTTGGGTTATTGAAAAAAAACCGGCCAAGTGCGAGTCAGGCTCGCGCAATGAGGGTTCCGTACTACAGTCGTATTTTTTCGACATTTTGCAGGATAATTCAAAAACTATGATACATAAAAATAAATAAAAATCTGTTTTAGAATGCACAGGTGAAGACCTTTCATATGATACCCCATTTGATATAGTTATCTTACTTAGAAAATTGAGAATACTAATTATTAGTTCATGACCACAATTTTTTTTTTTGTGTGATGTAACCCTAAATTAACGTTTTCAAATTTTTCCCCAAATGTCAGCTATAAGATCTACCTACCTACCAAATTTCATGATTCTAGGTCAACGGGAAGTACCCTGTAGGTTTCTTGACAGACAGACGGACAGACAGACAGACAACAAAGTGATCCTATAAGGGTTCCGTTTTTCCTTTTGGGGTACGGAACCCTAAAAACTATGTTGCTGTCTGGTAGCAGTGTTTTGGAACGATAGACAAAAGTGTAATTACCTACCTATATACTAAGTTTCGATTCTAACACCTAGCTATCTACAGTGTACGCGACAGAAAGTAATGTAGATACATTGACCTTTAGCAAGGGGATAGCAGATTTGTAGAGCATTGTCTCTGTCGTTGATACCGGCATAACCTTAGGTAGGTATATAGGTATGAGTGACAGAGGCAACGCTCTACAAAGCCGAAATGTCATTTTAAAGGCCGATGTAAGTACATTAATTACTGCTGCGTACTGTACTTAGGTATATGTACTTTATAACACACACATATACCTAAAACACGTATTAACTTATGTATAGTCGTGACAGGTCGAGATGGCAATCGGGGTGAAGACGCCACGCACACCCGCTCAGCCGCTGCGCTTACCCGGTGCGGGACAGCATCGGTGACGTGCGGTTGGGCGGCGCGTAACCCCGCCTCGTACCTCGATTGTCATCTCGACCTGTCACGTACTATAGGTACCTACCTACAGGTTTTTGCATGCTGAATCGTTTTTATTAACAACCACGAATCCACCACTTACTTTTCCTTCTTCGTCTTTCTTTTCTGAGAGAATAATAGGTATACATGCAGTGGCGTGCAGCTCATAGAAGCATAAACGCACTGCTTACCCTCATTGTAAGAAATCAATGCTTACTTTTTCATTATAACCTGCCGTAAAACAAGTTCATACCTAAATGCATACCCTGGCTTGAACTCCTGTGCACGCCACTGTATACATGCCTGTATAGGTAAGCTATGTAAAAATGCATATAGATACACATGGAGACTCGTGATAGTTATATCTATTGAAAATGTTGTCCCATATTTTTTATTAGCTGATGCCTGCGATCTTCGTCCGCGTGGAATTAGGTTTTTAAAAATCCCGCGGGAACTCTTTGATTTTCTGGGATAAAAAAGTAGCCTATGTCACTCTCCAGGTCTTTATCTATACCCATTACCCATGCAAAAATCATGTCAATGTGTTGCACCGTTGCGACGTGATTGAAGGACAAACCAACCAACCAACAAACAAACACACTTTCGCATTGTGTAAAATTTTTAACAGAAGTTCCAGAAAGGATGTGGAAACTTTAATCCTCAATCCTCAAAAACACGCTAACAGAAAGTGTTGCTCAGTAACTTAACATAATACATTATTACAAAAGATTTCGATTAAATCTGGCTCATTTCGATTCCCAAGACATTACGTGCAAGTAATAGTCGAGTTATCGACGACATATCTCGATATATCGATAACATTCACACATAGCACACGCTCTAGCTCGTCGTGTCAATAGAGATGGGCCGGCGGATGCTTTGTTGCCCGTATCGAATATCGATATCGATTTTTCTACGGCGGTCCTGTCACTCAAACGTTTTTGGTTTTTATACGTTCCTTGATAATATATCGGTGAGTTGTAGTTAGAGTTGGGATTCAGTAAATAATTAAATTGCCAGTCTTACAGTCATTTTATGGTTTTGTTTTATTAATTACTTTTCACACCACTCGCTTTAGAATGCCTTATCTCTATAGATATAAAATAAAGTCGCTTCCCGCTGTCTGTATGTATGAACGCGTAGATCTTATAGACGGATTTTAATGCGGTTTTCGACAATAGATAAAGTGATTTAAGAGGAAGGTTTATAGGTATAGTGTAATATTGGTTTGTGTTAATTCGATGAAATATGACGATATTTGAACAAAATGTCGGAGTATTACATTGCACCCATGCGAAGCCGGGGCGGGTCGCTAGTTATAGATAGACCTGTTAGCTAAGTGTAAAGTACGTCATATTCCTATGACTTTTCATGATCAAACCATTACCGGCACATTACTGAGCCGGGTCTCATCTCAGAGTGAGAAGGGTTTAGGCCATAGTCTGTCACGCTGGCCCAATGCGGATTGGCAGACTTCATCACACTTTTGAGAACATGGAGAACTCTCAGACATGCAGGTTTCCTCACGATGTTTTCCTTCACCGTTAAGGCAAGTGATATTTAATTGTTTTTAAAAACGCACATAACTCCGAAAAGTTAGTTGTGCGTGCTGGGGATCGAACCACCAACCTCCCGAAAAAAAGGCGAACGTCTTAACCACTAGGTTATCGCTGCTTTTTTCTTTTTTCCTATGACTTAGCCGGGTTGTAATGTTGTACTGAAATCCATTACGCCTTAAAAGATGTAATGCTGTAAAAGTTGAATTGAATAAAAAAATTATTTTATATTTTATTTTATTTTTAACTTTGACTGCAACATATAATAATTACATTGATGGTATTAAGTTGTGTACAGACGTGAGATATCGGACGGATCTTAAATGGCGGCCACGGGCCACGATGCGGTCAAGATAGTTTTAACACTCGGCTTTTAATGGAAATTTTATTAACATCAAAATTTATGTAACCATATTATACCTATCTAATAATGTATTATGTACCTATAAGCATGTAGATACCTACTTCAAAAACTGATGGGTATATAGAGTATTTTATAGATCTATGTGGGTATAATATTAATCCATACTATCATAATAGGTATTATAAAAATGCACACTTTCGCATTACGTACGTTATAATAATATGTCATCATCAGCCTGTGGACGTCCACTGTTGGATATAGGCCTTCCCTAAAGAGCGCCACCACACCCGGTCCTCAGCCTTCCTCATCCAGCCTCTTTATATCGACGGTCCATCGTGCTGGAGGGCGTCCCACACTACGCTTGCTTAAACGCGGTCTCCACTCAAGGACTTTCCGGCTCCAACGGCCATCGCCTCTACGACAGGCATGACCTGCCCACTGCCACTTCAGCTTGCTAATAGTTTGGGCTATGCCAGTGACCTTGGTTCTCCTGCGGATCTCCTCATTTCGGATCTTGTCCCTCAAGGAAACTCCTAACATAGCCCTCTCCATTATAATATGTACATGACATTAATTATACATTAATAACTATTTTGCAATAAGTAGGTAGGTCTGTAAATAGTAGGTATAATTGATTAGAAAGTTAGTTTTTTGACTGGTTAGTTTCATTTTAATGAAGTATAACAATTAGGTACCTAATTATAAGTTAGAGTGATTTTCTTGGAGTAGGTATAATCATAAAAACGATTTGCAATAATATAATCCATACTTACTATTTAATCTTATAATCATAATTTTTATGATGTTGTTTTACCTAAGTACTTCAAGGGAATCTCTAAATAATTTCCTTGCTGGCTCCGCAATTTTTGATATGTACTTACCTACCTATTTAAAATTATTTAATAATCCAAACCTACTTCCATACTAATATTAGAAATGCGAAAGTGTGTCTGTCTGTCTGCCAGATTTTTTCGGGACATCTGTTTTTAACTGATTTTGACGGGCAAAAAGATACGAGCTTGCAACCTGGAGAAGTACTTGGCTAGTTTTTTGTCTCGGAAAATTAAAAAGTTTCCTTGGCTTTACATACCTATCTGGTGTTTTATAGTAGGTATCTATGTTCTATGCATATTATAAGTTTCAATAGGCTCTGCTTATTTCTAAAAATTATTCTTGCGAAGTTTTCGATACTATGATACTTTTTGTTTATATAACAAAAATAAACACTGTCCACTCAGTTCAACGACCCTACGTTAAAAAGTTACGGACAATAGCGAAAAAAAGTGGGTAAATTTCAAAATACAATGTCAATAGCCGGCGGCCGGCGGACCTGCCCTACGCGCCCTTGACTTGAGATAAAAATGGGGAGGGAGATGACCCACCCCCGCGGCGATCCGGGGAGGGTCACTTCATTGCTTCATCCCCTTATAGTATTCCAAAAGAAAAGTTTCTTTCAAGTTCAATCTTTTCAAACTTGTTTTCCTTAGAACTCTAGGTTTTTTTCTGTTCAGTTAGGTAAGTTATCTAGGTACGCTTACTTAATTTATAATGAATAATTCCAGCTAAACGATGCATATTTATTTCCTAAACTAGGTTTTCCTTATGTAAGTAGGTAAGTAGTATTAAAATGAAAACCACTTTGATGTACTTTAGAAGGCTTTTATTCACTGTTCACATAGTAATTATTATTTATATCAACACAAGAGCAAACACCTCTTTCTACGCACCATTTTTGAGTGACGTTTCGCACAGATTCGCTACTCCGCAGAGCACGCCACAGATAATACAGTCACCTAGTTTTTAAACCTGTAGTAGTTGTAAACCGTAAGTAGCTTGTAAAACGATTAATAAAAATTGCACCTTGTTTATAAATAATTGTATCTAAATTTATTGGGAATTAAAGGAGGAAGTAAATGACCCACCCCCCGGCATCAATCCGGGGAGGGTCACTTCATTGCTTCATCCCCTTATAGTATTGCAAAAGAAAAAGTTGCTTTCAAGTTCAAACTTTTCAAACTATTTTTTCGTAGAACTCTATGTATTTTCTGTTCAGTTGGCTAAGTTACTTAATTACACTTATACTTAATCCATACTAATATTATAAATGCGAAAGTGTGTCTGTCTGTCTGTCTGTCTGTCTGTCTGTCTGCTAGCCTTTCAAGGCCCATCCGTTCAACCAATTTTGACGAAATTTGGTACAGCGATAGCTTGCATCCCGGGAAAGGACATAGGCTACTTTTTAACCCGGAAAATCATAGAGTTCCCACGGGATTTTTAAAAACCTAAATTCACGCGGACGAAGTCGCGGGCATCATCTTGTTAAACATAAATAATTAGTAATTGATATCATTCATGTTAGTATTGCATATTATATTCTAACACAGAATGGTGGTGGTCAAAATTTACATTGAACCGTAGTATAACTTACAATATACACTTACAATTTGTTGTGGGCTCTTCTCAGACCTGGGAGCGTTTGGAACCCTCGTAGCTTTAGTTTTAAGTTCGCGTAAAAATTATCACATCATCTTACAAATCCAACAACCGACCATTTAAAAGTGTAATTTATTACTATTCGAATTTAGCTGTGATAGCCTAGTGGTTAGGACGGCCGCCTTCCAATCGAAGGCCGGGGGTTCGATCCCGGGCACGCACCACTAACTTTTCGGAGTTATGTGTAAGTTATTAAAATATCCACTTGCTTTACCGGTGAAGGAAAACATCGTGAGGAAATCTGCATGCCTGAGAGTTCTTCATAATGTTCTCAAAGGTGTGTGAAGTCTGCCAATCCGCAATTGGCCGGCGTGGTAGCGCGGTAGCGTGGTAGACTATGGCCGAAACCCTTCTCACTCTGGGAGGAGACCTTGTACTCTGTAGTGAGCCGGCGATGGGTTGATCATGATGATATGTAACAACTTAGCCAAATTAACTCTGAAACTTATACTCAGGGTACACTGACTGCACTTAGTCTGCACTTGAATTTGTACTTAGTACTTAACTAGGACTTTACTAAAAGTTGAAAGTAAAAAAACGTGAAATATTAAAGTGTAAGTGGCATCAGCTGATCGTAAAGTCCCCTCGGTGGAGGCGGCCTTGAAACGCGACCCCACTATTGAAATTAAACCCCGTGCTGCGGGGTTACTGGCACTGTGCACTTTGATAACACCCGACAGATTTGCGCGAGTTCAATGACCTGATAAAAATAAAACAATCTACTTATTATAATGATAAGTTTCATTAAATGAATAAACTCAAGTGAATTTTGTCGGAGTATGATTGACTAGTTTATGCTCACGATTTCGTCCGCGTCCAGGACTACACAAATTTCAAACACGTTTTTCACCCCCTTAGGGGATGAATTTTCAAAAATCCTTTCTTAGCGGATGCCTACGTCATAATAGCTATCTGCATGCCAAACTCCAGCCTGATCCGTCCAGGAGCTGTGTGTTGATAAATCAGTCAGTCAGTCAATCCTTTTATATATTTAGACTAGCTTATGCTCGCGATTTCGTCCGCGTGGACTACACAAATTTCAAACCCCTATTTCACCCCCTTAGGGGTTGAATTTTCAAAAATCCTTTCTTAACGGATGCTTACGTCATAATAGCTATCTGCATGCCAAATTCCAGCCCGATCCGTTCAGTAGTTTGAGCTGTGTGTTGATAGATCAGTCAGTCAGTCAATCCTTTTTGTATATTTAGATTTAGATCTCCAATTCAGTAATCTAGCTACTATGATTAACTAAGTAGAGATGCTATTTTTAACTATGTTTATAGAACCTAGACACTAGAGGTTTTAAGGCACGAAACAAAAAACGGCGTAATTGTAGCTATCAATCGATGCCTATCCCGGGAGGCCTAAAAAACCTCTATTCATAAACGCTCTCACAGGCTAACTAGGCATGCAGGGTGGCCACGAAACAAGCGTGTTTAAAACGGTGAAAAATTAATATAGGCATATATTTAGATGGCACTTTGATTAAAAAATCTATTCTTTATTACTATTACTATTACTTAATTTCTGTTTTTGTATGATTTTTAATTTTGATATAACAGGCATAGGTACCTTTTTTATTGCCTCGTTTTGATTATTTGAGAATCTTCAAGGGTTGTTTCTGTTTGTTTTGTCTTCCATCGAATTGGGAAGAACGTTCGATACGTTGGGGAATCCCCATATAAACGGTGCCGAGGACCGACCCGGGTAGGTCAGTTTAGTTCTAACAGCGATTGAAGTAAATGACAAGTAAGAAGGCTTATGTTCAATATAAGTGTTGATCAGTGTTAATTAGTGCAAGAGTTAGTTTTTGTAGACTTTTTGTACAGTGTGTCAATAAACGTTCTTGTTTCAGAAAGTGGTATTTTAATTCGGACCCATAACAATAATCCCAGTCCAAGCAAATCTGGGCGAATCTAATAAGACCATTTTAATTAATTTCTAGTAAGAATTTATTTTTGATAGTTTTACCAATGTAAATAAAAATCGGTGTTTTCATGGCCCCATTCTTAATACAATCGGAGGCCAACGTCCACCATGTCCATTGATTCGGCTTTCTTTAAGAAATCACGTCGTACGCCGGAAGACAATTCGACGCGCACCACGCAACCAGAACGATAACTGACCAACATCACTTCCAGACAAAAACCAACTTTAACAGAACTCATTACAGCTCAAATTCTAATAGCTCTAACCAATTTTCCGAGGAAAACTAACAAGATAATTTTAACTTTAGGTGTATTTGTTTTATGGTTGGTTTTGCATTGCGGGGAAGTTTCAAGTAAAGTATGGCATTTTCAATCCTTCATAGTTCCTTCACGGCCGAATGCAGGGGGTGTAAACGCTAAGTCACCGACAGATGATGTTCCGCCCTGATAGATGTGATTGCTAGGCGAGTGGTTTTTAGAGTGTTTAAAAAGTAATGTAAGTTTTTTTTAATTTATCGATTACAGGTTTGTGCTTGACTACTGCCTCACTTGGTGGTAAGTTTGTAAGAATTAAAAAGCAAAGGGCTGACATAAGAGATTTCATGCACAGGTTGACGCCACAGAATTGGTATAGAAATGGTAAAAAATAATGGAGAGCTTGTTGCGTCAAAGATAACTAAGTATAGTGAAGAATCGGTACATGTAGAGCTTTGATAGCTCAACGGTTAAAGGAGAGGACTGAAAACTGAAAGGTCGCCGGTTTATACCCCACGCGTTGCACTGTTGTCGTACATGCTCCTAGCACTAGCTTTACGATTAATTGGAGGGGAAAAGGGGAATATTAATCAGCATGATAAACTTGACTAATATTCTAAAAATGTTATTGTAAGCAAAAATCAACGAGGCAAAATGGTTACTCGTATACCTACTATGTAAGTATTAAGTTTATGCTACATTTGTGCTACACGACTCGCGTTGAAATCTTTCGTATGTGAGACATGTGTGTAGCCATGCGTAGCTCATATTTATACCTACTGAGTTCTACGAGCTGCTACGCGGTGTAGATTTTTATTATAAAAATAATAGAATATAATAATTATCTTATATGTTTTATATTATTATATGTGTATTGTATTTTGGTATCTATGTCTTTAAATACACGTTACTAGCTGGTGCCCACGACCTTATTAGCGTGAATTTAGATTTTTAAAAATCCTAAAGGAACTCTACGATTTTCTAGGATAAAAAGTAGCATATATTCAAGCCCAACATGTAAGCTATCTCAAGCGAAAGTATGTCTGTTTGTCTTCTAGCTTTTCACGGTCCATACGGGATGCAGCTTGCATCCCACATACTGATATATTTTACCCCGCTACTTTTTACCTTGGAAAATTTGGTGATCGAAATCGAAATCGAAGTGGCGGGCATTAAGTAGTTATAAAGTTACGCCACGATAGTTCACCCTGATAATAATGAGTTTATGCTTAAGTTTCCTTCAATTGAGTGCAGACAAACCCTTTCTCGAACGGGTCGCAGTAATAGTGATTTCCGAGTGTCGACAGATAAAACCTCCGGAAAGTTCATCTCATATCCATTATGCATTCGCGCGCATCCGAAATGCACGGAATAAATCAAATCGGGACACCGATCCCGTTCCTTCGTCCTTCGATTTTCGCCTGCCCATTGTTGTGTTTGTGAGCCATGTATGCAAAACAGTTTTCCGCACACAAACACACGTCTTCTCACTCACACGCCTCGATAACGACGGAGAGGGACAAAAGCCAAATCCACGGTGTTAATTTACGTACAGTTGGCAATTATAATTTTCGTATTCTATTTCGTCCTTGTCTGGCGACGGTATTTTTTCCCGCCGTCTCTTTTTTATGGGCAGGGGGGTTAAAGATAAAGGCGGTGAAGACGCGCAAGATATGTAGAATTTTTTAATAAAACCAAGTGTGCGGCTAAGTGATATGGCTTGTTCTTTTTAATTTCGTTTTGCGAATGCGGCGCACTCGGCGGATCATCTATCATGGATGTTTCTTTTTTTTTTTTCGTTCGTCGCGGACGGTTATGAAGATTTCGCATGGGATATGAATATTGATTGTTTTGCGACTAATGAAAGCTTGATTGGTGTTCGCTTGATGTGTAGCGAACTCGACGGGGATTCCCATTTGTGTTTTTCTTGGTTTGCTGTTGTATTGGTATATTGGTATCTACGACTTGTACAATAAAATTGTACGCTTCATTAGTTTTGCATTTGTGCAGATGAAATGAAATAGAATTGTGAGAGTTATGCAGATATAGCTATTACGATTCTATTGGCGTAGTAGTAGGTACCTACTTTACTTACTTTTATTTTTTATTTATTTAACAAACTTACTCGTACCTAAACATGTAATACCATACTTCCATACATCTGTTGACTATCTATGTTCTCAGAGATTTTCTATGGGTTTTGCTTATGATATACTTATGATAATTCTCAATTAAGTAGGTATTAATGCCATGTCGATATTTCTACTCTAGATTACATACAATATATTTGGTACTGCCACTTTTGATGATCTGAATTTCAGATTTGGACCTAAGTGCCATATTATAACATGACAGTTATTTTTGTGCCGATTTAACTAGGAATCACACAATTATGAAGATTTAAATTCCAGCCGAGCAAAGTTAGCGACTGATTGTTTTTAAACTATAGGTACTTAGGTACATAATATTATTATAGGTACCTAGCTAGGCATACGCTTGACTGCAGTCACCAAATACCATAGTAACAATAGAGTTGAGTTTGATTTTTATACAAATAATAATAATTAGGCCAGTCGTATATATGTACTAAACACGGGCCGCAACTCGTGTAGTACACAGTATACAGGGTGCTACAGGAGACGCGTAACGCAAAACAATGGCGCGGCGACGTTTGACCTCGCGGCCGCCTCCCCGCGTCTTGCCTCCCGGTAGCGCCGCGTGCAATTAATATGCCGAGGCCGCGTGTAGCGCGACCGAACACCACGCATCGTTGTGTACTAAACACGGGCCGCAATTCATGTAGTAGTACACAGTATGCAGAGTGCTACAGGAGACGCGTAGGAGGGACGCACACGATGCGTTGCGGCGGCGGTGCGGCTCCGGAGCGGTGTCGCTGCGTCGTCTTACATAGAAATATCTGTGCCATGTCACACGATGCGTTCCGGCGCCGCACCGGACTTGCAACTACCGAGACGAGGCGGGGAGGGGTGAATGCGGTGCGACGTCGGAGCGACACCGCTCAGTTGTTTATGCGTCACAAGGAAGGACACTGTCCAACACTGCTACGGCGCCGCTGCGACAGCAACGTTGCGGCGCCGCACCGCTCGTGTGCCCGCTAATACGGTGAAATCTTTGCGGTGCGGTGCCGCAACGCATCGTGTGCCCCCAGTCTAACGCAAAACAATGGCGCGGCGACGTTTGACCTCTCGGCCACCTCCCTGCGTCTTGCCTCCCGGTAGCGCCACGTACAGTTAGGCCTCGTGTAGCGCAGCCGACCACCAAGCATTGTAAACATGACCCGTGGGAACTCCTTAATTTTCCAGGATGCAAAGTATCAGAATAATATGTCCACCCTTAGGATGAAAACTATCCAGTTATGACAATCAACAAAATCGTTTCAGCAGTTAAGTCGTAAAAAGGCAACAAACTGAGTTACTTACGAATTTATAATGTTTGGACGCAACAATGGAACAAAATTTTTCATGATGATTTTTCATCCTTTTTTATGTCCATTATATCATATCACTGCATGCTGATAGAATCTATAAACACATTAAATTGCAATTCTTCTATCGTCTTGATAGACAATATCAAAAAAAAAATTATTAAAATTATCTAATTACAACGATCAAGCTACACCGGTTGACACATAACCCGTCCAAGTTTTCTTTTGCGAAAGAAGAGAGAGAATTTTTGATCAATAATTGTCACTGGGCGGGCGGCCCCTCCGGGCGGGGGGTTACTGGCGAGAGGGGGGGTCAGGGGGGGTAATTACGAGTGCGTTTTGTTACCGAGATGATAGGCGCGAAAAATGGCTTGCGCGTGCCTTTACGTACGTCTCCTCTAGTTTTGAATATTCAAGCCGGCCTCTTGCCCTGATGAAATATTGAATAGACTTGAGTAATTTATTCCCGGAGAGTTTGGAACGGTTTCGCCCGTCGACGGATATTGAAATTAGGTGCTAAGAAAGCATCTGATGAGTGTCCCTAGCTTGTGTCGGGATAAGCTCCGTTTATTAAGATTTTTTTGTGGCTGTTCATTGGATACTAAAAGATCACAATGGTTGCAATACCAACCAATATGTAACTAGGTACATTATACCTAAGTCATTTGTTAGGTATTATAAAAAGTCGCTCCAATCCAGGTCCTTTGTCCTAACTATTTTACATGTCGAATAACTTATTTTGTGTGTAGATGAGAATTTAGCCCAATTACATTTTCTACTTTTTGCCCTAATTTATTATTCTTACGGTGGTCTCTCCGTCACTCGCCCCATACTAACAAGGTCTTTCCTACCGTTATAAAATTCTTTATGTAAAATGTCATGTTCCTAGACCCAGCGGTTTGAGCTATTATGTAGTTGATATGTAAATCTTTAAGTTTATTCTTTATTGTATGGATTTATTGAAGGAAAACTTGGGTAAACAAATTCAGTGACAATAAGTAGTAATTTAATACAAAAAGCGTATTAATTGGGACGAGGCGAGAAGTAGGGTAAATACGAGTGTTAGAGTGCGTACGCCGTACAGACAAGCTATTGCACTTAGAGCGCTCGGATATGCAAATTCATGCTTCTCTTCTACAGTGTGTCGTGTGCGGATAGCGGACAGGGCAAACTGTGGAGACGAAATTGTATAAAAACAACATTTATATATAAAAATATTTACCTAGGTATATAAAAATAGCATATAATTTAAAAAAATCTAAATATATAAAAGGAAAAGGTGACTGACTGATCTATCAACGTACAGCTCAAACTAGGACTGATCGGGCTAAAATTTGGCATGCAGATAGCTATTATGACGTAGGCATTCGCTAAGAAAGGATTTTTGAAAATTTAACCCCTAAGGCGGTGAAATAGGGGTTTCAAGTTTGTGTAGTCCACGCGGACGAAGTCGTGAGCATAAGCTAGTATTTATATAAAAATAACATTAAACCTAGAAATGAATGGTTTCTTCTAACTCATAGCGCGGACAGAGATATCTGTATAGCACATTGTAGTTGAAAAATAATTCTGTAATACGTACTAGTCTATGATGTGTGTATTATAGTGAGGTGAGGGAAAGGATAATGACATCAATAGATAAGCTGATGTCATATTATCACAAAGAAAGAAAGTGTGTACAAGAAAATATCTTTATATGCAAGACTTAGTTTTTAATACTAAGACACTCGGTAGGTTTTCCTGTGATTTATGAACGGAATGCTAAGGAGGGTGGTTAATGAATAAAAAAATTCCCGTTTTTTTCATAGCAGTGATTAGTTACCCTCATAATGAGTGGCGAGTGTGTGCGTGTGTGTTTGTTTGTGTGCACGTAGGGGAGGATTTTAAAATCGCACATGACAGTCCGTGAGGGATGATTATATTCGGGTATTGATCTTAGAATAATTTTGTTTAGAAAATTTCGGAGAGGGTGTATTTTTGAATATTAGCTACTCCAATTTAAGAAATTTAAATTAGGATCGTGTTTTTACGGATATTTTGTTTACGGATACGTACCAACTTTCATTATTGTTTAAGACTGATTTTAATACTTAGAAACCTAGTTTAAAACAAAATACTGTTCCTGTCTTCGTAGACATTTAATTTATACGTAGGTTTAATCATGGCGGAATTAATGGTTAATTCTTTCAAAATTGTTCGAAACCTTAATAATTATTAAGTAAGCAATAGTCAAAGTTAAATCATTTGTTCAAAATAGGGACCATTGTTCACTTTTTATTGTCAATTGTTGGATTTGTAAAATAATGATAATGGTGATAATTAATTACGTAAACTTATACATAACTTATACCTAAATTACGAGGTTTCCAAACGCGCCCAGGGTCTGAGAATAAAAATCCATACTAATATTGTTGGTATATGCGGTCTGTCAATCTGTCTGTCTGTCTGCTAGCTTTCCACAATCCATCCGTTTAACCAATTTTCACGATATTTGGTACAGAAATAGCTTGCATTCCGGGGATGAACATACCTATATGCTAATTTTTTTCCCGGAAAATTAAAGAGAGAAAAAACCGAATTCCACGTGGATGATGAAGTGGGCATCGTCTATTTAGTTAGAGATAGATATCTTGCATCCTGGAGACGAATATATGCTACATTAATTGATGCCGGAAAATCAAAGTTTCCACGGGATTTTCAAAAAACCTAAACCCACACAAATGAACTTACGAGCATCATCTATAATTAATAAGATACACAAAAAACAGATGACTCGAAAAGTAATTAAAGCTAATAAGCTCGGAGCCACAGTAAGGTACTTATGACAAGAGAAAATTTGCCAAAAAAACGCGAATGTTTTCCCCAATTCAGCGTAACGTAGCCGCAAACGGCGTGTCAAGGTGAACCCCAAATGAAATCGGCTAAGTATCACACACATATAAAAAAAATAAGTGTACCGCCTCAAGAAACGGGGGCTGCTTTACTTTTGCCTCCCCATACCGTCTCACGTCCAGTGTAACTTGAACTACACACTAAGCTAATGATACGTCCTCAGAACCTTACAATGTTCAATTGGCGAGCGGAAGGGAAGGCCAAGGAAAAACGGTTTCCATTCAAGGAGGGATGTTAAGAGTGACTCAAGTTAAATTAAGAATGTGGAGCTCGTATTTTCTTTTACTTTTTTCACTCACTTTGTTTGTTGACGGAGACTTTTTTGACATTGTGGACTTTTGTGTGCGCCTTCCTTTTTTAATTCTTGAGGCGTTCATGTATACACACCCTAGTACACTTACTGCTACCCCAGTAGGTACCTTCGTACGAGACTCGGATATTTTTTACGACGTATTAAGGGATTTCCGCGGAGAGGTGTGTTTTTTGGATTACTATACTCTTTGAAGTCCCTGATTAAGGTTTTTGAGGATGTTGTGTTTGTTTTGGGTGGGGTCCCGTCTCAGGTAATAAAGAATACAATAAAAGTATAATAACGACATATTGCAAAACCCATTTTTCTCTAGGTAGGAGAACAGCAAATTAGATGTCGTTAAACCAGTCACGATTTCTAAGAAAACAAATCGTCGCTGACCAGAAAAAGAGCACGGAATTAATTAAAAAAAGTATTGCAGCTGTTTCAGATTTCTCGATTTATTTTGAACTCTATTTCTGTGGCTATTAAGAGTGTTTTTGGGTAACGGTAGGTGTTGTCGAGGCAGCCATTGTGACGATCAGTTGGAGCGTATCGCGAACGGTCACTTTGTAAAAAGAATGATTGTGTGTGACATAGAAACAGCACACGTAGACTGGAAGACTTATCTTTTTGTGAGGAAATCATACGGTTTTTATTGTTCTTTGAAGGCCGACTTACTTTGTCCTGATCGAGTTTTTGTTATACGAATGAATAATTTGGTTTCTTTCAGTATTATCGAGTTTTCGCCCAATTTTTAGGTCCTATCTACGTAGTTAGTATGAAATTCTTATTTTTAACACACCTTAAAGATGGATTGGACAACTGGAACTTTATACAAAAACTAGAGGCCTTAACAAAAAATATCAGCGGGGTGATTCGCTTACTCAGTGGTCATAACTGAATGAAAGCCGAGCCGAGCCGAGCCGAGCTCGTTTGACATTTATTTTTAATCCATTGAAGGTTTCCTACGAAATATTATTTTTATATCGCTCAGTGAAGGAGCAATGTAGAACCAACCAATGTCAAATGAGTTTGATGTTGTATATTCATGGTGATGATCCTTGAGTTAGCGAATAACCCCGCTGGAGGATGCCTAATGTAATTTTTTTGACGCAAACGATTGATGCAATGGAACTTTAATAGTTGAGTGAAGTTAAAAGTATTATGACACTAATCCAAAGAATAATTTTGTAGAAATTATTATAGAAGATGGCACATAGTAGGGGATGTGGTTAGTACGAAATGAATCGTGAAAGTGTTTTTTGTGGTACTTATAGTTTGAAGTATTTTTAAGGTTATTCAGTGGCACTTGGCGAGTTTCGCTAAAGTATTCTGGTCGAGTTTATATTTAGTTTAGTCACGTTTAGAATTAGCGGGTGCTTCCAAATGACAGTTTTAACTTTGGCTCGTTATGTTGTTTTCTAGTGTCTTTGTCGAGTACTTTTTTAGAGCTAATAAATAAACCCTCAAGGGGTTATTGTGTTGTATTTGAGATTGCAGGTTTGTCTCAAGAAAATATTATAAAATATTATTTTTTGCTTCTAATGTAAGCCCAGCAAGTAAGCGGTTACAAATTAGAACCTTGATTTTCGTGGTATGACAGTTTTTAATAAGCCCATACCTACCCCTTATTGGTTTCTACGGGTAGTACCTAACTTTACGAGTATCTCTCGTAGGGTTAAGGGTATAATAAGGGTTTAGCCAGAGGCATCTCTAGCCCTTTGTTGCGCCCGTGTGCAACCAGTACCCTGGCGCCCTCTAGTCTATTAGGAGCAGGGTCAAAATGGAATACTAACAGTTATATTTTCAAACGGAAATTCGGATGCAAATGGTGCAATTTTTAATGATGATTTTAAATGATGACGGCGTCGGCCAAAACCCGAGCGCAGGGTCTTTGAGAGCGCCGGCATCGACGCATCTTTGGAGGTGTCGCATTAGAGGGCGCTCGGCGCCCCCTTAGACCCGGCGCCCGTGTGCGCCCCACACCCTGCAACCATAGGTAAAGACGCTTCTGGGTTTAGCTTTAGACCATTGTGCGCCACGTTGGCCAAGTGAAGATTGGCGGCCTTCACACTCCTTCGAGAACAGCATGGATAATTCTCAGGCATGCAGGAACCCCCGACCTCCTAGATAGGAAGCATACGTCTTAACCACTACGCTGTCTCTGCCAGTGGCGTGCAGGTCATAGAGGCATAAATGCTTACCCCAATTGTAATAGCTCAATGCATATTTTTCATTATGACCTGCCAGTAAACAGGTTCCTACCTAACTAATGCCTACCCTGGCTTCAAACACTGTGCACGCCACTGGTCTCTGCATCCTTATTACCTTTACATAATACAACCTTTAGGCTGTGTAAGGGTTTAAGCCCATACGGCGGAGAGGCTTGACCGCAAATTTCCTGCTCTTCCGATGTGATTGAGGAATCACGGTCCGCTCCACACACCTGCTGCGGTCTGGCAGCATTATATAACGATCATCTGCTCATGTTTGCCTTGTACTTGATACCTGGTGGCTGCTGCTCGCACTTAACTATTATACGGTTCAATTGCTTGGTAATTGGTATAATGTTTGAGGTTTGGACCACGTTTGGAGTTTTTTTTTGCTTTTTTAGGGTTCCGTACCTCAAAAGGAAAAACGGAACCCTTATAGGATCACTTTGTTGTCTGTCTGTCTGTCTGTCAAGAAACCTACAGGGTACTTCCCGTTGACCTAGAATCATGAAAATTGGCAGGTAGGTAGATCTTATAGCTGACATTTGGGAAAAAATCTGAAAATCGTGAATTTAGGGTTAGATCACACAAAAAAAAAAAAAATTGTGGTCATGAACTAATAATTAGTATTATCAACTTTCGAAGTGAGTGACTATATCAAGTGGGGTATCATATGAAAGGTCTTTACCTGTACATTCTAAAACAGATTTATTTTTATTTTTATGCATCATAGTTTTTGAGTTATCGTGCAAATTGTTGAAAAAATACGACTGTAGTACGGAACCCTCATTGCGCGAGCCTGACTCGCACTTGGCCAGTTTTTTTAAAAATATATAGACTACTTAGCACTTGGCTGATGAAGCATTTTAAGTTGCTCCGCACTTGCCTAGAAGATGCCTATTCACTATTGACTTGAAGCTCAAAAAAAAAAAAAAATCTTATTAAAAAAAATATTGCAAACCGATTGGAGACTCAAAACCGTCACTGTTTGGACAGTTAAGAAAATTCTCTAGGCTCACTCTAGCACTACTTTAAATAACTAATGGAACAAAAAATTTTCAGGATATTTACCCATTTAATTGCCACGCATATAATAAGTAGGTACCTAAGTAAGTGGCCATTATCGTCCTGTTAAACTTTTCACATGTTTAACTTTTCACATGAAAATCGGTGCGTGCCATGAAGACGCGATGATATCGTATGCTTTGTTATTAATTACGGCACGCCCTAGGAAGGGTTTGTGCCACTGAAGTCAGAACAGACGTGGAAGTGGTGGCGTAAGCTTGTTGCGCAGGTGACTTGTGAAACATTAGGACCCGTTGCTTTTTATACTAAACATAATTATTATGTGCTATCGAATTATTTCTGTATTAGTAAGTTCATGACAATCAGTGCCATGCTGTCAGGTCGCCTTAGCACGAATATTGTTATTAGGTATCACATGTACCAATATGATAATAACAATATTTCAATATTTAGGTAAGCAGCATCGCATTCGGGATGCTTTTTTTTTTCTCTAGGAGGAGTAAAAATCCCTAACGGACTTAACTGTCCGACTCGCACGGACTAAACGACCTCCCCTCTGCGAGATCAGCACGGAACCGTATCACATTACTTCGTGCTGACCCTCGGGACCTCTGGCATTCGGGATGCTGCCTATGTCAAAAATAATCTATATGTATGTAGTAAGTACATAATGTTCCAATTTCACTATAAGATTCAGATAAATAGTATATAGCAACATCCCTATTTTTAAGGTTGGCTGAATTTCGGCTATTTTTGCTCTAATTGTGCAGTTTAGCCAAGAGTCAGAGACCGTCACCTAATAATCAGACGTGATTGCGATCTTCACACTACGACAGATACCATTTCTAATACTTATCTGGAATTCTGTGGTTTGTGCATATTAACCGATGTAATTTATTGTCGAAATACCGACGATACGTGCTGATACGTATTTCGGTGTTACGATTTTATGAGGCGGGACACGCAAAGGTTACCCGTTATTTTGGTAAATATCACTATTTATTAGATGAATATTGATGACAGCTTTTTATATTTTCCTTCTTATTTATCTAACCAATGTTTTCCCGTGACTTCGTACGCGTGGGCTTTGGTTTATTTTGTACTGTTTGCTTTCTTGGAAAAGGTATAACGTTATACTGATTCTAATGTAAATGATGTAAAATCTCAAGGTTTTAGACCACTGACCTCTACTAATAAGTACAAATAGGTACGCTAGACTTGCGACAATGAGCGTCACGTAAGCGTCATATTGTATGCGCATTCGGAACTATTAAAATATGTTAATGATGAGACATCGGCTATCAACATAGTGTCAACACGAAGACAAAGAGACACAAAGAGACTATTTTGATTCCCGGTACGCTCGTTGGGGCGCTTCAAAACGGCTCAAAACATAATAGTGTTCTTTTGTATTTATAGCAAACCTTTTCCAGCGTATTTGTATATTATATCCATTTCAGTGTTTTAAACTGGTGAGTTGTTGAGCTATGTCTACGTTGAAATTCCATAAACTTAAAAAAGACTCCTTCTTAGTTATCTTTGAATCGTTCGATGCTTTCCTTCACCGTTAAAGCAAGTGATATTTAATTATAATGTACCTAGATAGGTATGATATTCAAAAAGGCACATAACTCCGAAAAGTTAGGGATTCCGGGATCCAACCCCCGACCCGCAGGAAAAGGTAACAAAGTGCAGACATACAGACAGATAGATACACAGAAACTTTAGGTTCAGTTCAGTACAAGTCTAATAATAACAATTTAGGTAGTAATATTTCACCCTTTTAAGGCAGTTTCGTTATGCCGATACCCATTACCGACCCTGCCTGTATTCACACTTTCCAACAAATCATCACGTGTGCCTCAAATTGCCGTAGTTTTGTAGTTTTTGAAGCAGTTTGGATGTTTTCCTAACAAAAAGGTATCGTCAACTTTTGGTTACGTGACTTCCTGTCGTGAAAATGTGAACCTACGTTTAACCCTCCCTTTTCAACACTGTATTCATTAGTTTTTTCCATTACTAGCTGATGTCCTCGGCTATGTCTGAATTGATTTAGGTTTTTTACTAATGCCGTGAGAGCTCCTTAATTTTTTGGGATGAAAAATATTTTATGTCCCTCACTTGCTTGAAGAGATCCTTAAGAGAACTAGAGTTACCGACATAGCTCAACGGGTTGCGACGCTGAAGTGGCAATGTACAGAGCACATAGTTCGGAAAACCGATAGACGTTGGGGTCCCAAGGTGCTGAAATGGCGACCTCGCACCGGAAGGCGCAGCGTTGGAAGACCCCCTACTAGGTAGAGAGACGACATCAGACGAGTCGCAAGGAGCCGCTGGATTCAGGCGGCGCGTGGCGTGAGGAAGTCCCTACAAGAGACCTATGTTCAGCAGTGGACGTCTCGGTTGATGAGGATGCTGATGACTTGCTTGAGACTTCTCCATAAGTCCTCAAAGGTGTGTGAAGTCTGCCAATCCAAACTTGACCAGCGTGGTGGACTTTGGCCGATACCATACACACATTCTCAGACCTGTGGTTCCGTCGGTAGGATGTTAAGATCTTTGTGCCAAACATCAGATCAGTTGAGCGGTTGAAGGTGACAGGATCTTTTTTAAATCTTTATTTGATTTTGGGTTTTAATAGCATGTAAAAATACGAATCCTATCGGTAAAACTCACTCATTTGAAATGCTATATTTTTCATGAAAAAGGTACCTAAGTCTGTTTATCAAAGTATTTATTTATTTATTGGAAGAGATTTTAAAGTGTTGTAGTTTAATATAAAGGTAACATGAAATCAATATTGTTCGAAGAATTATCACTGGAGGGCGTTATGCTAAAATATGTTTCCGTTAGTAATAAATGGCGATAATTGGACACTTCGGGCAATAAACAACTAATCAAAACAGGAATTCCGATAGCCTATGTGCCGTGGCGTAATTTCAGCTCGAACTAAACTTGTATCGGTTATTCAATACGTAGCACCTAGGTATGCTTACGAGTAGGTACCTATATGTATTTCGGTAGGTGTTCGATATATTTTACTAGCTGATGCCCGCGACTTTGTACGCGTGAATTTAGGTTTTTAAAAATCCCGTGGGAACGCCTTGATTTTCCGGGATAAAAAGTCTATGTCACTTTCCAGGTCTCTAACTATACCCATGCAAAAAATCACGTCAATCTGTTGCTCCATTGCGACGCGATTGAAAGATAAACCAACAAACAAACACACTTTCACATTTATAATATGGGTACCTATACTGATTTGTAGACCAAGGAGAAGAGTTGCACATTGCAATAAATAGGTAGAATCTACACAGAGATATTGATCCCTGTGTAGATTCTACCTATTTATTGCAATGTGCAACTCTTCATAGCCCAGTTTAGAAAATTTTCTGACATAAAATATAGTAGGTATTTCTTAACAGAAAAACCCAACTATTTTTCGTTCGACCCGGGAATTGAAACTGGGACCTCATCATCCGTAATCGACCATGCTCGCCACTAGACCAGCGAGGTAGTATCTAGGTATTATTATCCCTTGATCGGTGTTGCTACAGTTGTTCTGATCGCACGCCGGCGGTGACGGTAGCCGATCGCGAAATTCACTTAGAGCATCGGACGCAGTCTGAATAATTTAACCAATAACAATCCGAAAGCTAATTTTAGCGGTAAAAAATTTTCAGGCGTGATCTGGATGTTATTATTGTAGGTTCCGTAAGTACATTTCTTTTTATTACGTGACAAGTTCGCATTTGCGATATGACGGTAAGTCGTTAGGCGGTACGGCTGTGTCGGTGAAGTACGTTAGTACTATTACATATTCTGTGGTGAAGTTATTGATAACTATCCGTGGCCGAAGCCTCTCGTCACCCCTACTATAAATATAATATACTAGGTGATGCCCGCGACTTCGTCAGCGTGAATTTTGATTTTTAAAATTCCCGTGGGAACTCTTTTATTTTCCGGGATAAAAAGTAGCCTATGTCCTTCCCCGGGATGCCAGCTATCTTTGTACTAAATTTCGTCAAAATTAGTTAACCGGATGGGCCGTGAAAAGCTAGCAGACAGACTGACAGACAGACAGACACACTTTCGCTTTTATAATCTAAATATATAAAAGGAAAAGGTGACTGACTGACTGACTGACTGAGTGACTGATCTATCAACGCACAGCTCAAACTACTGGACGGATCGGGCTGAAATTTGGCATGCAGATAGCTATTATGACGTAGGCATCCGCTAAGAAAGGATTTTTGAAAATTCAGCCCCTAAGGGGGTGAAATAGGGGTTTGAAATTTGTGTAGTCCACGCGGACGAAGTCGCGAGCATAAGCTAGTATTATATATAGTATGGATAGGTAATCCACGTAGAGCGAGCGACTTATAAAGTTATACCTACATAAGTAGTATATAAGTAGGTAAACGAAACAGTCCAAAGGCTAGAAAATAAAATTTAATCTCTTCAGTTGGGACTATGATGATATCCTCTAGATGATGTGCGTGACTTCGTCCCGCGTGGATTTAGATTCTTAAAAATCCCGTGGGAACTCTTTGATTTTCCAGGATAAAAAGTAAGCTGTGTCAATCTCCAGATCTTTAACCATATACGCATGCAAAAAATTACGTCGATGCGTTGCTCCGTTGCGACATGATTGAAGGACAAACAAACATACTTTCGCGTTTATAATATGGGTAGTGATAGATCATTCATTTTTGGTCGAGTTAACAAGTTACGCATTACTGAAATCCTATCTTGTGTAAAAGCTAAATAGGTACATTTATCGGTTCAGTTTTGTAACTGTGTGGCAAATTAATTTGCGAATTTTCAACTATTTAACGTGCATGAAGTAAGTAATCTATTGTAGCTCTATGTAACAGAATGAAGACGAATCTTTCTCAACCTATTCCAAATTACCATATTAGCTAAAGAGCTAATGAAATTTTTTAAGAAGATGCTTGTTACAGCTAGAAAGTTGTAGGACCTGCTTACCTACAATAAAATAAAAAAAAAATTAATAACAAAACTTGTAGTTGTTGTGTGTGTTAGTAGTGACGGTAGTTGCGTACCTACCTACATTAGAATAAATATACGGTAAATATTATGGTGGTGGTAAGTTTTAGTGAAATTTTTTGAGGTGTTATTATAGTTAGTTATATCCAAGTTTTCTGAGTATAGAAACCTGAACCTACCAGCAAATGGTTGCATGTTTTATGAATTTAATATTGTATACCCAATTGGTATTACAGATCTCCATACTCTTTTACCTACTGTCACCACCAAATTTAAGTTAATATTAAGCTAAACCACCAAACGTTCTAAATTGAACTAAAGATAATAATTGTTGATAAATCCGAAAGATAAAACAGTTGATGAATCCTGATTGCCATACTTAAAAAAAGGTACAAGCACTATTTTATAAAAATCAGCAGCTGTTTTTAAGCACTTGTTCAAAATTTTCCACAGTATCTTAGACAATATTGCAACAGCCAAAAACTGCTCTGATAAAAGACTCACAGATCTTTTTTCTATTTCCACGTAATTGCTGTAGATTTTTGCTGAAAAAGTCTGCTTCAGCAGTTTTTTAAATATCACTGTGTAGTTTATAAAAGTAATAAAAATGTAGGTATCCTGCGGCGACATCAAGGACGGGCATGCGATGAGATTTTTTGCAAAATCGCAAAATGTGAGTTGGTTGAATTGATTTTCTTATAATCGACGATTACTAAAAAGAATCTAACGAGCTCTTTTGGTTCTTTTTACTATTAAACTCAACGCAATTTTAGTACTAACTACCTACTAATTTATGTATATATTTTAATCCCCTTAATTAAGTCCCTTGGCACAGGCATCTAGCTAGGCCCGCTGAACGTTCAAGACTGTGCTACAGGAAAAAGACAGTGTAACGTGGATACGAAGGTGTCAAATTCAAATTTCTTTAATGCGAATATGGGTAAACAGTGGATAGTTCACAAAAACAAAAAGGTACAGCCAAATTCTGCCTATATGTTATGATATCAAATAGATGATACCTGTGACGTCATCCACGTGGATATAATTTTTTTAAGAATTCCGTGGGAACTCCTTGGTTTTCCGGAACAAAAAGTGGCTTATATCCTTTTGTATATTTACAAGCTATCTCTGTGCCTTTCGTCAAAAACGGTTAAATCGGCCGCGAAAAACTAGCAGACAGAAAGGCAGACAGACGTATTTTCGTTAGTATGGATAACTTTTAGCAATAATAGTAGGGCTGGCTCATTTTTTACGCAAAGGATAAGCGTGGCGGTTCAGCACGGAAACGCAACCAGTATCCATGGCACCATTCATTTTCAATAAAAATATATAGAAAAACTGGCTTATGCCGGCAACAACTTTCAAACCCCTATTTTACAGCCTAGGGGTTGAATTTTCAAAAATCCTTTCTTGACGGATGTTTAGGTGCGTTATAATAGCTATCTGCATGCTAAATTTCAGCCCGATCTGTTTAGTAGTTTGAGCTGTGTGTTAATAGATCAGTCAGTCAGTTTTACCTTTTATAGGTAGGTATACTTATATAGATATAGTAATTATAATTTGAATAGTTTACAGCTTCACGGATCCCTGGAGCGGGTGACGGCGATCGCTAAAGCAATTTGCGCCGAAGTGACGAAGACTGCGTGCGCCGAGCGAAACGAAGAAATAACTAATTTTAAAGAAATTAATGTAGGTATAGGTTATATAAACGTTTTTTAGAATTCCGTAGGTCAAAAAGACCCTTATAGGCTCGCTTCTTTGTTTGTTTAAATCAATTTTTTTTATTCAATTAAACTTTGACAAATAGGTACTTTTGAATCATCAAATGCATCTACCATACAATAACTATATCCTACTTCCCGTTGACCTAGAATGATGAGGCAATGTCTTATAGCACAAATAAAGGTAAAATCTGAAAACCGTGAATTTGTGCTTACATCACAATAAAAGAGTACCTGTTCGTGCGCGAGTTCGACTTTTTTTAACTTTTCGCACAAACAAAAAAGTTACAAAATAAGAATATCAGCCAAGTTTAGTAAGTAAATTATATGGCAACTTATCGATCGATTAAATATAGATTGATTAATTATTGATTTCGGCATCATTCAAGTAAAATACCTGGCATCAATAAAAATAAAACAAATCAAAAACGGCATCGACAAAGACCTCGTAAATTGTAATTATCGTAAACAAGAAATCAGAATAGGTACACAAAGAGACGTCACAATCGCAGCGATCGACCGACAACCGTATTTTAACCATAACGATGTTCCTAGATTTACGTAACTTTAACTAGGCTCGGTATAGAATGCATTGCGCTGCCATTCACATATCCAACTTACTAATTAAGTCAACAACCGAGAAGAAAACTGTAACTTTGACAATGTTACTCCATACGTAACAATCTATGCAGACGACCAGAATATCTTGATCTTTTAGTCTTAGGGATAATCGCTACTAGCGACTTTTTATCTTTTCGCTTTCCTGCACAAATTAATCATGGTGATACAACATAAATGAAAAACATTTAAAAATACATAAAGAATTCAGGAGAAATAATAAAAGAGCGATAATATTCATCGAGATAATATTAAAAGAGAGAATAATACGATTATTGTTTTTCTTCAGCCTATTTTATATCTCAGTGAATACGTAATAAAATAAAATGAAACTGTACCTCAGGCATGTTCCTTATTCAAATTTAAGCCTATATCCATTTTATTTGTTAGAGAACCGCCCCCAGAATTACACTAATATTATTATAATAACACTTAAATCAAATATGATATGCCTTCAGTTCAACTTCTAGGTGTTTCATATAAGTTATTCCGTTTAAGGGTCATTTATAGTCCTCGACTGATTGAGATGGCAATCCGGGCGTCCCCTTACTTCATACCTCGATTACACCTCGAGTGAAGCTAACAAAGTGTTTGCTCTTTACAATACTTCTTACATTCTAGCACACTAGGTCAGTTTATAGTGACGGAGCTCTGCTTGCATTAAAATTATAGGCGGATCTGACAGACTACTGGCTAGTAAATAAAAATCTGATTTCAAAACTTCTTCAACAATATTTAGTCGTAAGACATGTCATGTCGCTAGTGTGTTTCACGTGAGCTGAAGTTTTACGAAAAAGCAGTAGAAATCAGATAGGATCAAGTTACATTGGCGTTCGTTTCAAGCGAAGCCGCGCACATAGATCTACGCCTATTTAGACACGTCCAAATCGAGACGACGCATGCGCGGTTACGCGGCCAAATACGGCTCTCACTCTATAGAGTGAACAATAGCGCACAAATGACAATCCCGCGATCCCGCACCGCCCTCATTACAGCGCCATGCGTGTGCGCACAAGTGGCTGAATAGACCATTGCGAAGAAATAGCTTTACTGCGTTTTACTGTTATATTGTGCTGGAATGTGTGATTTATGTGATAACGTTTGTTAGAGCACTAGTATTCGTAGGGCCAGCATATTGGGCCAATATATTGGGCCAAGGTGTACTACTGCTCCTGTATATGGCAAAAATATGCCAAATACCCTTGAACACGTTGGTCCAAGTATAATTGCTGTTGGCCTAAAGGTAGCCTTTAGATTAGAGGTGTGCAAATTGTTTAAATTGTTAATCTAAACAGTTGAACTATTGCTACAGTAAGGTGCAAGCTTTGTAGGGTCCAAGTTTCTTTAGAATTTGTTGGTACATTAGAGATTTAGATGTCAATAAATGAAGATAGAAATAGCGTTAATCTAAAACACCAAGCGGAATGGTGAGGCTTAGCCATACCTAAAGTAAATAAATATGCGTCAGCTCTTGGGTCACCTGACGCGTCAGGATCAGCTTTTGGGACACGACATTGTCCAATGACCTGTGCCAAGAGTCTCAAACGCAAACTTCGCAAATACGCCTTTAATATTAGCTGACAGTAAGTAAATATTTATGGCACTTAAGGTGCTTGAATACCAAGTCTTCAAATCGTGGTATATTAGTTATGCAACTACTTTTCTTTAGCTAGTCTCGATTAGCCTTGAGTGCGATGCGATAGAAAAAGGTAAATAATTTAATTACAGTAATTACTAAAAGCTGATTACGACATGTGTGATGTGCCATAGATGCAACATACAAATAAGTAGTTGATGATTTTCGAAATTGTATAGTATAAAACGGGTACATACTACGATTAAGATCTCAGATTGAGTCGATATTTCGACTCATACCTGTTTTATACAATACATTGGGGCCGATTCTCTTGTACACAATCTCGAAACTAAACTAAATTAACAGGTCTAAATCTAGTGCTATCCTTTTCCGCAAGCAACATTATGAAAGGGATAGCAATAAATTTAGACGTGCCATTTTAGTTTAGAATAGAGATTGTGTACAAAGGAATTAGCCCCAATGTGTCGTTAAACCACGAAATAAATTTAAAATCATTAGTTTCTAAATTGTGTTTTGTTGTTATAACTTATACCTAAGTAGGAGAAATCACTATTCAGTAATAGAAAATGCGGATCCACGGACTCATTCTAAATCACTCTGAATGGAAGCCTCCCTAACTGAAACGTCAACACAGCAATGAAACGTACCTCAATGGCTGGGCAGCGCGTCCATATGAGTCAGCAAGACAGTAGGTACAGGAGACTGAAAATGCAACACCAGCGCATTTTATATAATAACAAAACTTCGCTTCAATTGCCGTCTTACGAGTTATATAATTTGTATTGCATTTAATTGCTTATTACCTAGTCCATTAAAACATTATACACACAAACCTCTGAAGTCCTATAAAAACAGCGCTGACTCCACTAGCTCCCGGGGTTTTTAACGAAATCAAACAATTCCATCCATTATTTTACCTCCACTTCACCTAAATTCACGTCTCGCACTGGAGACGTAAACGAGGCAGCATCCTGAGTAGCACGCCTCAGAGAAGGCAAAAACCTCTCATCCGATACGCAAACTTCTGCCCACCGATTATATACGTATCATAAGCGCACTTGGGCTTGACTCAAAATTGACCAACTTAGAATTAAAATGAGACAGATTTATATCAGAGACTAAAAACAAAAGTAGGTACTCTCAAAATAAGCTCTATAGATTTCACCTATAACTTGCGATTCTCACACTATCATTTCTACACAAAAATTATGATTGGATACATATTGGATAGTGGCCGTCACATCATTTTAGGATATCAGACCGCGAGAATTGTACGAGAAAAATGCAACACACTTAAAAATTTGATCTCACACACACATTTAATAAGGAAATTTTATTTTTAGACATGAGCTAACTTCGTTCATGCTCTTTCATGCGTTATGTACCTACCTATAGTTTTTTACGCATGCTTTGTGTTACGATTACGACGATGAGCGTACGATAAGACATAGACAATACAACAAACTTACATTCACGCACACTTTGATGACATTTCCATCGAATATTTTTGGACCAAGTGATCCAGTACTTTGGCCAAGGGCAATTTTATGTCTTTCTTCTCCCCCTCAAGGAGAGAAGCTTTGCTCAATGATGCTGCGCGTTTATTCAACCCGATAGTGTATCTCATTAAGCGGGCACTCGACGTTTTACGTCATTAAATATGTAAATAGTAGGAATACGGGCGTCCATTCAAGTGACATGTCGCGACGCCGGCTTCTGTAGACCTGTTAATCTGTGGAAATGACGTTATAAACATGTTTAAATGGACGAAATATGGTTTTATTTTGTCCTTTTTTATTTGAAAACTCTTTCTTTTTCTTTGCCTAATCCTCATTACTAAGAGAACGACATATTATGTATTAAGTAGAAACAAATATTTCGTTTTGGTCGGTTTTAAACTGTAAGTGAATGCTTTGTGGACTTGTAAGTCATTCAGATAATGCTTGATTTATTGATGGTCTGTCAAAAATATTTCATAGAACGTAGGTTTATTAACATAACAGTCCTATTATATTTATAGAGAAGCTGACACCTTGTTTAGAATTGTTTGGTGAAATTGGGTTAAAGGAAAACATCATGCCTGCATACCTGAGAGATCTCCATTATGTTCTCAAAAGGTGTAAAGTCTGCCAATCCACACTGGGCCAGCGTGGCAGATTAGGATTAACCTAAACCCCACTCATTCATCATATTACAATAGAAGAAATAATAAAAATAGAAACAAAAGAAGAACTAGAAAAGGTTGTTGAGAATTACACGGTTTGTATTACAGAAACGTGTCAAGAAACTATACCAAAGAAAGGAAATGAATCGAAATATAAGTTGCCTTGGTGGACGGACGAACTCCAAAATCTGAAAAAAGAGATGACGACAAAAAAAAGAAGGATCTCTTGCGCAGCACCACGACGTAAACAGTGCGTTGTTGATGAATACCTGCAAGCTAAGGAAAACTACGAGCTTAGAGCATCCGAAGCACAAACTGCTAGTTGGAGACAGTTTTGTGGAGCACAGGATCGAGAAAGTCTATGGGACGGAATATATAGAGTGATACGGAAGACAACAAGGAAACATGAAGATCAACCACTAGTGAAAGGAGGAAATACACTAACCCCAGAAGAGTCAGTTGAATTACTTGCGAATACATTCTTTCCAAAAGATACAGTTACAAATGACGATCCAGAACACGCAGAAATAAGGAGAAAAGCTGAAAAAATCGAAGAGTATATACAAAGTGATAAACAGGATCCTCCTTTCACCAGTGATGAACTGAGATACGTCATCAGTAGTTTTAATATAAAAAAAGCCCCAGGTGCTGACGGACTAACCGCAGATATTTGCGCAGAAGCAATCAGAGCCGAGGAAGAAATCTTCCTAAGACTCATAAACAAGTGCCTCGAACTATCATACTTCCCAATATTATGGAAAGAAGCGACGGTGATAGTCCTCAGGAAACCTGGAAAGACAGATTATAACCAGGTCAAGTCCTATAGGCCTATTGGACTACTACCAATCCTCGGTAAAATATTGGAGAAGATGATAATAAGACGACTTCGTTGGCACTTGTTACCGAACTCTAATCCCAGACAATACGGCTTTGTTCCACAACGCAGCACAGAGGACTCCCTCTATGATCTGATGCAATACATACGCAATAATTTGAATAATAAATTAATTAGCGTAGTAATAGCGTTGGATATAGAGGGAGCCTTTGATAGCGCATGGTGGCCCGCAATAAAGAATAGGCTAGTTGAAAAAAAGTGCCCACAAAACCTTCGGAAAATATCTAATAGTTACTTTCAGAATCGGAAAGTATGTGTTCGCTATGCTGACAGAGAATACAGGACGGAAACATCAAAAGGATGTGTACAAGGGTCTGTCGGAGGGCCAACTTTTTGGAACCTATTACTTGATCCCCTGTTGGACGAGATAGAAAAAAGTGGTGTGCATTGCCAGGCCTTTGCTGATGATGTCGTCCTGGTCTTCTCCGGCAATTCAGTTCCCAATATTGAACAACAGGCAGAATGGGTACTCACCCGAGTGTATGAGTGGGGTAAATCAAATAAGTTAAAATTTGCACCTAACAAGACCAGTGGTATGGTTATAACAAGAAAATTAAAATATGATACCCCACGCATACGCATGGGTGATGCCACTATAGAAATGGCAGATGAAATAAAAATTCTGGGATTAATCATTGATAAAAAACTAACTTTTAAAAATCACATAAAATATATATGTACTAAAGCATTAAATATCTATAAACCATTAGCTCGATCAGCGAAAATAAGTTGGGGACTGGGTCCGGAGATAATCAGGACGATATACGTTGCGGTGATAGAACCAATAATTCTTTACGCGGCCAGTGTGTGGGCACCAGCAGTAAAGAAATTATATGTAAAGAACCAGCTGAATTCAGTTCAAAGAAGCTTTGCATTAAAAATATGCAAGGCTTATAGGACCGTTTCGTTAACCGCGGCGTTGTTACTGGCAAAGCTTATACCCCTTGACTTGCGCGTACAAGAAATCGCAACCTTATATGAAGCTAAGAGAGGAAAGCCTCAAACGGTAGTAAATGATAGGACTGTAGAAAAACGAATCTGCTACCTTAAAGCACCACATCCAGCAACCGAAATAATACAGGACTTTAGAAAATTGGAAGATATGAGCGCTGAAACCATCGAGAAAAATGATTTGACAGGCCTAAGGATATTCACCGATGGTAGTAAGATTGATGGCAAAGTAGGAGCAGCCCTGTCTTGCTGGAAAGACGGGGATGAAATAATGATTAAAAAATTTCACCTCGAGTTTTATTGCACCGTTTTTCAGGCCGAATTATATGCCCTTTACCACGCCACAGACGTAGCATTAGAGTCTACAGAACATACGGTGAATATCCTTAGTGACTCAAGATCCGCCTTAGAATCGATCCGAAGCCCCAACACATATCATCCCCTTGCCTTTATGGTAAGGGAGAAACTCCGAGAGGCCAAAGACCAACGCAAAGATGTGAGATTGTTCTGGGTAAGGTCGCATATTGGTGTAATAGGTAACGAAAGAGCCGACCATCTGGCTAAAGAAGCAGCACAGAAAAACACAACTGTGGACTACGATGCCTGCCCAACTTCTCACGTAAAACGGATGGTCAGAAAGAGGTCGGTACAACTGTGGGACCAAAGATACGCAGAAAGTAAAAACGCGACTCTGACAAAAATATTCTTTCCGGATGTAATTGGAGCATACAAGGTCTTAAATAAAATCAAGCTTACACCAATCCTCGTGCAGACATTAACAGGTCACGGTGGATTCGGGCAATATTTATACCGTTTTAAATGTAAAGACAACCCCACCTGTGACTGTGATGATGAAACCGAGGAATCAGTCTTACACATCTTAACAGAATGTCCTAAATTTGCCAAAAAGCGGTTGGAACTGGAATATACCATAGATAGCAAGATAAATAAAGAAACTATACCTGTCATTATATCTAACAAGAAAGTAAGCAAAAAATTCCTAGAATTTTGTGAACAAATAACAGGAAAGGTGAAACTGAAAAATAACACTAGAATAAGTTAATACTAAATTAGATTATAAATATCTAAAAGAGTATTAAAAGAAGAATATAAAATGTAATTAGCAAAAAAGAAACTGTACATGTAAATAGGTAGTATAAGAATTAATAAAGTAAGAAAATATGTATATTTATATTATATATGATAATGTAATATTATACATAAGAAAAAAAAATAGCATGTAACATATTATTATAATAATGAATGACAAGCTGAAAAAAAAAAACGTAGCTGTTCATTCTCGTCCAACAGAGCAAGGCAAAAAAAAAAAAAAAAAAGCAAGCCATGTCAGCTATAAAAGGTCTCCGATCATCATGTCGGAGGACAAAAAAGCGGACACACAAAAAAAAAAAAAAAAACCCCACTCATTCTAAGAGGAGACCCCGATCCCCGACTAGGCTGACTAAGTCTAAGGCTGACGTCTTAACTACTACGACTAAGTCTAAGTTTAAGGCTATCACCGCTTTTTACACCTGGAGATTATCTCGTGGTAGTCTACAGAATATGTTGTAAAGATACACGCTGTATATACTGGATACAGTTACTTAAGCCGTTATATTAGTTTAAGCGATATCAACAACCTACGGTAATGAGATTTCACCTGTTGAACCGATCCGATTACAATTTATATTAAGTTCGCTCCGAGCAGATTTATACCGGCTGATATAGGGCATTACAGCTGAGATCACGTGGGAGGCAGCCTTGCATTCAATAGAGTGTTCGCGAATGGGATATTATAACGTTCTAGGCACATTGCGGCATAGGCGAAGCGAAGTGAGGCGTCTTTTCTTAAATGTATCAAAGTAAACTGAACTCATTGCTAAAATATACAAAATTTTGCGAGGCAAATTTAAAAACAGGTGTGAAATTGCGTCGATTTGTTTTTATTTTACTGAAACTTGCTTTTACCCGCAGATTCATCAGCATATATATTATAAAAAAAATCCGTAAGGAATTCTCAAAATTCTATCTTAGTGAGGGTTATATGACCTACATGCAAAATATCAATTTTCGAGACCTACCCATACTCGCACGTCACGTCACCTCATCATCTCGACGTACGTCATCATATTTACGTAGTGGAGATAAAATTCAATTTCAATCTATCAATTAGCCCGTTTGTGTCCACTGCTGGACATAGGCTTTCTAGGTCGTCAGTCTAGTGGGCTAGAAGTTGTCACAGCGTGTTCCGATAATTTGCAATATTTTGGAGTAGCGTTTTTCTTTTTGCGTCTTATGTGAGCTAAATAAACTTATATTTACTTTAATTTGTTTGTATAGCAATATGTCTTGAGCCTTAATGCGCATTTGATCTGAGTTTTAGCCAATACAATACCATTTTTCTAGGCATAAGGTATGCTTTGATAAGGCTATGTGTAGGATTGTGTCGTAAGTTATAATTCCTGGCTTAGGCGATACTAAAAATAGTGCTAGTTTTAGGCACAGTTCTGTCCTAATATATTTTTGCACAACCTCTTAGGGCCTGCACATACAGACGTAGTGGAGTAGAGTCGCTATAGCTGCTTTAGAGGCAAGACGGTCAATGTGCATCCAGCCTAATTGACCACTACAACTCTTGCTTTCATTAATATTTCAGCCTAAATTGGGATTGAGTCACAAGATATTTTTTTTAATTCGGAGGTTCATGACTGCCGCTCCGGGGCCATAGCCCCTTTAGCCCCTATGGTAAATACACCCCTGTTAGTACCTACCCACTACGCTTCGACTATTCGTTGGAAGTTTTGCTAATAAATCGGATGTAACGCGGAAATTCCTCCGCCCCGATAATATTTCGCATAGTTTTGTATTTTAATGGCTAAAGATCTCCGGCGAGCTGGCCGTCCATTTTGTGCTAAGTTTAGTAAGTACAGGGGATAAAAAGAGATTCCTTTCTCTATAAACGATTATCACATTTAATTTCAACCTAAAGAAAATTTACACAAATTAATTAATAATAGTTTGCGTCGTGACTGACTGTAATGACGTCTAAATCATCTTCTATAATATAAAAATGAATCACCAAATGTGTCGCTCATCGCAAATCTCGAGAACCGCTGAACCGATTGAGCTAATTCTTTTTTTATAATATTCCTTGAAGTACGAGGATGGTTCTTACGGAGAGAAAAATTTAATTCAACCTCCCCCTCAATTTTCTAAACTCCACCCGAGCGAAGCCGGGGCGGTTCAGCTAGTTTTAAATACATACCCGCGACTCCTGGGATCACGCCCGACGCTCTGACCACTAGGCTACGGTTCACTTGCTGCCAGTGACAACATTTGTTGTAGGTATGTTCACACTCAGTACTGAAGCGACTGTTTATGTCGGTAAAACACTATAAAAATTATAAAATATGATATGATGTCAATGTACAGCTCAAACTGTGAGGTCTCGTCATCATCATCATCATTATCAACTCATCGATGGCTCACTATACCTACTTATTGAGCAGAGGTCTCCTCACAGAATGAGAAGGGTTTTTCCACGGTCAGCCATGCTGGCCAAGTATGGCTTGACAAACATCTCATACCTCTGAGAACTCTTAGGCATGTAGGTTTCCTCTCAAGCAAGTGATATTTACTTGATTAAGGCCCAATTTCACCAACGGTGGCGTTATCCGAGAATACCTATGCCAAGAATAAAATTAACTGCTATATTTGCTGTTGGACAACAGTTGTGGATTAAGTCGTCTCAAACACTCGTCCCATCCGAGAGCTTCCGTGGCGTGCGTTGCTGCGTACATAAATAAATACAGTAAATGGTTACAATACGGTATTTGACAACTAGTCAAATCAGTAACTTTTTATCAAACGTCAATTTGACGTCCTTTTTTTAGTTTAAACGATAATTTGAAATGCTTATTACACTTAAAACCAACAAAGGACGTGGACTTTACGTATTTTGGAAGACCCTCTATTTAATAATCGCTGAGAAAGAATTTATTTTTGATGTAGTCAAATACCCAATTACACGAAAACAATGTAGATGATGGAACAGTTCCTCTCAAGCTACCCGTGCGAAGACAAGCAAGGTCGCTAGTTATAAATACTAAAATATATAACCATCGACTCGTGTCTATACAATAATTTAATTTAATTACCACCGAAAAGCAAATACAAACAATAAACATACATCAGGGTAACACAAAAAGCTTGTGTATATTAATTAAGCATTGCGTGCGCATAGACAATACCGCGTAAAGAATCAATAAGACTAAAACCGCGTTAAATCAACATTGGGAAGGCAAGACAAGAAACGAATCCCGGAATTTATGGTCGCGTTACTACAGACCTGGCAACTGCTAGAGCGGGCGTAAATGATGCGATTGTATATTTCATTGTCACTAAAGAGTTATTTACAACAAGCGATACAAATCTCTGTTACGATAAAATGATAAATAGCTACAGTATGACGATCGTTATCACCTCATATTGGCCGACGGCTAAGATGCATTGTTGCAGCAAAAAGTACCATAAATTCAGCCGATCACAACAATTATTGTGATTGTAGCAATGATTTTCCATAATAAAGTGGTCAATATAGAGATATTTCACAGGAAACATGTCGCTAACCTTGAGCCTGATATGAAAGCTCATAGTCCTTCAATAGGTGATGGAGAAAGCTCAATTCATTCTCAGTACTTTCGGTCAAATTATCATTAATTAAAAATACTTGTTAACATGTAGCTATAGTTCGACCATATCCCGTATACCTCAGACGGTATTGTTATGCTCTGTTTCTAGATTATGTGAATAGACTCTAGAATTAACCCACATAGTTTGGCCAACCGCAAAGATGATGCGGTAATAGGCGGAATACCTACATAGCTCGAATCATTGATGGCCGTTGAGGTTCCAAGGTGCTAGAACTACGACCCATAACTATTTGATAGGATTTAATGTAATGCCTTCCTTATCAATATCTTCAATACTGAAGAGAGCGTTATGTTTTCCAGGCCGAGTAAATTCGGCTTGACTCAAGTTTTTGACAAATTAATATACACTTTCAGGTTGTAACTTGTAAGCCATGTCGTGACAGAGTCGTCGTATCGTCATATCTAAAAACACTTAGTGGCGCTCTCTGCTAAGTCTTAAGTGGCTTTTGGAAGGCGTCTATGCTAATTTCAGACCTAATTAAGCCTGGATTTATGTTAGGTGCTTAAAAGGGTTTGATTTAGATTTTTGGTGACATAGTAATAGATCTTAAATAACAAATTGAGTGTAATTAGGTATATACATCTTAGATTGAATAATTACACTGTTTCTCCAATATGACACAGTTTTTAGCTTTATTTGTGCCTATGTAAAAGAAAAATACACAGGGCGGCGAAAACGTCAACCCATGTGTGCTGGTGATTATTTTCTCAAGATGAGAAACATTGGACAACTTGAAAGCGGTTAGCTAAATCTCTGTTCTCTGATAAAAGTGACATGAAACACTTTAAATCAAATGTACGCAACCCGTGATATTTTAAGTTGAAGTGCTCCCAAGTAAATGAAAAATAAGTTTCGCTGACGATTATAATTATTTACTAGATGATGCCCATTGTTCGGAGTTCATCCAAATCGAATAAAGTTTTGTTAAAATCTCATGGAATTTCTTTCTGGGATAAAAAGTAGCCTAAGGCCACGGCTGTCCCGGGGATATTAGCTATCTCAATACCAAACTTTGTCAAAATTGATTAAACTGATGGGCCGTGAAAAGCTGGCAGACAGAGAGACTGACTTTCGCATTTTTAATATTACTTAATTTGCATTTGGATTATAAGTAGGTATTATACTTACTAAAGCATTTCAAGTTCAACGTAAAGTAATATTATACACTAAAACTAATTTATCGCAAATGACCTATGTAAATTAACTACATTTTTATTTTTACAGGTGAGTAGGCACTGTGCGTGTTTACTATTCACACATTTTTATTTTGACATGTCTACTTTTAAATAGCTCTATATATTCCAAGCTTAATTTTATTAAGGACGCGCCCGCACCCGAAAAAGGCGCGAAACACACGCGATATAAAAAATGGCGGCATGCAATTTGAATGCGTGAATTATTGTCTTTTAAGGAGGAATAATACACCGCCTGGAATCCAGATGCCTCCAGAAGATAAATGTACTTGCACCGTTAATTTAGTTTAGGTGCTTTTTGTTGGAATAAAACAAAAATTAACAATAATCTAGTATCAAAATATTATAATAGGGCGTGGTGGTGCGCTTTCTAAAAGGCAAGTACTTACTGACTTAAGGCTCACTTAATGACTTATGAGTACTTGCGAATATAAATATTTACCTCTACATTATTGTAACCAATTAATATCAAAAAGTGGTCAGTTTTTGTATAATATCCTTCGCGGTTGTTTCGATTCATTGCGTGGTTTGATCACTTCTGAGTTCTGTCTCTTGTTACGTTCATTAATGAGAAGGTACCTACTATATTGCAAAAAACCGTGTAAAGTAGCCTAGGTAAAACCCAAGACCAACTTGAGTATCGACAGAAAGCGAGACAAATTGAGAAATAAAATGTCTTTTCGAAAAGTAACTAAGTAACTATGTAGGTACTTAAACGTATGGGTAAAATACAGAATCTCCTTTTTTTGAAGTCGCTTAAACAGCTTAAATCTTTTTAAAACGCGGAGAAAGTCGCGAAAAGAAGTTATATAGCTAGATGAAGTAACTATATAGATAGACATAGGCTAGATGAAGATTTGCAATTGATTACAATCTCTCCCTATGGTATAATCCTAATAGTCAATATATTATTCAATGTTACGTTTTTTAATAGGCAAATGAAAAGGTGAAATATTAATCAGATACCGGTTTATGTCGCTGATGTAAAAAATCTAAACGTGGACAAAGTCGCGAGACAAAGCTAATGTATCTATAGTTAGATGAAGATTTGCGATTGATTACAATCTCTCCCTATGGTTAATAATTAAATATCTTTGCTGTCTTATAACAGCCAATATTCAATGTCGCGTATTTTAATGCAAATTGAAAACGTGAAATATTAATGAGACACCGGTTGATGTCGCTGATCAAGACACTGATAACTGATAACGCAGCTTCCTTGTAAGAGCCAATGAAGTGTGATTTAGATTGATTTAAATTATTGGATGCAGCGACATCTCCGATATTTATAGCTTTACATCTGATAGTTTTGTAGCTGGTTCTTAGGAACGTTGATTTTCAATTTACGGCATTCAAATTGACAATAATTTTATGATTTTAAACAACAAATCTTGCGCTCTATATTTAAGTCAGTTGGGATTATAGGGATGCCACCCTTAAGTACATACCTAGTTTATAATATAGTATTGTGTGTTATTTCAGGCTTTAGCATTATAATACGTGAAATACCTAATTTTATTTAGATTAATCTCGATGAGGTTTTAGATTTAATTTAATTTATTTTATTTTTAATTTAATGTTGTTTTTTTCAACTTTTAATTTAGATATAAAAAAAACTCTTTGTATACCGTTGACTTCCTATATTAAATAAATATTTTACGATTTTAACTTTAGAAGATTTTATTTTACTGTCTTCTGTAAAGGCTGTCTACCTACACGTTGGCTGAAAATATTTAGCAAATGTCAACCAAATTTTAAACGTTGTTTCCGGATCACGCCAATATCTTTTGATGTTAGTATGAAAACCTAAGAAAGAAACTATGGAGTCAAATGGCAAATGTATGCCAAATAGAGTGTACAGTACGTTCGCCAATTGCATTGGTCCAATGTATACAATGCTCTTAATAGTTTGTGAATCTCCAGCCTATATTTCGGAATTAGATTAAAACTAATCTAATATATGTAGAAATATTTGTATATTTAATATTTAAGCAATGCTTTACGGCCCATTGTGTACAAATCGGCGCATATGCAATACAAGAGATGCAGCCGATACATTCCGTTTTTAGGGTTCCGTAGGTACCTCAAAAGGAAAAACGGAACCCTTATAGGATCACTTTGTTGTCTGTCTGTCTGTCTGTCTGTCCGTCTGTCTGTCAAGAAACCTACACGGTACTTGACGTTGACCTAGAATCATGAAATTTGGTAGGTAGGTCTTATAGCAGACATTAGGGGAAAAATCTGAAAACCGTGAATTTTTGGTTACATCAACACAAAAAAAATTAAAATGTGGTCATGAACTAATAATTAGTATTTTCAATTATTAAAGTAAGATGACTATATCAAGTGGTGTATCATATGAAAGGGCTTCACCTGTGGATTCTAAAACAGATTTTTATTTATTTTTATAAATCGTAGTTTTGGATTTATCGTGCATAATGTCGAAAAAATGCGACTGTACTACGGAGCCCTCGGTGCGCGAGTCTGACTCGCACTTGGCCGGGTTTTCATCCATGCCAGAATACAGAATCAATTTAGCATCACCATTATAATATCTACGCAGGTTCCCATGCGCCCGATGCATCTATTAGCATTAAACTGTCGATACAATGTAGATACATGCATCTGTAACATGCGATATTCTATCGTTCGTTAACTAAGTACGCAAAATGTAACTGGCTAACTGAAAAATGCAAGTTTCGAGCATTTAGCGACACATGTGGTGATGGAAATGATACTTTATGTATTGTACCATCCGTTAACTAAGTAGTACGTACGTGAAATGTAATTAATTAACTGGCCAATTAGAAAACGCAAGTTTTAGCGACAAACGCGGTAATCGAAAATGGTACAATTATTTGTTGTACAGAAAGCGGAAAGTAAAACATAATTAATAGAGCTTTCATTGCTTCTAGATTTTTAAATAAAATACTTAGGGTTTTTATTTGATTTAATACAATGGCATTGATAAACAAAAATAATGCTGCACTACATACTTTAATGAGCTATATGTATTTATTTTAATAAATTAGGTATATAAACTAAATCTAGTAACTTCAAGACAGGATGAGAGACGAGATGGAGAGTAAATTGGAAGATACCTATTGACTCAAGAAGTTTATAAACAATGCACCTATTTGTAAAATTCTTTCATTATTTGAAAGGTACCGGAAATTACTCTCCACATACCTACACACAAACTCACAAAATTCACGATCTTTATTTATATTTTTAATATAGATTTAATTAAAACTTCTTATCATACACATTTCGGCCAACAGGTACTTTGTTAAAATTCTGTTTTAAAAGTGTAATTGAGGTGGGTTTGATCTATAAACTCAGAATTGAACATACATGGCTTAGCTGCGTTCTAGTCAACAGACATAGCATGTAAAACATAACACTACACTGAACAACATACTCGATACAAAATCGCATATGCAAATGCAATGCGGTGCAATAATCCGCACAAAATGGGCGATTTGTCAGGCAAATATATGAAACTCACGGCTTATTACGTCAAGCGATTTTATGTGGCCAATAACAGTTTATCGGTTCGTAATTCTAGCATTCTATTAAAGCGCTATCTATAATAATATCAGTGTGATAAAACGGACCACTCTAGTGCCTATTTCCACTTATGGGTACTAGAGTAGGTATGTATGTGTCACTAAGACAAGCAAATGGCTTAGAAACTGCGTCGTATATCGAGTTTTCGACGCCGGATGTATTATGCAAACAGTAAAATTATTAGCTCATTTTGTTGGCAAGGACATGGATTGTAAGTAACTAAGGTAGGTAAAACATCAATAGCTTAATAACAGCTATACTTACTTCGTCTGAACTTAGACCTTGGCTGAACACTTTTTCTGTTTAGAGTTTGCGGGACTCCCGTTGGGACCGGACTGTCCATCCGTCTGTCCGTCCGTCTGTCTGTCAGCGGGCTGTCTCATGAACCATAAAAACGTAGAGAGTTGAAATTTTCACAGTGTGTATTTATATTGCCGCTATAATAACAAATAATCAATAATCAAGATGGCGAATTTCAAAATGGCCACCATGCTGAAAAAAATAAAAATACATCCTAGTATTATATAATCTTGTACGATGGTACGGAACCCTTTGTGTGTGAGTCCGACTCGCATTTGGCTGGTTTTCTAAAAGCGTTTGATTGCACTATGCACATTGTTTTTAAAAAATTGGTTTGGTTTTTTTATTATTTTTATCAGCAATAGAAATATCAAACTGTGTGAAAATTTCAGGTCGTTCATGTCGACGACAGAGATACGGACGGACAGCGGAGGCTTAGTAATGGAATCCGTTGGTACTCTTCGGGTACGGAACCCGAATAACGCAGGACCCAAAAATTAAAAAAAATTAAAAAAAACCTTCAACAAACTTAGGCCCTTCCTTGGCCCTTCAAATTGAAGCGCGTTATACCTATTAGGCATACTTAGAGAAATCCGTAAGTAAGTACCTACTTTTTTTTGAACTTACAGCAAGCTTAATCTTAAAGTTTTCTTAACATTACCTACTGTAATATAGTATCGCTTTCGCGTATCAGAATTGCTAATAAAGGGAGAATGTGTGCCAGTAGAGACCAAGGGTTGTCAAACATGCAGCTTCGGGTAGTATTTCGAACACATTTTATTAAAGTTTACTTTAAACTTTTCTATTCTATTCTAAAAAAACCGGCCAAGTGCGAGTCAGGCTCGCGCAATGAGGGTTCCGTACTACAGTCGTATTTTTTCGACATTTTGCACGATAATTCAAAAACTATGATGCATAAAAATAAATAAAAATCTGTTTTAGAATGTACAGGTGAAGACCTTTCTAATAGTAATTATTAGTTCATGACCACAATTTAATTTTTTTTGTGTGATCTAACCCTAAATTCACGGTTTTCAGATTTTTCGCCAAATGTCAGCTATAAGATCTACCTACCTGCCAAATTTCATGATTCTAGGTCAACGGGAAGTACCCTGTAGGTTTCTTGACAGACAGACAGACAGACAACAAAGTGATCCTATAAGGGTTCCGTTTTTCCTTTTGAGGTACGGAACCCTAAAAAAGCAAAAAAAAACTCCAAACGTGGTCCAAAACGGACAGACAGACAGACAGACAGACAGACAGACAGACAGACAGACAGACAGACAGACAGACAGACAGACAGACAGACAGACAGACAGACAGACAGACAGACAGACAGACAGACAGACAGACAGACAGACAGACAGACAGACAGACAGACAGGCAGACAGACAGACAGACAACAAAGTGATCCTACAAGGGTTCCGTTTTTCCTTTTGAGGTACGGAACCCTAAAAAGATACACATATTATAGTAATCGACCTCGACCTGTCGCAAAGTATAGGTACATAATTTTCATTATGCAAATAAAGAATAATTGTATTGTATTGTATTGTATTAACAGTGACTGGTTCCTCATTCTTTCCTTTGCAAATCTTAAATTCATTCGTAAAATAAAAATCACAGATGTAACATTTTATTTTATTTTATTTTATTTAGACACAAGTTAGCTCGTGACTGCAATTTCACCTGGTGGTAAGTGATGATGCGGAAGATGGAAACGGGCTAACCTGGAAGGGGTATGGCAGTTTTTATTAAACCCATATTAAACCTTGGTTGGTATCTACATACTTATACTTAACAAAAAATAGAAGTGTTCTTGTACGATGTATTTATTCTAGAAGGTTGGCAGCCCTGAATGAATGCGCGGGCGCAGCTTAATGTGCAGTGGCGCCCTCCGGACAATCGGCCGTTACGTGAACTAGCGTGAATGAATTAATGGACACGTTGCAGTGCAACCTTTTTGCATATAGCTGTTTATGTTCGGTATTTAAGCCATACTAAATAGGCTATTTGATAGCGGCTATTGGGAAATCTCAAGGAAATCTGAGATGGTTTGCGTTTGCTACCACCGCAGGCAGTGTTAAAATTTTAATATTGTTTAAGTCTTAATTAGTCTTAATTAGACGACCTCCCTGGCGCAGTGGTGAGCGCTGTGGTCTTAATAGTGGGAGGTCCCGGGTTCGATTCCTGGCAGGGGTTTGGAATTTTATAATTTCTAAATTTCTGGTCTGGTCTGGTGGGAGGCTTCGGCCGTGGCTAGTTACCACCCTACCGGCAAAGCCGTGCCGCCAAGCGATTTAGCGTTCCGGTACGATGCCGTGTAGAAACCAAAGGGGTATGGGTTTAATAAAAACTGCCATACCCCTTCCAGGTTAGCCCGCTATCATCTTAGACTGCATCATCACTTACCACCAGGTGAGATTACAGTCAAGGGCTAATTTGTATCTGAATAAAAAAAAAAAATATGTAATTTTCGGTTCCAATGCTGCGCTTTCCAGTGCGAAGTGGATAGACGATAGAAAATGAACATCTTGCAGGGAGCCGCTGGTCTCAGGCGGCACGAGCTCAAAAGCGTGGCGTGTGGAAGTCCCTACAAGAGGCCAACGTACAGCAGTGGATGTTTATTGGTTTACAATGATGATGATGATGATGATGATGATGATGATGATGATGATGATGATGATGATGATGATGATGCAAAAGCAAGAGCCGACTGACTGACAGATCTATCAACGCACAGCTCAAACTATTGGATGGATCGGGCTGAAATTTGGTATGCAGATATAATATTATGACGTAGCGACATCCGCTAAGAAAGGATTTGTGAAAATTCAACCCCTATAAGGGGGACAAATAGGGATTTCAGGATTCTCAAGTCTACGCGGGCGAAGTCGCGGGCATAAGCTAGTTTTTATATATAACGAGTGCATTTTGAACCCTATGATCGGCTACGATTGCTTTTTTGAATCATTTCTTACATACGATAAGTATTTTTTTACTATAATAGGTATAGAACCTATAATAATTATTATAGTAAAAGATAGTAAGTATAGAAAATATTGTTCGGAATCGTAGTAGTAGTAGTATTGACCTGAAGTCCTAACGTACAAAACAAGTTACACGATAAAAAATAATGATATAGGTAGTTATGAGAATAAGATACTATATTATACCTACAGTTATCACACGCTTCCTACTCTGCGATTACGGACAACGTAACTTTTAGCTTCGGGCGGAATCAAGGGGAAATTATTTATGCATATTGCACAATATCCTGTAAATGATAATCTAATCTAAAGTACCTATATAGGTAAAAAGGGCGTCATAAGATAGCTCAGACACTCAGCGGGCGATGGAGAGAGTTGTGCTTGGAGTTTATAAGCATAACTCTCTCCATCGCCCGCTGAGAGTCTGTATGCTTGGAGTTTCTCTACGTGGGGTGTCAGCCAGGTGACCTCCCAATGTGCTGGTTTCTTTTAAATACGACCGAGGGGAAGAGTATTCGGTCAGGTGAGTCCCGGTAATATGGCTAAAAATTTATCTTCGGGGATATTATTAGCTATGGCTAATGACCAGTGCGGGAGGTTTCTCCGCGTGTCCCTCTGACCAGAGGGCACAGTGGACGAATCGAAGAATGGGACGTGGGCGACGTGCGCGGGACCGCCGTCTACCGCCCTGGCGGGAGACGGCGCCCGTTGGGTCCCCGGGCGTTCTTCGTTGGACCTCGCGAGTCGGTACCCTGTGAACGTCGCGCCATGTTGACTAAGTCGCGGTTGATTGGTTCAGTGTTCCCGAGACCCAGTCGCCAAGCGACGCGCAGGAGCGCCGCTGGGTTTGTGGGTATTCCAATCGGCTCTCGCCCGGCGAGACTGTCTAGTGTGCTTCCATGTAACATTGATTCTCTATAGAGGGTACTTATTTATCTATGGTAGATGCATTTGATGATTTAACTAAAATTTTAATTGAATAAAAAGCATTTTTATTTTATTTTTATAAATTGACGCTACAAATAACCGATTTTCAGAAATACCTACCACCAAAGTGACGCTTGTAGGTCATCATCATCATCATCATCATCATCATCATCATCAACAACCCATTGCCAGCTCACTACAGAGTAAAAGGTCTCCTGTCAGAATGAAAAGATTTATGCATGGTTTACGGTTTCTACCACGCTGACCAAAGGCGGATTGGCAGACTTCATGCTACCTACACTTTATTACCTATTCTGAAACAACAATTAATAAATATTTTTGCTTTATTTTACATTTTTAAAGAAAGAGATTAAAATATGGTCAATTTTATTACTCTATGGTAGGTATATCTTTAGTAGATTATGTTTAAATAATATCCACTGAAGTATAATTTCTCATTTAATTTCGCTTAATTAAGGTCCGAGGCAACTTGGTCAATTAAACCATTACACTAAATACTCCTAAATATACAGCATATGGCTAGACCGTGAGTAAATATAAAGTAACGTATATTTAAATTAATATATTCATAGGCTGAGTTCGCCTATTTCTTGTACCGAGTATATAGCGTAATAAAATAGCTGTGACATAGGAGCTTGGCTTCTATTTTAATTAGCAAGCTCATGTTAATATGCAAATCGCGGCCTGGTTAATGAGTGAAAATGATATGTACCTATTATTACGTGCGTATGCGCAAGCGGTACTGATGTCGAATGCGTGCAGTCGCAACAGTTTCCTTTTGAAATGACTTTCTTAACATTCATTCAGCTGTTATAATTTTCATTTTCTTTCTAGCCTTGCCATTCAGAGCACCAGCACTGGCGCTATTTATGGGCACAATGCCCATTAATGACCATTTGGACGGCGTATATTTTTTGTAAATATAAAATTTTTAGTGTTAAGTTTTTTTGTATGTGGTGTAGATAAATATTACACGTATCGATTGAATAAAATTTCTAATGTATTTTCTTCTGGTCATTTGAAAAGACCACCACAAGAGAATTATACGGTTTTTACATGCCATTTTTTTACGTACCTATTATAATTTCTCTAAGTTGCCGAACTTTCTTCTCCTGCACCCCTATGTGCTCTTCAACAAAGGCTGTAACTTTGAGACAGTTGACCAGTATTTATAGTGTCGATAGTACAAAAAAAATATTAAAACCTGAATTCACGCATTGTAATGAAGTAGGCAGTTATTTCCGCAACTTCATCCGCGTGGATTACGTTTTCTCTTGCCGGTACATATTTCTCTAAATCGTTACTTAGTTGGAGCCCAGATCGCCAACAAATTCTGCCCTTTGATTGGTTGAATCGCTGTTTACATTTTTTCACAGCCAATCAAAGCCCAGTATTTGTTGACGATCACGATAACGATGAATACGTTTTTCTTACACAATTGGGGGTCAGGTCACAGAATAAGATCCACGTAAAGTTTCAAGATCTTTTGTGACATAAGTACCTCAAGTGACGATTTTCAACGTAGTAGTAAATAGGAATCACGAAATTAGGTCTACGCTATTAGAACTTTATTTTCATCAGCTTTTAGGTATTAAAAAGGATAATGTTGTAAGCAACAACGCTTTATCAGGCATATATTACTTACTAAGTACATTTTACTTTCAAGTATTGCCTAACGCCAGTCAAATCGTGTGTGAAACGTGCAAAAATGTTATCCGTATACGCCATAAGTCCAGCGCGTCGTGAGCCATTAAGATACGTGAATATATTGCTACAAGGGCTTATTGTTGCACCGTTTTTATTCAAACTGCACTTTAAAGGCACATGTCTCAAACTGTTGCAATCGACATGAACAATATTGCTCAATTTAACTTCGTCCGATTCAGTATTTATGTCCTAGCATGCTCTCGGTATTTTTTATTCAGCTCTTTACTTACGCACCTACTATAAGTTTTAAATGTCAGTCTCCGGGATACAAGTTCAGCAGAACCAAATTTCGTCAAAATTGGTTAAATTAATGGGCTAGAGTATTTTTATGAAAATTATTAGAGTAAGTTTATTATGTAAGTAGAGAGAAGATAGATTTGAAAAGAAGAAGAAAGAAGAAATGTTAAAAATATTTTTAAAATGTCATATTTTTGTAGTATTGTGCGTCACAAAGTGGCAAATTGTTAGGACTATAAAACTTAGTATAACACCTGAACTTTAGACCTGTAGAAATTTATTCTATTCTATAGATGGACAGACATACCTAGATACTTTCGCATTTATAATAAGAATTTATGATATCAAATTATACCTAGGTATAATTGATCAGCATACCTAAGTGATTTGGTCCTAGTCTATAATTTGCTTAAAACTAATCTAAAAAAAGCTATGCTAATTTTTGGCCTTTTTCATTCAAATTTTGCGTTATTTTGCAAGAATACGCGAATATGGCCATAAAAATGACGTGAAAGTAATCGCTTCGGATCTGGCGCGTCGTGACTGTTTAAGATAAGTGGACATGTGAGGTTACACAAGGAACTGAACACCGATGGTGCTACCACATTTGGTCGAATAGGGATTTTTTAATATCAATACAATAAAGGAACTAATAAAGTGAAGAGTGAAGTGAGTGGTGAATCAACTTACTGTCGTAAAAGCTACTATAATTTTTTTTCATATCAACTCTAAACATTTCTTAGAACTAACGCATGCAGATGGAGTCGAGCCCAGCATTTTTGTGTAAGGTATATGCACATATGGTTGAAATTGGTATTGTACGTATATTGAAAACAAAACAGAGACGACACTGCCGCTCCCTTATGCCAAAGCTTGGTTTGGGTCGTTATCAAAAAGACTTCACTTTACTCTTCCAGTGTAGGTCGCGCCTTTAAAAAAAAGATAAAAACGGATGTACAAGAAAATTAAGTAATGGTCGAGTTCTTACACATGAGGGGCAATTTTTTTATTCATTTTTGTTAAAGTAGCGAGCAAACGAACAGGCAGTATTTAGACTTGTCATCTTAGACTGCATCATCACTTACCACCAGGCGAACTTCCAGTCAGGGGCTAACTTGTATCTCAATGAAAAAAGGTCTCTATAGCTAATGTCTCGATACCCTAACACATCATGTAGTTTATTTGTAACGTGCATACGCGTTTATGGTCCATTCTCCGCCATTAAACATATAAAACGGCTGATATTTAGACAATGGTAGCAATTTAAAGTTCACCGCAATTTCCCAACGCGTTTTGTAACGTCGAACATGTTTATTATTGTGTTAACTTATAAATGGGTTCAGGCTGCTAATGCTACCATATCCTTTATATTTTACGTTGTGAACGAAACGATTTCATTGTATTGGAAATTGAGATATTTATTTATATTTACATCTAAGGACCTTTTGGTTAGAAGTTAGATCGCTTGACTATTTAAGTAGGTACTAGGTATTTAATAAAGCTTTGTATTCACTGAGTAATTAAATACTGTCATGGATATGTCGCCAGCAGCCAAGATATAATCAGTTCTACAAACGCTTTCTCGAGGCTTTACAATGTTACAACTGATATAAAATCCGCAGGAGAGATCGCAAGGATTATCTAAATCTAAATAGGTATATAAAAAGAAAAGGTGACTGACTGACTGACTGATCTATCAACGCACAGCTCAAACTACTGGACGGATCGGGTTGAAATTTGGCATACAGATAAGCTATTATGACGTAGTTATCCGCCAAGAAAGGATTTTTGAAAATTCAACCCCTAAGGGGGTGAAATAGGGGTTTGAAATTAATCCACTAATCCTAATGTGTAATCCACGTGGACGAAGTCGCGAGCATAAGTTAGTTAATTTTTTTTTTTATTTTTTATTCAGATACAAGTTAGCCCTTGACTGCATTCTCACCTGGTGGTAAATGATGATGCAGTCTAAGATGATAGCGGGCTAACCTGGAAGGGGTATGGCAGTTTTTATTAAACCCATACCCATTTGGTTTCTACACGGCATCGTACCGGAACGCTAAATCGCTTGGCGGCATGGCTTTGCCGGTAGGGTGGTAACTAGCCACGGCCGAAGCCTCCCACCAGACCAGACCAGAAATTTAGAAATTATAAAATTCCAAACCCCTGCCAGGAATCGAACCCGGGACCTCCCACTATTAAGACCGCGCTCACCACTGCGCCAGGGAGGTCGTCAAATATGTTATTACGTAATATTAAAATATGATATTACGTATGCTGTGTTGCTGATACGACTGTCTTCGGATATCGTATGACTTCGCGAGACTACTAATGTTATGTTTCGGGGCTTGTTTCGTCTATTATTGTCTGCCATTTCTATTATCCATTAAGTGGTATTCTTCTTCTTCTTCTTCTTGAAATGCCGTCTCCTGTCGGAGGTTGGGAACCACTAGGGCTATCTGCAGCCCTTGGACGCTGCTGCGCGGAAAAGAGATCGGGTACTCCTAGGTACGGGATTAGGTATATGGTATACATGCAGTCAGATTTGGTACAAACACAGTTAACTTCTTAAAAGATATTTTTCGTCAACAGTAAAGTAATATTATTAATTTATCATTGTCAACGCATATTAAAAGTTGATAGTGCACACGTAGCATAATAGATCGTGCCTAAATATTATCTATGGTTAAAAATTGTACCTATATAAGAACTGTCAAATAAACCGTTACATACACAAACTCTCCGCTGAAGTACGTTGTTTCATTGTTCCTTCTCCGAACCTAAAAATTAGAAGATCTGCCTATCGGGTCTTCGGTGTTAGTTCAAATAACTAACAATCATATTAACAAATCATTAAGGCACCTAAATCAACCGATTTTGAAAAAAATAGACAACCTTTTAATCAGCTAATCTTAAGTAGGTTATAGGTACCTAGTAAATTAATCATTGTTCCTACTACGTAGGTATCTATGTAGGTAATTATTATAGTATGAAGAGGCGTGGAGCTTGCGCGTGCGCAGGCACAATGCAGATAATCAGGTGCTACCCGCTACCCTATATATCGCGAAATGGACCTGCATACGGGGTGTATCAGAGTTGTATTCGATTTAAATAAAATAAAATATGTAATGCAAAACATTATGACAATGACAATATTAGTTTGGTTACAAAATATTACAATGTAGATTTTTGATCGTTAATTTATTATTTACTAGCGACCCGCTCCGGCTTCGCACGGGTAGCTTATTACAATTTTTGTAGGGATCTATAATTCTTTTGAAATAAAATATAGTAGGTATATGTCACTCAGGAATAATTAAGCTGGTAAATAATAAGGCTGGTAAATTTACTGGTGAAAAAATTTTCAAAATTGGTTCAGTAGTTCCAGACAAACAAACTTACAAACTTTGCCTCTGTATAATATCAATATAGATTTACGTTGTTAAAATTTTCATTACGTACTACAGCATTTATTGTGATCATGGAAATAAAAATACTTAAAAACATTCTTGCCATCGACTTTACGAAAAATAAGTAGGTAACCTCCGTTTTCTGTGAATTAAACGCATTGGAAAACAAATTACAATATTATATTCAGAAATAATCAAGGCATAAATGTTGCCTAATGTGTTTAATTCATCATTCATTATTCATAATGTACACCAATGTTTATTACAATTACACACATAATTATTTACCCATCGCCGGATAACTACAGAGCACGGGTCTCCTCTCAGAGTGAGAAGGGTTTTGGCCATAGTCTACCACGCTGGCCATGTGTGGATTGGTAGACTTCACACACCTTTGAGAATGTTATGGAGGGATCCTCACGATGTTTTCCTTAACCGTTAAAGCAAGTGATATTGAATTACTTAAAACGCACATAACTCTGAAAAGTTATCGGTGCGTACTCAGGATCGAATCCCCGACCTCTAATTAGAAGGCGGACGTCCTAACCACTAGGCTACCACAGCTTTTAAAATAATATTGCACAGTAATAATGGTTAAGGTTCGATCGTCCAACGTTTGGGATTTCAGGCTAGTCTATCGAGACTTGAAACATTTAAATCACCCTGTACAATGTAGTGGTATTACGGTACATTGTCCTTCGGTACGCCCACGGCACGGACACGCGTGGATCGGACTATACCTCACAGTTCACTGCTGTAGGAACACCGTTCCACGGATTCACGAGCGATTTAAATTTATAGATTTTAGAATCAGGATCTTCCTGTATGTTTGAGTTACCGTACATTACTGGCCTTCAGTACCTATATATTATAAATGTAAAAGTGTGTTTGTTTGTTAGTTTGTCTTTCAATCACGTCGCACCGGAGCAACAGATCGACGTGTTTTTTTGCATGGGTCTAGTTAAAGACCTGTGGGCCTAACATGCGCCCCGCGAGAAAATTTGTCTACGCATTATCTCGTGTTTTTTCATACAAATAAGACGAGTAAATGCGTAGACAAAATTTTCTCGTGGTGCGCATGTTAGGCTAGCTGGAGAGTGACATAGGCTACTTTTTATCTCGAGAAATCAAAGAGCTCCCACGGGATTTAAAAAAAATGAAGATTAATATTATTATTCTTCATTTAATAAAAAATACTTAATTAATTTAAAGTTTAATTAATTTTTTTTCACAGTAGTTCAGTTTTTGGGAAAAATTATTTATCAAATCAAAAGTATTCATTAAAAATTTTGCTTTGATGTTCATAAATAATCAATTTTTTTTAAAGATATTGTATGATACAAGTTAACCTTCGACTGTAATCTCATTTGATGGTAAGTGATGATGCAGAAGATGGAAGCGGGCTAACCTGGAAGGGGGGTGGCAGTTTTGCATTCAACCCATACCCCTTTGGTTTCTACACGGCATCGTATCGGAACGCTAAAAAAAACGTTTAGCGGCTTGGCTTGATCGGGTGGTAACTAGCCACGGCCGAAGCCTATCTACATGATACATGATAGAAACTCCATACCTAGATAAAATTTCTATAATACGTATTATTATTTTGATTTCTCTATACAACAAACATTTCCCTGTACCACCTACATAAGATTATGTAAATAGACTGAAGTAGCTAGCAAGTCATAGGAGACCTAATGCTATTCTATTTCATTCGCCAACCATAAATACTTCTTAGCGTCGAATCGGAGTTACGTTGGAATGCAAAATCGGACATACACATTATATACATACATTCATAATGTCTATAAATGATTATCTATAAATTGCTAACGAAGTCATATTTTGTTGAGATCAATGTCTCCCTTGAAAAAGGACCCCGGATGGGTTCGAAACTAGTCGGGCTAACGTCGACTAAACACGTGAGTAAAGCCGGGACAGCTATTATATATAATGGAAATCACTCACGATAGTTTAAACGCTAAAATCCTGAAACGTTTCTTACAGTGACATCCTATTCATAAGATTTCAAATTTGTTAAATTGCATTTTTGTTAAATTTCAGAAAGTCCAGCCGTTTGTTGCCCATCTTTTACTAGATCAGAGTCAACGTTGCTTTCCCAACATAATAGATTATAGACTTCCCTGTTCAGAACATTAGTGCTCTAAATACGGGAACTTAGCTCCTAGCTGATAATAATTTTATCGCTAAAATCAAAATTAGCAGTTTACTAGGTTTGAATACAATTATTATTTCTGTAATGTGACTGTAGCTAGTAACTCGGCCAATTTAAATTGTAACTTTGATAATTCATATATGATAAAGTTAATTGGCGAGATGGAGATAAGGGGTAGGACTAAGGAAATGTAGTAACTCTGATATAAGTAGATAGTATAAGTGATTTAAGTATTCAATAGAAGGGGCTTATTTGCAGAGTACGTAATTTTATATATTACTAGCTGACGCCCGTGACATCGTCCGCTGGGATTAAGGTTTTCAAAAATCCCGTGGGAACTCCTAGATTTTCCGGAATAAAAGTAGCCTATGTCACTCTTTAGTCTTAAGGCCAACTTTTGTCAAAATCGTTTGAGCGGATGGGCCGTGCGAGGCTAGCAGACAGACAGACAGACATACTTTCGCATTTATAATATTAGTATGGAAAATAGTATGGATTACAACTGTGGTCTGCGACAGAATTTTCGGGTGGAATTTCACGACGCATCAATCGTTGCCGATTTTACGATAAAAAAGCTTGTTCTCATTCTCTCTCTCTCTCTCTCTCTCGAAATTGAGATACCTATCTTCTGTCGTGATATACTTACCTACATTTACATTCACGACAAGCTTTACGTAATAGGTACCTATATCAGTTCTGTGTATAATAAGTATAGGTACAAAAAGCAAGAATTGTATCTTGAAATTGCCAAAAGGACTAGCCCATTCAAGTACCTAACTAAGCTTGTATGGTAAATTGCAGACTAAGCTCGTGCGTGATTTGTATTGCTACACTCCTTTGTTGTGACGCATTCACACCTCGTTTGCGACTATTGTTATGTGGCCCCTACATCATATCGTGTCTGCGAAACTGTTATTGCAAAACTTTGACCGGGGATTTTTCCGGCACTTAGGTAAGATACCTATAGTACGCGACATGTCGTGGTGGCAATCGGGGTTTGAGACGGGCGGGCGCCCCGTACACCCGCACGTCACCTACGGTCGCTCGCACCAGGTTAGCGCGGGGGCTGTGCGGGTGTGCGGGGCGTTTCCTTCCCGATTGGCATCTCGACCTGTCGCGTACTATACTTTACTACATACCGTAGGCACCTTAACTACTTACTACCAACTACTCATACTGATAAATGGCTTTGCTTATAAATTGCTTTTTGGGCACAGCAGGGGCAAATTAGTATCAGTGGCAAAATTGGCTAGTTTCACGTAAACTATACCTACCATTTAGGACGTCTTATTTAGGAAGGTGGAATAAGCCCTTAACTTGTATTTGAATAATAATAGTAAACCTTTTTTTATTTTTAGGGTTCCGTACCTCAAAAGGAAAAACGGAACCCTTATAGGATCACTTTGTTGTCTGTCTGTCTGTCTGTCTGTCTGTCTGTCTGTCTGTCCGCCTGTCTGTCAAGAAACCTACAGGGTACTTCCCGTTGACCTAGAATCGTGAAATTTGGCAGGTAGGTGGGTCTTATAGCTGACATTTGGGGAAAAATCTGAAAACCGTGACCGGGTTAGATCACACAAAAAAAATTAAATTGTGGTCATGAACTAATAATAATTAGTATTTTCAACTTTCCAAGTGAGTGACTATATCAAGTGGGGTATCATATGAAAGGTCTTCACCTGTACATTCTAAAACAGATTTTTATTTACTTTTATGCATCATTTTTTTTTAATTATCGTGCAAAATGTCGAAAAAATACGACTGTAGTACGGAACCCTCATTGCGCGAGCCTGATTCGCACTTGGCCGGTTTTTTATTCAGATACAAGTTAGCCCTTGACTGCAAATCTCACCTTGATCGACGATGCAGTCTAAGTATGGCAGTTTTTATTAAACCCATACACCTTTGGTTTCTACACGGCATCGTACCGGAACGCTAAATAGCTTGGCGGCACGGCATTGCCGGTAGGGTGGTAACTAGCCACGGCCGAAGACCAGACCAGACAAGAAATTTAGAAATTATAAAATTCCAAATCCCTGCTAGGAATCGAACCCGGGACCTCCCACTAATAATAAGACCACAGCGCTTAATACTGCGCCAGGGAGGTCGTCAAATCGTTATCTTACGGTATCGTACGTTATCTTTTTTTTTTTTTTTAATATTAGCCATGTTATAAATGACTAATATTCCTCTTTCCTCTCCAACTAAGCGTCAGGCTTGTGCTAGGAGTAGGGACGACAATAGTGCAACGGGCGGGGTTTGAACCGTGTCGACCTTTCGGTTTTCAGTCCACTCCTTTACCGGTTGAGCTATTGAGGCTCGATTATAATACGTTATCAACGGTTATCTTACGGATTTACCTCTAAGAAGACTTGTAATCCTGAATGAGCGAATAAAGTGGTAAAACGATAGAGGTTATAGGTAATACAGATAGTTAGCACGTATAGCAGTGGACTAAGTGCGGCTATTAGATGGGCAACACACTAGGATGTCCGCGGGCCAGCTCCCGCATCTGATAGCGAGGCCACTTTCTACTGCTCACACTGCGAAAACTCAATACTTAGCCGCCATTTTCAATGGTTGCCATAATTTGGACTATCTATACTCTATAATATAATCTAACAACAATAATAATCTAACGAGGTAACTCTGCCAGCGTTCTGGGCACCCGGCCTCGTTGCGGTGGTTTAGATGATATTTTCGATCTGTAATTTTTATGTTCAATTGTTTAGATTCGTTTTATATAAATTACTAGAGGATGCCCGTGACTTCGTCCGCGTGGATTTAGGTTTTTAAAAATCCCGTGGGAACTTTTCTATCCCGAAAAATCAAAGATCCTTCCCCGGGATGCAAGCTATCGCTGTACCAAATTTCGTCAAAATCGGTTGAACGGATGGGCCGTGAAAGGCTAGCAGACAGACAGACAGACAGACACACTTTCGCATTTATAATATTAGTATGGATATGAGAATTAAAAAATAAAATGATGAACATAGTGCACAATAAAAAGCATATTAAACGGTAGGTACCGTAAAAAGTATCACTTTATGAAATTTAATCTAACAATAATTATTTCACCTAAAAACCAATCGAGATTGTGGGTTATGCACAATGCAATCTTAGTCATCATGATTCTGCGACACTAATGACGATGGTTGTAAGCTTTTGTTTTTTTTCGTGGTTTAACGACATATTATAATGTAAATAAGGAGAGAATAAGGGTTCCTTATTTTCTCTGTAAAAATAATGATGATGATCTGATTTCCCTGTATAGCGAGATCTGATGTAGCGAGATCCGATTGATGTAGGTACATTACTGTATACCTACTTACATAATGTACATCGATGTTTAGAAGGAGATAGCAGATTTGTAAAGCGCTGTCCCTGTCGTTGAGACCGACAAAACGTCATATAGGTATGAGTGACAGAGACAACGCTCTACAAAGCCGAAATGTCATTCTAAAGGCCGATGTACATTACTTTCGGCCACGTACTGTACTGTTAGACGGATAAAAACTAGGTGATTGTATTATCTATGGTGTGCTTTGCAAAGTAGCGAATCTATGGCAAACGTCACTATATTATAATAGCGCGTAAAAAAGAGGTGTTTGCTCTTGTGTTGATGTAAATAATAATTACTATGTGAACAGTAAATAAAAGCCTTCTAAAGTATATCAAAGTGGTTTTCATTCTAATAGTACCTACTGTTTTCTGAAGAAATCACTGCTTATGCTTAGGCTCGTTCAGTTAATTTGTATAGGTGCCAGTTTTTTTGCAAAAGAGTGTAAGTATATTATATTTATTAGGTAAAACCTAAAACGCATAAGTTCAAATAGTCAGTGGTGGTATTGTGATCGCAAAACACTTTCTATATGAATTGTAGGTGCACGCATTGTAGTGGCTACATGATACAGGAATTGGAAAGTCCTTCCCGCGGCCAGAGATTAACAGAACATGCATACAAAATTATTACATTAGCGCAGCGAAAGTTATACCTATTTTAGAAGATGTATTACAATTTACTATGCTATTGATGCCAATGTTAATTTCTTACGCACTTTGACGGACTTTGAAGGACACTTTTTGGTTTGCTATGCATGGACTGCACCAGAGACCCGGAATAGTTGCTGGTCAGAAAATTTTAGAAGGACGGAGAGATAGGGATACCTAGAGGATGGATCGGAAAGGGACATTAGGCTTTGGGAGTTTGGAGGAAGTAAACTGCACTGGTCATTGGCCACAGTAGATAATATTGTTACTAAAATAGCCTTATTTAAATTTAAATTTGTACTCCATATTAATCGATGGATCCAAGGGAAGGCTGCGGCGCCCGTAACACAGGTTTACCTAGCACGGACGCCAAAGCACTCCTCCAGGTTCTCATATTTTTATTGTTTCTACCTTTTTTATGTGTACTAGTTTTAAGGAGTCTTTGTCTTGTACAACATTTTTGAATAAATAAATATATTCTATTAAAAAAAAAAAAACTATGTTTGATTATAATATAGATCATCATCATCATGATCAACCCATCGCCGGCTCACTACAGAGCACGGGTCTCCTCTCAGAGTGAGAAGGGTTTGGCCATAGTCTACCACGCTGGCCAAGTGCGGATTGGCGTCTGCCAATGAGAACTTCACACTCCTTTGAGAACATTATGGAGAACTCTCAGGCATGCAGGTTTCCTCACGATGTTTTCCTTCACCGTTAAAGCAAGTGATATTTTAATTACTTAAAAACGCACATAACTCCGAAAAGTTAGAGGTGCGTGCCCGGGATCGAACCCCCGACCTCCGATTAGAAGGCGGGCGTCCTAACCACTAGGCTATCACAGCATAATATAGATGCTAGGTACTATTGTTATTAAGTCAAGGCTAGTAAGTATTTTCAAGTGTCATTTATGTAGCTAGTGTTTAATTTGATAGTTTCCCAGACAGTCGCATTTCGCAGAAGTCCTCACCACAAAAACTGAGGAGTTTAACGAAGCACTTATGATTCATAAATCAAAAATAAACCGAGTCCCCACATCTCCGCTCCGACTAACGAGGTCCGCATATGCAGTAGCGAAATAGATAAGATATTGATTTAATTCCCATGTCTCGTACGAGTCCGATCGCCGATAGCCGATCGCTTTCCGATCTTGTTAACATAATTAATATGCGAGCATTTCATTAATATTACTGGCTCATTATAGCGCTTGGCTTGCTTTCAACTGCGGGTATAAATAGCATTAGTTCAATACACGCCTTTTATATGGGGTATAAAATTAAGGATCTCGGTAATAACCTGTTGCTTGCTCCGTATGATTCTATCGCATTCAAATGCAAAATAGGAAATAGACTTGTACGAGATAAGACGATTTGAGTTTTTCATCTCATATGAATTAGACTTTTGTTAGGAATTTTTGATTTTTTACACGACTGCCGAAAAAAGGAGTTTATTGTTTTCAGTGTTCATGTACTCTATGTATGTGTTTATGTGAGTTTTTTATTCCACCATAATATTATACCGACAACAGAAGGTTTTAAATCAATTATTGAAATATTCCTGCATAGGCAGTAATATCTCTTCAGGTGTATCTGTTGCATTCTATTATGTAACTAGCTTATGCTCGCAACTTCGTCCGCGTGGACTAAACAAATTTCAAACCCCTATTTCACCCCCTTAGGGGTTGAATTTTCAATAATCCTTTCTTAGCGGATGCCTACTTCATAATAGCTATCTGAACAGCCCGATCCGACCAGTAGTTTGAGCTGTGCGTTGATAGATCAGACAGTCAGTCAGTCAGTCAGTCAGTCAGTCAGTCAGCCAGTCACCTTTTCCTTTTATGTATTCAGATGGGGCTGGCGTGTCCGTGTCGGACAAAAGTTCCATAAAATTAAGATAAAAAACTCTTAAATGTCTGTCTGTTTTAGAGTTTAAAGAGTTGTTGCTTTTCTTTTTTTCGTTGGATGGGATCGTACGCGGGGAAGCGGGGCCGGTCTTCTACACGGACCTCGTCTCATCGGCGGGGAACTACAACCGGCTACGGGAATTCGCGCACCATTGGCATAAGAGGCGAAGCAGCTCGGAGAGTGCAGGTGCCAGGCCGGCACCACGGAGGAGCAGCAGCGGAGATCACAGCTGTGTTAGTGACGTCTAGCCCCCAAGGGGGGAGAGTGAGCATAAGGGACAAGGAAGAGACAAAAATAATTTGTAGGGAGTCAAGAAGGCGCCCCGGGAAAAATGCCAAGAGCAAGTACCGAACGAGCGCCCTCCCGCGATTCGGCCCATATAACCGAGAGGTTGGTGGGTGGAGGGTTCTTCTTTTTTTCGTTTTACGGAACCATAAAAACATCCAAGTATATAACACTAATATACTTCAGCAAACAGAGTTGTAAATTGTAATATGGCTCAACTGTAACAGTACACGTTAGTTATCAAATGTCCTGGCGTGCATACATTACTTTACTGTAATAACCGAGCGGGCCATGTACAGCTATCATATAATTATTGGCATTCGACATAAATTCCGCCTGCTTTCTCTTAAAGACCTTTATGATAAACACGAGGCTTAATTGGATCCAATAAGTAAATGAGCGATTTAATTAAAACATGTATGTATTTGCATACCTGGTTTTATAGGATAATTATGTTCAGGGCTTGAATAATCGGGTTAGCTTAACTCGGGTGATATGCGTTTTATACGGGCTTAATAATATGGACGCAGGAAGTGTATTTTCCATAGTGATACAGTTATAGTTGTGGTATGAAAATTAATATAATATTAGGTAGGTTTTAGCTGATGGCAGCGTCAACATTCGCGTGGATTTAGGTTTTTCCCAAAAAATCCATGGGTTCTCCTTGATTTGCCGGGATAAAAATTAGCCTATATATTTCACTTTTCAAGAAAGCATAGGTTAGTGATTCTTTCAAATGGTTACCTATAGTTTTAGTTTTAGATTGAAGTATAAATTTTGATTTTAATTTAGTCTGTAACAATGGGGCTGGCATATAGGTCAATAGAAAAACCTCGTAAAATATACTCATTCAAAACATCAAGTCGATCCGTTGCCCCGTTGCGACGTGATTGAAGGACAAACCAACATACTAATAAACTAACAAACCTACAAACACTTTCGGATTTACAATAATATGGGTAGTGATTATTAACCAGTGATCATCACCATCATCATCTCAACTCTTCGTTGACCCACTGCTTAGCACAGGCCTGCTTTCAGAATGAGAAGGGCTTAGGCTATTAAGTCCACCATGCTGGTCAAGCAGGGATTGACAGACTTCACACACTTTTGAGAACATTTTGGGGAAATCAGACATACAGTTTTCCTCATGATGTTTTCCTTCACCGTTGAGGCAAGTGATATTTTAATTGCTTAAAATGCTCCGAAAACTTTCGACATTTTTAGACATAAGTTTTATCCATTAGGCTATCGCCGATCCATTTTTAATACTAGTAGTGTGATGTATTACAGAACAACGCCATCTAGTTTTAAATCCTATAATAACTAGAAGCTGATTCATAGGCTATCATGGACATAACTCAATTAATTGGCTATTATCGGTTTACAAAGCGATTGGTGTTTACTATTTAGAAATTGAAGCTATCTGTTGAACAAACATTGTTTTATTGTGACAAAACAGTCATGGTTTTCATTAAGAGGGTAATTTTATATCGTGTAATTAGAGTTACTATATTATACTTAGTCAATACTTAAGCAGCTTACAGCCTCCTACTTCCTACAGCGTCCTAGCAGGACGTAGACATCCGCTAAGAAAGGATTTTTTAAAATTTAACCCTTGAGAGGGTTAACTAGGGGTTTGAAATTTGTGTAGTCCACTCGGACGAATTTGCGGGGACAAGCTAGTCTTCAAAATATAATTATGGTCTCTCCTTCCAGATTGTGTTTTAAACTTTACGTCCGAACATCTAGGACTAACGTCGAAAAATACAAAGAAAGAGAATCCGGTATTTGACAACTAGTCAAATCAGTATCTTTTTATCATACGGCAAAACACGCGCTTAGTATGCGAGCTTCTATGAAATACTGGCATGTGACGTCACAATGATTTGACGTGCAATTTTAGTTTAATTAATTTTCGATAATTTAAAATGGTTATTATACTTTAAACTATCAAAGGGCGTGGATTTTATGTATTTTGGAAGACCCTCTATTTAATAATCACTGAGAAATAATTTATTTTTGACAAATACCGTATTGAGTGTATTTAGGTACAGTAGAAAATTTCTAATCGATACTTAGTACTCTAGTTCAACCTTATAGTAAATCAATATCAGAGTTGCTTGAGTGAATTTTATTTATTTCATGACACATTAGACATGGTTGTATAATTTATGTAATTGCTTTCCAGACTTACAATCATAGTCGGATAATAAATCAATTAACTGGTATCAGAGAGTTGTTTACTACTAGAGTTAGCAATGGCCAGTTTTTCCGCAAACTCATTGGTGTACAAAAGTACCAGTAAGTAACATTGTAACTTGTTAACGTCGCGTTGATAGAACATCAAAACAATGTAAAGCAAACAATACCTTCTTCCCCCAAATCCCAGACACAAAGTGATAATTTTATTTTTATTCAAATGTTCATTAGCATTCGCACGCTCGCGTTCCTGTTTTCTATTGAATTCTATGTATTTATCAAATTAAGGGCCGAGTTTTCGATCGTCAGATAAACTTTAACTGACGAATAGATTTGAAGTTTTGACAGATTTCCTATACAAAAACTGTCAAACCTAAAATTGTATTCCTTAGATAAAAATTATTAGACGATTGAAAAATTTACCCTGAAAGGGAAAACTGACCAGCGAGCGGTGTGATTCGCTAGTTCAGTTGTTCAACGCTGAATGATAGCCACCGAGCTCATTTGACATTAATTTATAATCCATTTAAGGTTTTCTACGAAAAAATATTTTAATATCACTCAGTGAAGCAGCAATATCATTTGATATGTTGTCCGCCCGCCCACCTATGTGGCTGGATAATCAAATTGAAATTTATGAAGCCAATAACAATTGCTCAATGAACAACATTGTTTGCGAAGCAAAATGCACCATAATGTACTGTACCAAGCAATGTTAAAATATGAGCTCGGAGGCTATTATTCCGTGTTGAATACAGAGTTAGCGAATCCGCCCTGGTACGACGTCAAGTCAGGCAAAATGTAATTTATTTTTATTGGGTTGTGGATTTTAGGCTTGTCGTATGAGATTTGATGCTCCATGGTTTATTTAACTCAATGGCTGGTATACTCTCATTACGAGTGCTGTTATCGGGAATCGAACCTTGGACTGGTCGCGTGCTCGGTGAAAGTGTTTCGCACACTCGTTCATTAGCTTAAAGCTATTTAACTATTTAATGCTGATTTATTGAAATGATTATGAGGGCTTAGAATGTAATTTCTGTTAAATGCATGTTTTTTTTGAACGCAGGTAGGTATAGCACGTGACAGGTCGAGATGGCAATCGGGGTGGGGACGCCCCGCACACCCGCACAGCCCCCGCGTTAACCCGGTACGGGCGAGCGCGGGTGACGTAAATATGACGGCCTTTATGGCCCAATGGTGATTGCTGTGGGAGGTCCCAGGTTCGATTTACGACCTGGTCAATTTAGTTTAGAATTTCTATATAATGGGGAGGAAACTCACGGTTTGATCAGTGAAATCATAGAAAAATAGGGTTACCATAAGGCTACCCTACTAATATTTGACGCCTGCCAGTGACGTCGTAGCCTCGACGTTTTGTTAGAAGTACCCTAGACCCTAACTGTCGTGAAGTGTGGCTCAGGTCAGGGTGGTTTCGAATACGTCTAGTGATCTGGTGATCACAACAATCCAATAACAAATGAGGTTCATGATTCGCATTGTAATTCCGTGTGTGTGCACTGTGCACGTATAGATTCGCGTCGTGGACGCTCCCGCGTTCATGACGCGCAGGTGGGGCCGTAGCTTTATAGTAGGGATTTTAGCGGTGCAGTGTCCCCGCATCGTGATCATCTAGGATAGTCCGGCGGGATAGCTATCTCTCATCGCGACGTCGTCGGTAACGCGATACGCTATTGTGTTGTCCTCACTCCACCGACACTCGTTAACGTAATTGACTGGGATTTACTTACTTACAACTAAGCACCGGAACTGCAAAGCATTTTGTTTACTAAAAAAGAAAACTGATAAATTTTTACCAAGAAACCGTTTGATTTTGTTACAAGAGGCGGAATAATAGGTAAACCTTTATGGTCAGTGTAAGCAATTAAATATCACTTGCTTTAACAGTGAGCAAGTCTTCAATTCAATGATACCCCAAAGCCAAAAGACGAAAGTCTTTAATGAGTGTGTCCTACCTGTGATGAGCCGTGGTATGGCGCTGAGATGAACACTGACAGTTGGCCTTGTCCACAAGTTGTCCACAAGCTCAAAGTCACTTAGCGGATTATGGAGCGGGCTATGTTGGGTGTCTCTCTGAGGGACAAAATTGCACGTAACGGATGATGAGGACGGTGGATGAGGAAGGCAGAGGATCGTGTGTGGTGGCGCGCTCTTGGGAATGCATATGTCGTTTCATTTTCGTCACGTCAGTTTTTCTACTAGATTAGATAATGATTGACGACATAAGAGAGTCTATAATTGTCATAATCAACCTACGCAGCAATAAACACGCACGGCAGTGCTAGCGCCAAGTTCTTAGGCAATCACTAACGAGTAACAATAAAATCCAGTTCGCTCTCGTTTTACGGCCGTGAGCACTGTATTGACATATCCTATCAGCTGGCTGTAAAGATTCCGTTGTTTATGGTCCACACTTTCAATATAAACTCCTTTAAGTGCTTCCTGATAACGGATTTATTTTTAGGGTTCTGCCAAATGGATTTAAAATAGGAATCATGGTCCCATTTGGCAGAAACTTAATCACTAGTGATTCGTTTCAATCTAAGGCCTGATATCCATCGGAGCGGATATCCATCGGATATTAATGTGGTGGCGCTTTTTAGGGAAGGCCTATGTTCAACAGTGGACGTCCACAGGCTAATGATGCTGATGATGATGATGAAATAATTAATTAAAACCTTTCACAGAGTTTGCAATCTTAACACATACTCATTACCAATTTGACGGAACAATAAATTTTTTTTTATAATTAACTGTCCGTTGATAAGATTTATTCGAATAATCAACTAATTGGTCCATACTCTCGTACCTACAACGTTTATGACTTGCAATTGCAATTATGAGTGTATCCGCTTTATCCTTTCACAATAAAACGCGGACTTGAGATTGGTGTTATTATCTATATCTTATTATAATAATTTATGCACAAACATATCATTATAACCGTTAACGTGCACTGACGAAACATTTACTAGCCGAATAGAGCATGGGTCTCATCTCAGTAGGTGTGAGAAGTACATACATATAAGGTCATAGTCTACCACGAAGGCGATGTGCGGATTGGCAGACTGCACAGTGCACACGCCTTTGTAGAACTCTCAGGCATGCAGGTTTCCTCACGATGTTTTCCTTCACCGTTAAAGCGAGTGATATTATTTAACTCCGAAATTTAGAGGTGCGTGCCCGGGATCAAACCCCCGACAACCGACCTTCCGAATAGGAGGCGGACGTCCCTACCACTAGGCTATCACTGCCATTGACATTACATGACCTTTAAAACACTTTTTAAATATAAGTGTTAAAGAAGTCACCTGAATTTCTGCAAAATGCGGTTAAGCGGATGGACCGTGAAAAGCTAGCAGACATACAGACAGACAGACACATTTTCGTATTAGATACTAGATGGAAGATGGATATTTCTTAAAGCCATCAGTAAACTAACCTACGTCAATCAAAGATAGATGGTCGATCAAAACAATCCGCATAGCGGTATTTAAACTTGCTCCCTCAGATATACCTGCCTACTATTAAAACGACGGACAAGCAAACAATATCGGTTTGAGACATCACGCAATTATAAACCGTGCGTACCGGCCGGTGGAAGCGTTCTATCGACGTATCGACATGTTGAACGAAGAGCTTGTGGGAGCTATTGAGGAGGTATCTTCTAAATATATTATAAAAGGAAAAGGTGACTGACTGGCTGACTGATCTATCAACGCACAGCTCAAACTACTGGACGGATCGGGTTGAATCGGATGGCATGCAGATAGCTATTTATGACGTAAGCATCCGCTAAGAAAGGATTTTTGAAAATTCAACTCCTAAGGGGGTGAAATAGGGGTTTGAAATTTGTGTAGTCCACGCGTACGAAGTCACGAGTGTTGAAAAATAGTGTGGCACAATTTTTTGATAAACAAAAAATTACTTAAGGGCATGTTAGGATAAAATGTTCAGCTTTTATAAAATAACTCCACAAAATCTTCCACTAGCTTCTTCCACTTCTATTTCATGTCGACGATCGTAGATTTATAGCGGACGTACGGCGTTCGTACGTGTTAATTAATACGGGCGACCCATTAAATCACCGATGGCAAGGAAATGTGGCCTTGAGATAGGGTCTAACTGTGTTTTTATCGATAATGCAAATCGCCTCTACTAACTATGCGTGTGCGGAAACTCTCATTTAGCGATCGCTGTGGAGTACTAATTTTCAAAACTACTTTCACGCTGAAGTGATTTTGTTGGAGCAAATTTTCTTTAAAAAAATAAAACTAATATAAGCTTTATTTCAACCTTACCTACGCATCCTATGGCAGGTGTGGCATGTAATATTCCATTGTTTTTTTAAACTTGGAAATTCATTGGGGTTCAATCATGTCCTAGGAATTGGGGCATTGTATTGAACATGCTTAAAATGTGTAATTCATGGTCCAATTTTTTAATGGTTTTAATAGAATGGTGGGACTGGGCCTTTCAATTTATTTGACGGCTGGTTTATCCACATTCATATTACCTATTTCGTAATGTCTTTTTTCATCAAAACAGCCACATTATTATGTCCCTATATTTCTTAAAATAAATAAAGATCATCGTACATCTAGAAATAAACATATAGGCACCGCATTTCTTTTCATACAGTCTAGTGAGCTCGTCGTACAGATTTTACTTAAATGAAGTTTTTTTTTAAATTTCACCATAGCCAAAGCAGGGTGAGTCAGAAAGTTGAAAATAAAAATACACGGTGTTCAACCGCCGCGCTGTCCTGACACCAACCGCTTTAGGGTTCCAGGTTCCTGGATAGGACTTTCTGTAGGAGAGTTCCTGGATCTGACTTCCTGTTCCTGGCCTTGAGGTTCTTGGGTTGTGTTCCTTCCTTTGTTTAGACACTCTACGCTGGGCGAACGAGACCTTACCTGCTTCTGAGGGTCTCCGCCTGAACATCTGCCGCTGGACCCGGGAGTGCCTGCGGACCCACCTTCAATTGCGTTCAGGTCAGTGCCCACTTTCACATAAGCTCAGCACTGCAATGTAGTGCGGTGGGAAAGATAATTCAATTATATCTACCTGAGACGGTCTACCCCGTCACATGGTGCAACGCGTAGATGTGCGATCACCTTTAAGGGCCATTTGCCTAGGCCCTAGATACAGGTGATAAAGGCTATAACGTATTTACGAGTAGCAATCGACGACGAGGCACTGTACTGTGGACACGCCATTGTTCCAGCCCGGTATTCATACGTCAACACACAATTTATGAACCAACCTTTATGCAGGTGCCGAAATAAAAACACCAAATTCTAGCCTTTATTCTGTTGGAAATAAAGTTCAATACTCTGCAGATAATGGTGATGGGTGTACAAATTTTTATTAGCTCTAAAGATGTATGGGCTATGTCTATGGAGATGGCTAACTTGAATACGGGTAGCTTATTTATTGCATAGAGGATTAATTACTATGGCTTTAAAGCACTTTAAAGTACTTATCGCTATGGTGATACAATCATTAATAGGAATATTATCTTATACCCTACCTATAGCACACGAGTATCTACTCGTGTGCCTATAGTACGCGACAAGTCTAGATGGCAATTGGGTCACACGTGCTATCTCTCACCGGGTCAGCGCGGGGGCTGTGTGGGTGTGCGGGCCGTCCCCACCCCTCATACCCCGATTGCCATCTCGACCTGACGCGCACTATAGGTATGGTTGTTCACAAAATATAAACTACGTACCTACCTACCTACCATCAAAACAGTAAGTAGGGATAAACGTAAAAATCTGTACCTAATAAGTACTAAACTTTCCTTGAGAACTTCGTTTCTCAAAAGCAGGGACAGTCCGGAAAAAAACATATTTGTACGCACCCTATTAATACTAATATTTCTATAATATTAAGACTTAACAAAGTCTACCTGACAACCACACAATCAAGCTTAGCCTTGTCTCGTTAATCAAGGAAACAATCGAATATTAGTATTTAACTAAAATAGGTCACAATTTCACTTTACACGGAGCTTATTAGGCATTTGGTGTTAAATCCTATTTGTTATTCCGTTTGCTGGTGCAATCTAGGTGTTGCCGTGTTTGCCTAATCAACTAACCCGTACGTGACCGAAATGAGTCTAGTGGAGACTGCTCCGTGTTGACTCAACGCTGGGATGTTAGGATAAATGTGTTGCGAGCGAGCTTGCTAATACTTGTGCCAATACTGTGTTTGAGTTTACATTGAGTTGTATCTGTTTCCAAAGTACGAAAGTACTGCGTACAGTCATCATCATCATCATTATCAACCAATAGACATCCACTGCTGGACATCTTGTTAAGACTTCCACACGACACGGTCTTGCGCCGCCTATATCCAGCGGCTCCCTGCGACTCGTCTGATATCGTCCGTTTACCTAGCTTCCAACGCTGCGTCTTCCGGTGCGAGGTCGCCATTCCAGCACCTTGGGAGCCCAATGTCTATCGGTTGTACGAACTATGTGCCCTGCCCATTGCCACTTCAGCTTCGCAACCCGTTGAGCTATGTCGGTTACTCTAGTTCTCCTACAGATCTCTGCGTACAGTAGCCGGCAAAAAATATTGAACATCGACCTTTAGAATGAGATTCCGGCTTCGCAGAGCGTTGTCTCTGACACTCATACCTCTGTGACGTTATGTCGGTCTCAACGATAGAGAGAACGCTCTACGAAACCGCTATTTCTTTCTAAAGGTCGATGTAATATTTTCTGTCGGGTACTGTACCAACAATGACTCTACGCAATATGGGTCCAAAACGACAGGTCAAGATGGCAATCGGGGTATGGCAATTAATTTCATCCACATAATTAATTTTCATAGTGTAATAGAGGGGTTTCTAATCAAAACTCTGTTATTTATAGCAGCATAGTGGATGTGGAGTGAATTGATTTGCATTTACAAGTCCCTGATAACGAATGGGGACGGTTTTGCATCAAAGATATTATGCTCTTACGGTAGATGGAATACATTGTGGCTAATTCCTTTGTACACAATCTCTAAACTAAACTAAAATATCACGTCTAAATCTATTGCTATCCCTTTCATAATGTTGCTTGCGGAAAAGGAAAGCACTAGATTTAGACCTGTTAATTTAGTTTAGTTTAGAGATTGTGTACTAGAGAATCGGCCCCATTATAATACTTATTCATAAATGACCGCTCGAAGTCCAGCGGGGTGCTCCGCTAACTCAGTGTCTAACATGTTAGCCACTGAGATAATTTGACATTGGTTGATTCTACATTGCCGATTCACTAAGTGATATTAAAATATGTTTTCGTAGAAAACCTTAAATGGATTTTAAAAAAATGACAAATTATCTCAGTGGCTATCATTCAACATAGGGTTATTCAAGGGGAGGACCAACAAATTCCTAAAAGGTCGGCAACGCATCGGCGGTTCCTCTGGTGCTGCAAATGTTCATGGGCGGCGGTAAAAAAATAAAAAATAAAAAATTCAGTGTTAGACACCGAGTTAGCGAATCAGTATGCAGGACTCTGTAGGTATTCGTGGATTTTTGGAATGGAATTAATTTTGAAATTTCTAGCCAATTGTGCTCTATAAGATGCCAAGTGTCCACGAGCAATAAATCTTGCAGAAGATTGCTCTGCGACGTCACTTGCAGGTGTTCATTTGTATGACCAGTTACACAAGAAATTGTTGAAGTGAAGAAATTGCACAAACTGACATTGACAGCTTATTTCTTCAAGAAAACTTGCGCATGGACACTTGGCTGTAGTAGGTATGAAAGTAAAATATTTTCTAACAAAAGCTAATAAAATACAAAATAGTGTCTCCGAAAACACCATAAGTACAATTAATCTTCTAAAACACATTCGACGTGGCTAGGTACGTTTCATCCTCAGGAAATGTTGACTCTACTATCACTACCCTTATTAGAAATGCGGAACTGTGTTTGTTTGTTGGTTTGTAGGTTCATTGGTTTGTTGCTTTGTCGGTTTGTCTTTCAATCACGTCGCAACGAAGCAATGGATTTACGTGATTTTTTGCATGGGTATGAAGACCTGAAGAGTGACATAGGCTACTTTTTATCCCGGAATATGAAAGAGTTTCCACGGGATTTTCGAAGACCTAAATCCTCGCGGACAGCTAGTATAATAATAAGTAGGTATCCCTTACTACGTTACCTATCTTCGTAGATTTCTGTTGGAAAGCCAGCTTTACCATGTATTGTAAAGTGAAGTGTATTGTGAAGTGATATTTGTCATGCAAAACGGAAACAGTACAGAATATATTTATAATAGATCAATCAACAATAACGAGTATAACTACCCAGTTTCTCCCACATATGCATACTCAGGCAATAATTTAGACGTAGGGCTGGCAGTAACTCATAGCTGGCTGGTGACAGTTGCCGTTTGCATACACAAATAACACGCAACATTATTTTGAACAGATGAGCTTGTTAACATTCCTATTTACACTACGAGTCAGGTAATATATAATTTGTTGTTTATAGAGTAGGGCTGCCAAATTACAATGCTCAGACTCCTTATGTTTCTATTATTGTATACAAATATTCTGGTGGGAGGCTTCGGCCGTGGCTAGTTACCACCCTACCGTCAAAGCTGTGCCGCCAAGCGATTTAGCGTTCCGGTACGATGCCGTGTAGAAACCAAAGGGGTAGGTATGGGTATAATAAAAACTGTCATACCCCTTCCAGGTTAGCCCGCTATCATCTTAGACTGCATCATCACTTACCACCAGGTGAGATTGCAGTCAAGGGCTAACTTGTATCTGAATAAAAAAATAAAATAATAATAATAATATCATCATCATCATGATCAAGCCATCGCCGGCTCACTACAGAGCACGGGTCTCCTCTCAGAGAGAAGGGTTTTGGCCATAGTCTACCACGCTGGCCATGTGTGGATTAGTAGACTCCACACACCTTTAAGAACATTATGGAGAACTCTCAGGCATGCAGGTTTCCTCACGATGTTTTCCTTCACCGTTAAAGCAAGTAATATTTAATTACTTAAAACGCACATAATTCCGAAAAATTAGACGTATCTGCCCGGGATCGAACCGACCTTCGATCAGAAGGTGGATGTCCTAACCACTAGGCTATCACAGCATGTAATATGTATAATACAAATAATACATATAAAAGCATAAAAATAGGTCAAGTGCGAGTCGGACTCAGACACGAAGGGCTCAATACCATCGTACAAGAAATAACACATTTTTTTAAAATTTTCATGGCGGATATATTTGGATTTTTTTTATTATATTTTGTTATAGCGGTAATCTATATATATATAAAGGAGAAGGTGACTGACTGACTGACTGACTGACTGACTGACTGACTGACTGACTGATCTATCAACGCACAGCTCAAACTACTGGACGGATCGGGCTGAAATTTGGCATGCAGATAGCTATTATGACGTAGGCATCCGCTAAGAAAGGATTTTTGAAAATTCAACTCCTAAGGGGGTTAAATAGAGGTTTGAAATTTTGTAGTCCACGCGGACGAAGTCGCGAGCATAAGCTAGTACAAAATATACTCTTAGGTCACGCCACCTCTCTTAATGAGCTTAGCTATAAAAGCTGAGCGCGCCCGAGCACTGGGCTCATTTCGCTACTGATTTTTGTGCTGTATTCATCGTGGTCTGGTTTGAATTATGTTTTTCTTTATTACTGACTTTTACTTTTTGTGTCTTTCGTGTTAAATTTTGTTCCAATCATTAAAAGTTTGATAATTGTAAAAGTATTTGGTTTTGTGTTAGTAAATTGTGTTTTTTTTAAATTGAATTTTACTTCTGTACCTAAATTCAGAAGTGGGATTCCTATTCAATAGCCCACTATAGTTAAAATCTAGTCACTGACAATCAGTTTGCTTAAATTGGAACAAAATTCTAACCTTTAAATTTTTGTTGTTTTTCTTGTACAATGTCGGATCGCGGGTATCGTAACCGCGATCGTAGCCGTGATGTGCCGTGATCAACATCGAAGTTCTCGAAGCAGACCTCGTGGATGTGAAACAGCAGGGCCTAGATGTAGGTCGCGAGATCACGCACTTAGTCGTGTTTTTATCCAAACGTTGCACTCAATACTGAATCAATACTCCGCGATCGAGAAAAACGTGTCGAGACTTGTCGAAAATAGTTTAACCTCTGTAGTAACTAAACGCGAGTGTAATATTAATCGTCTCGGTAACACTGTGACCGTTCAAACAGAATGCAACACTCCCGTTTCTGCACCTTGTTCCGAACAAGATGAAGTTACTGCAATTAAATCTTTAGAATCAAGTACCTATACCTTTGGCTTTATGGCTAAGCACGTATTGGCCACGTGGACGTATCCAGTTTAAATATTTTTGCCCCAATTTTTATTTAAAAAAAAAAAAGGAAGTTTTATCAGTGTAAAAAATTTATGCCTACCCTACGTGTTTTGTGAATTAATAATGCAGTCGTCTAAATCTGGTAATCGATCTAAGCATAAAAGTAATTCACGTAAATTGCATAATGAACAAAGGCGTGCTAGTCGGTGTCGTACAATCACCGATTCCCCAACGCCGGCGGCCCCGCCGCGGCGAACTGTTCCTAGGCTGCCGCTTTCTCAGCAGCAAGCTCAGATGCCGCAGCGCTGCTACACCGCAGGTCTGGGGAGACCTCTCTAAACCGCGTGGGCTCCATGGTTTCTAACGCAAATTGTGCGGTGTCGGTAATGACGGACAAAATAGTGAGTGCAATAATTAGTGAAATTAACCAGGTGAGATCTAACCGTGTCTTTATTTTTGGTCTCGGTTTTTAATGATGTTAATGCATGGTGTAAAAAAAAAAAAAAAAAAAGTTGATCATGTTCGTAACTTCAACCGATGGCATAGCCGCGGGGTAGTCTCGTGTATTGGAACTTGTACAAAAGGTTTTTGTTATGATAAGTCTTAGATCAATTTTAAAACGGAATTTATTCCGCTGTGCCCACGAAAGATTGATATTGAGATTAAGAACACATCTACATAATGTGTCGGTCCATTAGTCACTTCATGAAGTATCTCACCAAGATACCCGCAATCTAAATTCGCAGTTTAAGACTAGAAAGCGTAGTCTTAGTCATAGTACTTTCCAATCACGCTGTTTTCTGTGTGAAAATTAGGATCACAAAGTGTACCTACCTACTGTACGAAAAGTTAAAACTTATCGAAAATCTAAAACATCGACTTTGATGCAGTTCAGTGTTAGTTTTGTAAAAAGAGTAACCGTAATGTAGGTAGATGAGTTTTTGCTCAACAATTATTTTTGCCACGAGATACAAAAATTGAGCTTCCTGACATAAGATTAGAAATCAATCTTCATGTGGTGTTAGATCGTTGTATGAATAGGTAGACCTGTCGTAATAAGGACAGATGTACTAAACCAACTGGGAAATACTTATATTCGAACATGATTCGAACATAGTGCTCACATTTGTCTTTCCTTTCTCGAATGTTCCGACGCAATGCTGCGCCCTTGGCTGCGGGCTTTGGAATTCCGCATGAGAACGAGGCTTGCCATGCTCTGGCCTGGCAATGCGCTGGTGCTGCGGCGCCGTGTCGCGCACACTGCCGCGCCTTTCTGCGCTCTGCACGAGCGTGACGGTGCGCTGGCTTTGCTGCGCCGTGCCGCGCCACTGCCGCACCTTTCTGCGGTCTCGGCGAGCGAGACGGCGCACTGGAGTTGCTGCGTCGTGCCGCGCCGCTGCCGCGCCTTTCTGCGCATTTGGCGAGCGAGACAGCGCGCTGGCGTTGCTGCGCCGTGCCGCGCCGCTGCCGCGCATTTCTGCGCTCTTGGCGAGCGAGACGGCGCGCTGGCGTTGCTGCGCCGTGCCGCGCCGCTGCCGCGCATTTCTGCGCTCTTGGCGAGCGAGACGGCGCGCTGGCGTTGCTGCGCCGTGCCGCGCCGCTGCCGCGCATTTCTGCGCTCTTGGCGAGCGAGACGGCGCGCTGGCGTTGCTGCGCCGTGCCGCGCCGCTGCCGCGCCTTTCTGCGCTCTTGGCGAGCGAGACGGCGCGCTGGCGTTGCTGCGCCGTGCCGCGCCGCTGCCGCGCATTTCTGCGCTCTTGGCGAGCGAGACGGCGCGCTGGCGTTGCTGCGCCGTGCCGCGCCGCTGCCGCGCCTTTCTGCGGTCTCGGCGAGCGAGACGGCGCACTGGCGTTGCTGCGCCGTGCCGCGCCGCTGCCGCGCATTTCTGCGCTCTTGGCGAGCGAGACGGCGCGCTGGCTTTGCTGCGCCGTGCCGCGCCGCTGCCGCGCCTTTCTGCGGTCTCGGCGAGCGAGACGGCGCACTGGCGTTGCTGCGCCGTGCCGCGCCGCTGCCGCGCATTTCTGCGCTCTTGGCGAGCGAGACGGCGCGCTGGCTTTGCTGCGCCGTGCCGCGCCGCTGCCGCGCCTTTCTGCGGTCTCGGCGAGCGAGACGGCGCACTGGAGTTGCTGCGTCGTGCCGCGCCGCTGCCGCGCCGTTGCTGCGCATTTCTACGCTCTTGGCGAGCAAGACGGCGCGCTGGCGTTGCTACGCCGTGCTGCGCCGCTGCCGCGCCTCTCTGCGCTCTGCACGAGCTTGACGGTGCGCTGGCGTTGCTGCGCCGCTGCCGCGCCTCTCTGCGCACTGCACGAGCGTGACGGCGCGCTGGTGGTACTGCGCTGCGTGCGCCGCTGCGGGCTATGGTGCCTCTTGCGAGCATGGCGGCTCACCGGTATTTTGGCATGATACCGCGCGTGCCGTGGGGCTTGCATAAGCGAGCCCTTGTACGAGCTGATTGGTGAGAATGTTCTTTTTAAAGTTAGTGTCCATGATTTCGATAGGTATGTGTAATGTGTTATAGTAAATCACGTTACCTACGCATACCGTCTTGGACTTAAAGGTGTTTCGTATAATATGCGAGTCAGTGACGCACTGTAGTGCGTTCGTAAATTATGTAACGTGGGTAGATTCAACTCTTTTAGAAAATCTGATAATTCCCGTTACCGATTGTTTCCGATTTTGCCATTTTGATTGGATTCATTTGTTAGGGTCAGGCGGGGCCGAGTCTTAAAGACAAGGCCATTACCTAAAGTCCTTACCCCTTGAGTACATTAAACAAATCTGGCAATCTAAGATCTAGCTGGGTACTTTAGGCGCTACGTTGAGGAGTATGCTATCCAGACAGCCTGCCTTGCACGTCTGTCGGAAAAAGAGGTTCCTTTTCATTGAGGCCAGAGCAGGAAAAGGTATCTCAGGACATCACTCGGCGACTCACCACTGAGTCCAAGGTAGCAGTCTTGACAGATTTGCCAACAGAGGTGCACACTGACTTCAGCAGCATCGGCTATGGCCCGGCGCTGAGGTGGATCCACAACGACGGCAAGAAGCGTGTGGTCGCCTGTTTTAGCAAGGTTTACCCAGGGTGCAGTGAGTAGGTAGTACTCCTACGTGCTAGAAGCGTTGGCAGTCAACACTTCCGCCACCATTTGGTTTGTCTTCAGTTTAAGGGTGTGACCGTCTACAACGCTTTCACAGCCACCGAGCGCTGCTGCTACTGCGCGTTACCCGTAAGTGGATTTATTTCCATGACTTCATCTTCGCCTTTGAGTACTAAAAGCGCACGATGATGTGTTGTGGCGACTATCTTAGCTGCAACCCTTTAAGTCAACGGCATCACCAAGCCGAGCAACTGGGTTTAGATGGTGCAGGTCGCAGATCAGGACACGCTCGTCGAGTATCTGTAAGTGGGACAGCTAGACTCTCATCGGTATGTGTACTAAAGTGTTACGCTCTATTACCGCTACTCACCAGTAGGAGCGGAAGCGTGGTTTTCGTGATACCGTCTTAGTCTGCTGCAAGTCTTCGTCGAAAAGACTCTGGACCTGACCCTGAAGTACTGCTGGTTTCTTGGGCTACGTGAGTTCGTAGTCAAGCGTGTGGTTTACTGCCTGGTTTGTATATCAAACAAGCAGGTCTCCAGAGTTCCTCACCAGCACACAATGTGGTTGCTGAAACTGTACGGCTTGATCGAGTGGCATGGCGTGAAATGTGACGCTCCAGGGCAAGTAAGCTGCTGAGGTGAAATCAGTCCCGGCAGGATGCCTATGCTAACCAGAATCGTCGTCCACCTCGCGTGTTGAAGGCTGGAGGCATGGTGTTGGTGATCAAGTATTCCCAGTCAACGGGGAAGTTTGACTCTGGCATGTGAGGTCCATGCAAGGTCCTGAATCGGCCGCTACGAGCTGGAGCTGCTGAGTGGGTCGTATGGCAAGACCGCTCAGGTGGCGGCGGAGGGCATGGTGGCCTGGCAAGGAGAGTGGTGCCCGGATGCGTGTGGTGCCTTCTTCGAATGTAAGTTCAGCTTGTTGACTACTTTGTGGTGGTGAAGATGAAAGTCGTGATTTTGTTAATCATAGCCCCAAAACTCTCACCCTCCTTACTAAAAAGGCCTTGCTTGCTCCCTTACGTACTTATCTACTGACGGACTGATCCACGACATCTATTTTTGTGCTATGACTAAACAAATCACGGTAATGCTTTACTCCTCAAGGGAAGTTCAACGATGGCTGGTTGAGATGCACTTTCATAGACTGTTGCCCGAGCCCGGTGGTCTGATGATGGTCATCTCAAGTTCCTGCTCCATAGACCGTTGCCCGAGTCTGGTGGTCTGAGACCGTTGCCCGAGTCTGGTGGTCTGATGAAGTTCATCTCAAGTTCCTGCTCCATAGACCGTTGCCCGAGTCTGGTGGTCTGAGACCGTTGCCCGAGTCTGGTGGTCTGATGAAGGTCATCTCAAGTTCCTGCTCCATAGACCGTTGCCCGAGTCTGACGGTCGGAGACCGTTCCCCGAGTCTGGCGGTCTGAAGATGACGAGAAGAAGCGCGCGCTAGGTTTGAGACGTCTCATAGGTTGATAGGTGTCACCTCCTCTGGGTGATAGGGACACCCCATAAAACTAAATGATTTATCTATTTGTCTAGCGAATACTAAGTCGCATTTCGAATTGCTTACCCATTGTGTTACCATTTATAGCTATGGAGTTGTGCTATATCGAAGCTAATTTCAGGTGATGACTATGAAGTAGTTGGCCCAGGTGCTGGTCCTCCTTCCGCACCTGAGTCTGCCCCGGCACCTCCAGCGGTAGAGGCAGAGTCATCGCTCCTTTCGGCGAGCTCCTCGCCGGTCTTCCCTCACGCACCGCACGCCGACAGCGTTGCGGCACCAGGTGCAAGTCTCCGCAGAGAAGATCTCACGACCTTTTCTGGCTATGATGGCGGGCGAGGACGCCGCACAGTCAGGAGAGGCCGTCTTAGGTCACGCCACCTCTCTTAATGAGCTTAGCTATAAAAGCTGAGCGCGCCCGAGCACTGGGCTCATTTCGCTACTGATTTTTGTGCTGTATTCATCGTGGTCTGGTTTGAATTATGTTTTTCTTTATTACTGACTTTTACTTTTTGTGTCTTTCGTGTTAAATTTTGTTCCAATCATTAAAAGTTTGATAATTGTAAAAGTATTTGGTTTTGTGTTAGTAAATTGTGTTTTTTTTAAATTGAATTTTACTTCTGTACCTAAATATACATATTCTGTGAAAATTTCAAATCTCTAGGTACCTATTACGGTAGCAAGTACCAAACGGCCGCGATTCAGCCCGTATAACCAAGAGGTTGGTGGGGCCATGGGAGGTTGTCCCTGGTTCACGAGATACAGCCCGCTGACAGACGGATGGATGGACGGACGGACAGCGGAGCCTTAGAAATATGGTCAGTTGGCACATCAGTATGGCTACGGAGACCTGTTACACGCTTGACCACAATCACACCTGATGGAAAGAGATGATGTGGCCTAAGATGGGACGCGTATACCGAGAAGGTGCCTATTAACTCTTGTTTAAAAAATATTCGGATTATAATTGGAAGGAAACAGATCGCGGAAGAGTATTTCAAACCTTCGCCATGCGTACTTTATGCCTGAAAATACAGGGCAACGATAGACAATATAATCAAGAACAATAAACAATTAATGATCCCGTATATCTAAGCGACCACCAGCAGATGTGGGGCGTATGTGGGCGTACCATCGCGAATGCGTGTATGCTGTGCAACGTACCAATGTGCAAATGTTAATCATTATGCGAATATTATGCGCTGCTCGCTATTGTGATTGCATTAACGGTTAATAACAAATATTATATCCTAAGGGTACTTTTATTATGGTTGCGAGAGATTTTAGTTTCGATTCCTGCTGCTCCATTGCGGTAGAATGACAACTACAATGTCACGATCGCAATCACCTCTGATTGGTTGACGCTCGCTCATTATTGGCTACAATGCATTGTTGCAACAAGAATCGCACAAGTTCAGCTAATCACAACAATGCTAAAAGCTAGTGCTAAAAGCGTTGAAAAATATCGTGTTCAAATCTGCGTACCTCAGAATGTTCTCAAAGTTGGGCAAAGCTAGCTAGCGCAGCTTGATGGACTAAGGTCTAAACCCTTCTCATTCTGAAATCAGATCAGTCTTCAGGTAGGCCGGCGATGGGTTGAGATGATGATGATGATGACGATGAAGGTTTTAAAAGGACAAACCAACAAACAAACACACTTTCGCATTTATAATACGGGTAGTGATAATAATATGGGTAGTGTAGTAAAATATGGTAGTGACAATATGGGTGGGTAAATTGAAGTAGGTATAGGTGTCGTTTTGTAAATTTTTTACTATCGTTATGAGCTGTTTGTCAAAGTTATAAACAAAAGCTGCTGGTACAATAGTATTTGTGCCCGGCTGTAGTCTGGTATCTGTGCAGCGATCGTCGCCATTAAGTACTCGCGACAGCTCGCACAATGACTGATGCAGCGAACACTGATCTATCTGCGTACGCGCATTTATATCAATATGAGGAATGACTTCAGAGTAACCACAACAAAAGCATTATTTTACTGTTGTTTATATGTTTCATATATAACTGATAGGTATATATGATTAACATATATTAGTAGGATAGTTTTATCCCGTAAAAATTAATTTAATTTTTTTACAAAAGTTGTACTGTCAAGTAGATAAGTTAAATGTTCTGGGAGTAACTACGAGAAAATTGCCGTCTCTTTTCTAAAAAGCAGCTAGTTCCAAAAATAAAGTTTTTGAGCTATCGCCTAGAATATTGGAATTGAGAAAAACGGATGTTTCTAAAATTCTTCTTTAGAAACATCAGTTTTAACAAAATTTCTTTTGTTTTTTGGCTATAGGTAACTCAAAAACAATTTTTTGGAGTTGAGTAAGTAGCTGCTTTTTACAAAAAGGACGGCAGAAAAATACACTGCGCGGACGCCCGTAAGAGCTACTCGTAAGTATAGTACGCAACAGGTCGAGATGGCAATCGAAGAGGACCCGCACACCCGCACAGCCCCCGCGCTAAACCAATCCAATCCAATCCATCAGCCTGTTTGCGTCCACTGCTGGACATAGGCCTTTCCAAGAGCACGCCACCAAACACGGTCCTCAGCCTTCCTCATCCACCCGCTTCCCACCACCTTCTTCAGGTCATCGGTCCAGCGGGCTGGAGGTCGTCCCACACTGCGCTTACCGGTGCGGGCAAACGCGGGCGCTGTGCCGGTGTGCGGGTTGTCCTCCCCTCCTCATACCCCGATTGCCATGTCGACCTGCCGCGTACTATATATTTTATAGAACACTAAAATAAGCAATCCTTACTGCGCGGGTTAAATCCCTAAGCAAATGTTTATAAATGCACATGAGCACACTTCAGTTACCCCTTATCAACTATCGGCAGGAGTTATCCGACCATCATGACACTGCGTCTGCGTCTGCGCACGGTTGCAATTATTCAAATCAACTAGTTTAGCATGTGGCTTGAGACAAAAAGACGTAGAGTCGCATTAACTTTTAAAAATTAAGAATTACTTTTGAATAAAAATATTTTTATAGAATTAATTTCATACAAAGTTCTTTCTGCAAGGTTTTAATTCTAAAGAAAATATTTATAAATGCACATAAGCACACTTCAGTTACCCATATCAACTATCGGCAGGAGTTATCCGACCATCATGACACTGCGTCTGCGTCTGCGCACGGTTGCAATTATTCAAATCAACTAGTTTAGCATGTGGCTTGGGACAAAAGGACGTAGAGCTGCATTAGCATTTAAATTAATGATGATTTAAATCCTAAAGCTAATGCTATGAGTTTAATGATCTTTAAACAAAAATATCTTTCATCAAAACTTCCTTCTGTAAGGTTGGAATGAGTATGTTGCTTATGTCAAAAATTATCAATTATTTCTCAGGGATTCATAAAATAGAGGATTAAAATATATCTATCTAAGAATTTTTCCAACATATTGCGCAGTTTTCTTCATGGTGTTTTAGAGCTTTGAATGCATATTAGGGTAAATAATTAGAAAATGATATAATATTTTAATTTGACTCATTGTATTTCAGTGAAATGTCATGACCTGCTGCGCTATTAATTTAGATAGAAAATTAAGCACTACTCTATTGCTTTGCTGTTCTGATAAATAACTTAAGACCACATTGTGCATCGTCACATACGATTGCTTGTATTGCAAACATGCTTGATTATTACTGATAGTAATACAACATGTGTATATACCAATAGCTTATTAAAGAACATTTTGTGATACATATGTATGTCTCCACGTCGTATCTAACTACATATCTCTACGATCGAGATCAAGATTTAACTAGTTACCTATCTTTTCTATCTATTGGCAATCCCATATTTGGTTAAATACGGTACTTTGGCTAGCCAGCGGTTTTGCAAAGCGAAGATCGTGGTTCAAATTCTTCTTATATTAAAATCCGAATGATATATAATTTGGCTCAGTTTAAGGGATGGTTTATGCTAACACGTGGCGGGCGCGGGCCGTGCCACGTACGAGTTAGAGGTGCGGGCCCGGGATCGGACGCCCGACCTCCGATTAGTTGGTGGATGTCCTAACCTATCTAGGCTATCACAGCTATACTCAACATTGCTTTAAACTCAAGAGTTCTTTATTAAAAATCATAATACTATTATGGGACTCAGAAAAGAATTTATCACAATAACAGCCTGTGTACAGTACGCGACAGGTCGAGATGCCAATAAGAGTGGAGACGCCCCGCACACCCGCACAGCCTCCGCGCTGACGTGGTGCGGGATAGTGCGGGTGTGCGGGGCGTCATCCCACCTCATACCCCGATTGCCATCTCGAGCTATATTTAGTTAGAGAGAAAGTAACATTGTTATGTTGTGTGTGTCAGGCGTGGGTGACAGCCCACTTGGCCTCATATTGCAATACAATGTGTCCAATGCATTCTCATTGCACGTATCAAGGATACGAATAGCGAGGGATTTTGTGATGATGAAATATTTGTTTATGAGCTGTTGTGTATCTGTGGTATGCTTTTGGAATCGACATCCATACATCCATTTAAATTTTAATAGGTGGGCATTTCGAGTAAAATTAAATCAAATTTTGTAAAATTTTGTTTTTGATATCAAACAAGAAAACAAGTACCTAAATTTAGAAATGCAGCCAGTATTCTTGGCACCATTCCACGCGGGCATGATTTGTATGGTGATTAGATAAGGCTAGCTTTAAGTAAAATTGTTGTTTAAGTTTTATTATAAAATTTTCATCTACATTTCTATATATAAAAAATGTATCACTAAATGTGTTGCTGATCGCAAATCTCGAGAACAGTTGAACCGATTTCGCTAATTCTTTTTTTATAATATTCCTTGAAGTACGAGGATGGTTCTTACGGAGAGAAAAATTTAAAAAATTAGAATCGACTGTTATAGGCGGTACGAAGTTCGCCAGGGCAGCTAGTATAGGAATTATAATAAAAAGAAAACAAGTTAATATTGCATTGTCAATTGTCATCCAGTTCTAACCTATGTCACAGTTCACGATAAGAAAGCGAGTTAGTAAAAACGTGTTGATAAAATAATATTCGTAGCTAGAAGAAAGTGCATTCAATATCTTAGTGGTGCGAATCAGAAACGAGGAAACCAATCGGTTCAAACGTGTTTGTTGAATGTTCATATTGTATACGTATGCTTTATCATCTATAGATTTTAATATTATCAATATTTTACTGCTGAACTCTCAAAGTAGTAGAACTTTTTCATAGCGGATTTTTAGGCTACGTCTATTTTATTATTACCTTTTCTTCTTGCGATTTTCTTATAATTAGATATTCGCGTTAAATGTAAATTTTTGTGCTATTATGTTAAAATTAATTACCTAAATTTTTTTAGACATGGTGAAATCAGAATTCATTACTAATTTAAGATTAAGTATTTCCTCCCTATAGTATACCTATTATTTTAGTACTTTACTTTAAGCTACTGACCGCTGCACTGCCTTCAAACCTCCGATAACATACGAGCTCGCGTGTGGGTACACGTAATTACCCGAGTGCAGGATCCAGTTATGTGTGTAGACGCGGCACGCTAGAGCATTTCTCATGATCGGCACGTCGTCGGGGCACGTCACATATCGGGTATCGCGTGCGTTTCGTATCACTAGTGTTGCCATGTTGCCTTGTTTTATTTGGACTTATTTTTAGGGTTAAGTACCTCAAAAGGAAAAAGGGAACCCTTATAGGATCACTTTGTTGTCTGTCTGTCTGTCTGTCGGTCTGTCAAGAAACCTACAGGGTACTTCCCGTTGACCTAGAATCATGAAATTTGGCAGGTAGGTAGGTCTTATAGCTGAAATTCGGGGAAAAATCTGAAAACCGTGAATTTGTGGTTACAGCACACAAAAAAAATGTTAGTCATGAACTAATAATTAGTATTTTCAATTTTCGAAGTAAGATAACTATATCAAGTGGGGTATCATATTATGAAAGGTCTTCACCTGTATATTCTAAAACAGACTTTTATTTATTTTTATGCATCATAGTTCTTGAATTATCGTGCAAAATGTCGAAAAAATACGACTGTAGTAGGTACGGAACTCTCGTTGCGCGAGTCTGACTCGCACTTGGCCGGTTTTTATACATTGAAAAACAGATCTCCTATTTATATAACGGATTTTACGGATGTGATGATTACATAGCTCGGAGATCAAAAACTTGTGTGACCTCAATTCAATGGGTGAACTTATTGGTTGAAGAACTTAATAGTGAATCCACACGAGACACGTTGCGTCGGCGCACGCGCAACGTACTTGGGACCAGAGTAACGAGGTGGGGAGTGGTAGTGCGTTTCAGCGCCATGCCATAGGTACATCTGCCGAAGCGGCAACGCAGTGCCCGTGTGGCACCCGATACTGAAATCGCATACGCAACCGAAAACGCATCCTGTCGCCTCAGTCTTACTTTTTTTAATTTATTTATTTCAACAAAAAACAAAATATTACAATGTTGGTTTCTTCGTGCTCGTAAGCGCTTGCTTGTCTTGCACTGCACATTCCTCTATCGTTAGCTTAACAAAGTATGTGGATAACCACATACTTTATAGGTATATTATTACGGTATAAACCGTGGGTATATCGCAATTCGTAATAGGTAAGCATGTCCTAAAGATTTAAAGCTGTGATAGCCTAGTGGTTAGGACGTCCGCCTTCTAATCGGACCTCTAATTTTTAGGAGTTATGTGCGTTTTAATTAATTAAATATCACTTGCTTTACCAGTGAAGGAAAACATCGTGAGGACACCTGCATGCCTGCGAGTTTTCTATAATGTTCTGAAAAGTGTGTGAAGTCTACCAATCCGCACATGGCCAGCGTGATAGACTATGGCCAAAACCCTTCTCATTTGATCATGATGATAATGATGAAGGATTTAAAGACCAGTCCTGATTTTAGTTAATAGTCATTTTCTTCATAGAATACCTGGCCACAATAGTAAGAATGTGTAGTTATTCATACATTAGTTATGTATTAGACGGGCTATAGTTATCAATGCATTTTGTATTCATAGTACACGTCCTCAGTGATATAGAGTGATGAAAGTTTTTGTTTATTAGACGGCCTTTTAATTGGTTTGTGTAATTGCTTTAGATGTTGTGTAACGAATGTGTATACTATACAGTGCTCCAAGCACGATCAGTGTGACAAATCGTTGTCGCTTATTTTAATTGACAAGGTGTTGCAAAAGTCGCGAGAAGACCACGAGAAATCGAAGAAGAATATTACTAATATTCATCATGATCAATCAATCGCCGGCTCACTACAGAGCACGGGTCTCCTCTTAGAGTGAGAAACCCTTCTCACTCTGAGAGGAGACCCGTGCTCTGGCCATAGTCTACCACTCTGGTCATGTGCAGATTGGTAGACTTCACACACCTTTGAGAACTCTTGTGGAGAACTCTCAGGCATGCAGGTTTCCTCACGATGTTTTCCTTCACGTTAAAGCAAATGAAATTTCATTAATTAAAACGCCCATAGCTCCGAAAAGTTAGAGGTGCGTGCCCGGGATCGAACCCCGGTATGGTATGGTATTAAAGTTCAAATTGACTTTTAAGTATTATTACAAATCTTTTGTATGGGAATAAAGAAAAGTATTTTTCAGGCAATTTTTTAAATTTTTCTCTCCGTAAGAACCCTTTTCGTACTTTAAGGAATATTATAAAAAAGGAATTAGCGAAATTGGTTCAGCTGTTCTCGAGATTTGCGCTTAGCAACATATTCAGCGATTAATTTTTATACATAGAGACGATATAAATCTAGATTACATAGATAGCTTAGAAAGTTCGAGATCAAAAACAGACTCGTTACAATATTATCGTGTTCATGTGCTTCGCAATGCATTAAAATACCTTTCAAACCTAAAACGGATTTCTGAGTTCCCTGTATGCATATCCAGGATCACGCATGACTGAAGTCGCTGCGAAATTACATGCATCGTGAGTTACGCAATCTCTTGAACTACGTGAGGCTAAGGATTTATTATGAACTAGCTTATGCTCGCGTCTTCATCCGCGTGGGTTTCACAAATTTCATAAAAGACGATTGAATTTTCAAATATCCTCTCTCAGCATATGGTCGTCATAATAGCTACATAATTCTATCTATGAACATGCGAATTTTGAGCCCGATCGGCCTAGTAAATTAAGCGTGCGTTGATAGATCAGTCAGCCAGTGAGGCAGTCAGTCAGTCAGCTTTTCTTTTTATACATGGTGTAACCAGAACGCTAAATCGCTAAAACTACAAAATGAGGCAAACGGTTTGTGTTTAGGTAGTATAACAATAACGCTAAGTTTTTGCTAGCGTTCTAGTTACATCCTGTATTATATTTAGATTGGTGCCCGCAACTTGGTTGATAGAAAAAGAAAAATAATTGGATTATCGGAACCCTATAATCTCTATACTCGTTAGTAGATAAAGTTCTAGCGTTGAAAATTGTTTTTCAAAGATTAATAATAATCAGCTTCTATTTTGTATTGCGTAAGTATAATTAGATGATAACCCTATTGAGAGTGGACACGCGCCGGTAGCTAATGCTGGTGTTCCATCGCATGTCCAGAGATCGTGGAAAATATTTCTGCGCACAAGAATAGTCATGGCTTTGTTTGTATAAATCATAAGCAAATAAGCAGGTGGTGGTTAACACCAAAGCTTTACTGGATTTCAAGACCTGACCTGTCTTTTCCTCACGCCCTGGTTCCCTGGGAAAGTGGACGGGCGCTAATGTGGGACGCAACGTGCGTTGACACATTGGCCCCGTGTCATATAGGAGATAGGATCAAGACCGGGAGCTGCAGCAGAAATGGCTGAAAACGGCAAGCGGCGCAAGTATGCCTCTCTTATCGAGAGTTACATTTTGGTTCCGTTTGCCGTGGAGGCCAGTACCCGTAGTACAAGATTTTACGTCTCACCAAACGAAAACAAATTCGAGAGTCGAAATACTTCCGCGTTACAGTAAACTGGACCTAAACAGCCTTGAATTGAAGTCAAATATTCAATGCCACTGATTTTAATTTCGCAATGTTTCCGCTTGGAGCGCTGGCTGTAGAAGTGTAGACAAACTTGAGCTTTAAAACAAGGCATTTAAGATCCAGTTTACTGTAACGCGGAAGTATTTCGACTCTCGAATTTGGTTTGGTTTGGTGAGACGTAAAATCTTGTACTACCTACGGGTACAGGAGCCAGTGGCAAATTTTTTTTACGAGATATTTCACCGCGATTAATAGCCTCATCTGGTGACAGAAGGGCTGGCTCATTTTTTGCGCAACGGATCAGCCTGGCTATCCAACGCGGAAATGCAGCCAGTATTCTTGGCACCGTTCCACGCGAGCATGATTTGTATAGTAATTAGATGAGGCTAACTTTAAGTTTTATTGTAATATTTTCACTAACAAAACATAGTAGTATACATATAAATATGTAATATATAAATAAATTTTGATTTATTTATTTTCCAACATTTAAAAAATGTATCTCTTTGGTCTTTATTTTCAATTAGTTTGCTTATTGTCTCTAATGATATATTTTCGTCTACTATCATTTCGGTTTCAAACGGTAGTTTCGCAAATCTCGGGTAATATAGGGTGTAAATAATAATCTACTGTTACGTGGAACCATCTTAGCGTTTTGCAATAAACCCTTATCGATGCGTGAGCAGTTTGGATGTTCTCGTGAGATTTTCATACGCGCGTCCTTTTGATTTTATTATTACAGCTATAGCAGAAGATATTCACTGGATGGCTGTCTTTAGTATCTCATGTGGTCGTACTGTTATAATATTATGGTCTACAGTTACGCGGAACAATCTGCGCGTTTCGCAATAAATCCTTGTCGGCGCGTGAGCAGTTTGTTGTGATATCTTGTCATGAGATTATCGTACGCGTATCCTTTATGCAATTAAGCGACCGATATGTTGATACTTTGTAAGTAGTCTATGAAATAAATAATTTTATTAGAACCCGAGGTACCTACAGGCACCTCGGGTTCTAAAAAAATTATGAAACTCGAACGATTATTTTGGGTAAAGACCCAAAATAATCGTCCGAGTTTCATTAATGCTTGACTCCGTTTTTATGTTTAGCTAAGTGTCCATTATCCTATCCGCGGAAAGAAGTTATCTCAGTAGGCTCTAACCATTTTGAGTCATCAACCAATCACAAACGGAACTATGTTTCCTAATTTTATTGAAATTCGAATATATTTTGAAAATATTTTCGAATTGAATTTCGTTTTTTTTAAAACATGTTTGTGATTGGTTGGTGATTCAAAACGGTTGACACTCACTGAGATTTTTGCCTCTACCATTGTATGGGATAAAAGTGGCATATGTCCTTCCCCGGGATGCATGCTATCTCTGTACCAAATTTTGTCAAAATCGATTGAACTGACGGGCCGTGAAACCATGCAGACAGACAGACAGATGGACAGACAGACAGACAGACGGACAGACAGACAGACAGACGACCAGACAGACACACTTTCGCAACCCTAACCAAATAGATGAATGTATCTGTATCAGGTATCTATTAACTAGAAAGTTATACACGCAGCCATCTGAACTCCGAAGGAATTCCTCAGTAGGTAGATCTTGCTCTATTTTCGTTCGCAAATAGTTCAGGAACTAACACACTCGATGCACGAAACACGCGGTATCTGGCATCTCGTTCCACCGCTAACTAATTCCTTAATTAAGTGTAAACCGTTCAATCGCGGTGCGTGGGTTAAGTTGGATCGGTACCGAGAGCTAAATATAGAACGGATAACATTGCGAGCTTTACAAGGCTTGTAAGGATGTGTGAGATAACTTATGAGGAGTGGTGTGCACAGCGATTGAAGTCAGGGTAGCTATTTACGTGGAAAACTATTTACTGGCAAGTCATGATGAGTTATTAGAACTAGGGTAAGCAGTGCTTTTATGACTCTATGACCTGCACGATCTTGAGTATTTCCTTCTTCTGTCTGCACAACAAGACAAAATGTTTCAGCTGACAAAAATGTTTTCTTTCTTTGTATCTTTATTTTTAGCAATTATTAATCATTCGTTGAAATTTTTCAATATAAGTTAATAATTTTCCTGTTGTCTTTCTACATCTCGAGATGGGCTGGTTAACTGTCAATGCACAAATTGTTTGAAAACATACTCGTAATTTTGTTTTTATGTTTTTTTTAATGTATATTAAGTTTAAAATAATTTTTTAATGTATATTAAGTTTAAAATAACCCACATTTAGCTCAATGTTGTTAGTTTATATTATTAAGTAATTGTTAGTTAGCTGTTAATAAATTAATGTGTTACGTGTAGGTACCTATCAACTGTCGACGGCACTGGTGCACGGAAAAACTTATTTAAAGTTTATGAATGCACCAAATTTATTGTAAACTGTAAATATTCTTCTTTAATAAAATTAAAAAAAAAAAAAAAAAATAAGTAGGTATTTTAAACTGGTTACAGAACTTTTTATAAGTATTAGTTGATTGGTTGAGTATTTTAACATGGTTTTATTTTTATAGAGCTAAAAATACCTAAAAAGAGTTTTTGTACGTTCAGGCAATTATGGCCTTAGTAGATGATAGAACTTCTAGGATTAGAAGTTATGTGTCATATTTTGTCAAAAAAAGTCAAAAGTCAAATGGTTTATTCAAAATAGGTAATAAATTACACTTTTTGATGATCGGTTGTTGCATTTGTAAGATTTGGCATTCTATGAATGCTGGCTACTAAATTTTCCAGTGATTTTGTTATATTTTGATATAGGTACAGATTATCTAACCAAGTAACATCTATCTTTTTTTTCGCTTTACCTACTCGAAGGTTTGTTTCTCGCTATATTCTCAATCGGAGATCCTAGAAGTTATAACACATAAGCCCGGTGTACCACCAGCGTTATAGTACCGCAATAAAGGGGCAAATGTTGACAGTGTAGTGCGCCACCGCTTCTGATACGCAATTAATTAGCACAGGCCCGCATCACGCGATTACAGTACACAATGTAATTACTTGCTGCCAACTATTCCGAACAAACTCACCTGGATTTAGGTTATTGAATTCGAACGTAACAGTGGTTATAGGTGGAGCTAGATGGAGATTTGATCTTCTACTTATCACTCATTTCTTACCGGGTTAATTTCCCTATCAACTGACACAAATGCGTAGACGATATCGACACGACACCTTGCACGTTAGTTGTTGTAAGCCATACAATTAGCGTTTTGCGTTTTTTACATAACAATTGTCTATTTTTATCTATTTTACACATTCAAATTAAAAATTTTTGCTAAAAATGCTATTTTTTAAAGTACTTATGGGACTATAATATTGTATTTTTCAAACTACGACGACGTAGTCATATCGATCTTTACAACGTTTTACCTATGTCCAGCAGTGAATATATTATATCGGTTGAAGAAGATGATAATAATTTTTGGCAATTTTGATTATTTACTTAAACCCCTTAATAGCGAAGATTTCTGTAACCTAATGATGAACAGGCAGTTTGGTGCCTTGTAATAATTATTACTTAAGCCCTACAAGCATCCTACAAGCAAAGACGAATGGCAACGTCCGAACAATTTCCATAAGAACATACCTCGATGAATTTTAAACAAAACATGACCGGCGTGGCCTTCTAGACGTGTGTTATTGATACCCGCCCGTCTAACATATACCCGTGACTTGGCAATGTTAGCATATGTCTAGGCTCAGACTGAGATTTGCAGCTTCATTCCAAGCTGGAGTTATGGACACGAATCGCTTAGATGTGACGTGGACACGCTAAACTTTACAAGAGGGAATATACATAGAGTGATACGTTTAAATCTACATAGAATTGTTGAACAAACTTTTATACTAGGTATGTATTCATGTGCACTAAAAGCAGCACCTCAAATAGCTGAAAATCTAGTTGAAAAACTGCCTCCACTTGAGGCAGTTTTGCAGTTTTTCCCAACGCCATGCCATTGGGCTAACTTCGTTGAACCATATTTTGTCTATTTAATATTTACTTAGGTACAGTATCACAGAATGTGAGTGATGAGTCTGATGACATAATATACATCCGAGACACGGTCGGAAATGGTCCATAAACAATGGGCCTCATAAGAAAGCTCAGAATAACTTAGCGGGCAATGCTTGGAGTTTCTCTATACGTGGTCAAATTAGAAATGTAGAGGTCCGTAGGAGAACCAAAGTAATCGATATAGCTAAGCGGGTTGCGAAGCTGAAGTCGCAATCGGTAGTGCACACATGACACAGTTCGAAATAAAGATAGACATTGGGGTCCAAAAGTGCTGGAAAGGCAATCTCACATCGGAAAGCGCAGTATTGGAATACCCCTCCACTAAATGGACAGCTGTTATTCCTGCTATAACCTGCTACTTGAATTTGGAATGTGTTTCTATCACGAATTTAAAGCAACAATGAGAGAAATATTTTAATGTAGATAACGGATAGATATACCACGATTAAATTGATGTTTTTTTTTCTCGATATTTCAACCCAATTGGAGGGGTTCACGACGGGACTACGCGCGGTGCTACGAGAGATAAAAGTCGAGCTGTCAAAGGCAGAAACAAACTACCCTCTTTCTTGTTCTTTTCGCTGGAACTTCACGAACTATTAACGAGGAAAGAAGAGAAAGATACAAAATTAAAAAGCTATGGACGTTGTGCATTCCTCTTAATAACGCACCACTATACATGGACATTTTAATTTGCATTCTTTGACCTATACAATAGAGTTATAATTGCATTATCTCATGTCCAGGCAAGGGGCATACTTCATTCGAACGTCTGTCTAAGGTTGATGTGTGGCCCGCGTGTTGTGAACTCCATTAGGAACGAATTATGTTCCAGTGTCATGTTTTGCTGCACTTCGAGAAACAAGCGTTATTCTACAGTTAGCAATTATTGATTGAGATAGAGGTTGACCTAAACTTTTACAAGCTCTTGGCAGTTTCCTTCGTGCATAAAAGATATTATTATTATCTAAATATATAAATGGAAAAGATGACTGACTGACTGACTGATCTATCAACGCACAGCTCAAACTACTGGACGGATTAGGCTGAAATTTGGCATGCAGATAGCTATTATGACGTAGGCATCTGCTTAGAAAGGATTTTTGAAAATTCAACCCCTAAGGGGGTGAAATAGAGGTTTGAAATTTGTGAAGTCCACGCGGACGAAGTCGCGAGCATAAGCTAGTCTAAATACATAAAGGAAAAGATGACTGACTGACCGACTGATCTATCAACGCACAGCTCAAACTACTGGACGGATTAGGCTGAAATTTGGCATGCTATTATGACGTAGGCATCTGCTAAGAAAGGATTTTTGAAAATTCAACCCCTAAGGGGGTGAAATAGAGGTTTGAAATTTGTGAAGTCCACGCGGACAAAGTCGCGAGCATAAGCTAGTTATAATATAAACTTTTAGATCTAGCTTCAGTACCCGTAGTACAAGATTTTACGTCTCACCAAACGAAACCAAATTCGAGAGTCGAAATACTTCCGCGTTACAGTAAAATGGACCTAAACAGCCTTGAATTGAAGTCAAATATTCAATGCCACTGATTTTAATTTTGCAATGTTTCCGCTTGGAGCGCTGGCTGTAGAAGTGTAGACAAACTTGAGCTTTAAAACAAGGCATTTAAGATCCAGTTTACTGTAACGCGGAAGTATTTCGACTCTCGAATTTGGTTTGGTTTGGTGAGACGTAAAATCTTGTACTACGGGTACTGTAAAGTTGGTATTGTAAACGTAGCTTTACAAAACGGAGATTGTGGAGCAGATAGATATGAAATATGTATTCACAATTAGAATATCTCGGATCTTGTGTTAATAGTTTTTGCGCAACTATTGGGAAACTCTAAGGGTCTATTTGTTTGGCGTAATTTAGCAGCTGCGCAGTGCCAGCTTAGTTATTTAAATCATGTTTGACACTGATAAAAATCGCGAGCTAGAATATTGTTTTAAGAAAAGTAACTCAAACTCAAACTCAAATCATTTATTCAGAATTGGTAAAATTTTACGCTTCCTGATTGTCATAAATTTTTTTTTGTATGATGATATGATATAGTGGTGATAATACGTACTTAAAACTAAAGCTACGAGGGTTCCAAACGCGCCGAGGTCTGAGAAGAGCCCTCAACAAACCCTACCTTGCTCCCCAGCACTATCCATACAAATTAGATAAATAAATATTATAAAGAAACGAAACTATTTCATTTTTAATGGGCATCAGTATTTCTAACATAACTTCACAATAGTGTTAATAGATGGCGTTGTTAAATTATTGTGAAAACAGCTATCTTATGGGAATTATGGGATACCGCGAGGTCTTATTTCGGGGCGAACAACTAGTTAATAGGTAAATATAACCTATAAACTACGATACGTAAAGGCATATTAATATAATCGTAAGCGTGTCTGCATGTAGGGCACTGTTTTATTGTCGGTGTCCTGACAGGTGGAAGCTGAGTTATGGCTGAGATGGAGTGATTAATGCCTATCTCACTACGTTGTAATGTAAGTTGTAACGTGAGCGAACGGAACATGCCCTAATGTTTGTCAAGCTAACTACAAGACCTAAGTATTTAAGTTCTTAAATTGTTTTATAACATGTCCATAGTATACGGAAGTTGGTATCTCTAGTCTCTAAATAGTATAAAATAAAGTCGCTTCCCGCTGTCTGTATGTATGTATGAACGCGTAGATCTACGCAACGGATTTTAATGCGGTTTTCACCAATAGATAGAATGATTTAAGAGGAAGGTTTATAGCCATAGTTTAATTCTCAAAAAATTAGGGATCCCTAGAGAAATTGAAATAATGTGAAATTGAAATATGTAATGTGAATTAGGTCGGAAAAAAATCCTCTCATTTGAGAGTTTCCGAGGCAATGACATCTCAATGACACCACATTAGTATCTACATTGCACCCATGCGAAGCCGGGGCAGGTCGCTAGCACAGTATATTATATAGATACAAGATGATGCCCGCGACTTCGCCCGCGTGGATTTAGGTTTTAAAACCCGATGGAACTTTTTGCATTTCCAGGATAAAAAGATGCTTAAATCAATTTCCGTGACGCAAGCTACCCCTGTGCCAAATTTCATACAAATCGGTTTACCGGGTGGGATTATCCCGTGGGAACTCTTCCATTTTTCGGGATAAAAAGTAGCCTATGTCCGTCCTTGGGATGTAAGATACTTGTAACTCTGTACCAAATTTCATCCGAATCGGTTGATGTGTTGGGCCGTGAAAAACTAGCAGACAGACAGACAGACACACTTTCGTATTTATAATAGGTATTAGTATAGGATAGTATGGATATGTATTAAACCCATACCCCTACTTGGTTTTTACTTCCGTTACGTTACATCTAGATTTCATCTTCATCATTGCTTTGTTTCTTAGACATGATTTTCGTCAAGTGCAAACCTATATACCCATACTAATACCATAAATGCGAAAGTGTGCCTGTCTGTCTGTCTGTCTGCTAGCTTTTCACGGCCGATTTTGATGAAATTTGGTAAAGAGTTAGCTTGCATCCCGGAAATTGGCATAGGCAACTTTTTATCCCGGTTTTTATTTTTGACAATAAAAAAAACACACCAGAGATTTAAAATTATAACTTTCCGAATTTCCCCTGCCATGAATTGAACCTAGGGCTTAGTATGGAGATATTATAGGAAATTGCAGGATGACATGAAATAAATTTCTTAAAATTTAAAAACCTAAAATTAACCATAGACAAGGTTCAGTTTTAAAAGTGATTCGCTTATGCAGATGCGCATAAAAGGAGAAGAACTTCAAAGACAGTGCCTTTTGGCCTCTATGAAGTACACTCCACAGTTTGGTAGGCAAGTAGGCATAATAGAAGCAGGCTTTAATTATATTTATGTTACAAAACAAAGCGAACATAAACACGAAGTTCCCCTGCGATGTCGTAAGTCGTATCAAATTACAGAGGACAGTAATGTGCCTAATTCTAGAGAATACGCTGCGCAGGAGTTTTCTATTAGTCAATGTGGTTTTAGGTTGAGGTTTCATTGTCTTACTTCGCGAGGCAAACATTATTATGACCTGAGGAGTAGTAATAATAATAATATATTTATTTAAGAAAAAAATATTTACAGGATACAACAAATTCAGGTATAAACTCGAAGCTTGAGTTTTTCCGTATACCGAAGTACACAGTAAACCTGGAACCATCACAATAGTGATGGTTCCAGATTAGCCGTTTATTTAGCTGAATCTATAGTTTTGATTACCGCTAGACTAAATGTGTACGTACAGGACGCGGCTGAAAGTAATGTACATCGGCCTTTTGAATGACATTTCGGCTTTGTAGAGCGTTGTCTTTGTCACTCATACCTATATGAAGTTTTGTCAGTCTCAACGACAGAGACAGTGCTCTACAAATTTTCTATCTAAAGGTCGATCATCGACCGTCGATGTAGGTACATTACTTTCGGCGGCGTACTGTTCTACCTATGATAATATGAGGTGATATAAAGAAGCAAAAGAACATGATTAGGTATACAACTAATAATGCATAAGCGCAGCGAGCGCGTTGTTTTCGTAAATATTTTATCATGCAAGCAAATACGAGCAAGCAGCAAACAGCAAGACAATATATTTTTTTTGTTTAGTTTATGTAGGTAGTTTTGTGTAAATATTAAGAAATCGAGATACTCGCGTCGCTTATTACTATGTCCGAAGTGCATTGTTCACTAGGATGAAATTCCTGTGGCGACCGCAGCACAGGAGCGTCTGAATTAATCACAATTATGTGACAGCGCCGAGTGTGATTGTGATGGAAGGATGCTGCACGCTGCGTCTTGCATTAAGAGGATCTCGTGTAGTACTTACTCATTGCATGCTTTTATGTGAATTATTTTTTGTAAGACGTTATGTTTTTTGTAAATAAAATAATATAGCACCGACAGCCTAGTAGACTTCGAATGAAAATGCAATTTTTAGATAATCTTAAAAAAAACTTTTATTTTTTAAAAACTGATCTCTGTAAAAAGTAATGCTACGTATAGGACCAAGTTTTCAGTTTGGTCCTAAATAAAGAACTTTTTCAGAAACATTAGTTTTTTTGCAATAACTTAGTACAGCTTTTTTCAGTTAGCCGCTTTTTAGAAATGGGACGCCATCGAAACAAGCACCATATTATTTATACTGGATATTTAAAAAATTTAGTTTACGCGGACGATATCCTGGCGAAAATCTAGTAATCTAAATATATAAAAAGAAAAGGTGCCTGACTGACTGACTGATTGATCTATCAACGCACAGCTCAAACTACTAGACGGATCGGGCTGAAATTTGGCATGCAGATAGCTATTATGACGTAGGCATCCGCTAAGGAAGGATTTTTGAAAACTCAACCCCTGAGGGGGTGAAATAGGGGTTTGAAATTTGTGTAGTCCACGCGGACGAAGTCGCGAGCATAAGCTAGTTAAGTATAAGAGCTAGCGCGCACTACGGTGCGGTGAATTGCGGTGCGTTTTAAAATCCATAAATTTGAATTTAAATCTATGAAAATCCGGTGTGGAATTAATTCCGCAGTGCGCGCGCTTTTACATAGTTGTATAGTTCACATATTTTGCGGGAAAAAAACGTATGGATCGTGGTGCGAGCTAGCACTAAATACTCATTGAGAACACAAAAAAATTGCATGATTCATCATGAAAAAGTATATCAAATAATGGACAAATAGCATCAAGTTCGCGATAAAACAAACAATTATAAAGCGCAAGTGACGTATCTGATAGAGTCAATTGGACGGCATTGTCCTGCGCTGGCGATAGCATCTGGCATACACTCGTATGTAACGAGCACCGCGGTGGTCGCCAGCGAATGCCAATAATTCATGTCACGGCGTTTCTGCCCGGGATATTACTTTGTCATACCAACGATACCAGTTTCAATGTGAAATAGACTGAAACTATCACCTCACTATAAAAATGGAGAAACTGATTGATCAACAAACCGTTGGATCTAGATTCTAGAAACTTAAGATTTTGCATGTACTTAGGTTTTCTCTTGAACATAGACTCTAGTAAGGCGATTCTTAAGAAATTCCAAAAAGATTTTTCTTTTCTTACTTCTTGCTTGAATTTTGAAAATATATTCTATTACGTTTCGCTTTTAAAAGACACGTATACCTAAGCTGTGGTAGCCTAGTGGTTAGGACGTCCGCCTTCCAATCGGAGGTCAGGGGTTCGATCCCGGGCACGCACCTCTAACTTTTCGGAGTTATGTGCGTTTTTAAGTAATTAAAATATCACTTGCTTTAACGGTGAAGGAAAACATCGTGAGGAAACCTGCATGCCTGAAAGTTCTCCATAATGTTCTCAAAGGTGTGTGGAGTCTGCCAATCCGCACTTGGCCAGCGTGGTAGACTATGGCCAAAACCCTTCTCACTCTGAGAAGAGACCCTTGCTCTGCAGTGAGCCGGCGATGGGTTGATCATGTTGTTTACGTATACACTTGGTTGCACATAGATTCTTTGAATTGGACGAAGGTAATTTTTCTGAAAAACGTTTCAACCCAAAATCAAAATTGAAATATGAGTACCTAATTAAAAAAACCGATTAAGTACTATAAAAATACCATTGCAATATTATATGTATATTGCAATTGAAAAATAGTCCAATTCCTTGGAAAAATCGTCTGTAATCTTACACATAAGCCCTACCGAAATTAAAGCACATCACTGATGCGATTTCACCACAGGACTTCACTTTCTTGTGGTTTTCACAACGCTTTGTCGATATCGTGCATTTTCACACTGAATATGCTTGGGCCTGAAGATTTTTTGAATTGTGAGGCAGGCTTGTGCTCACCTTGCGCTTGACTACATCATTCTAATAGAAAGCAATGATAAGGTCTAGGTTGGAGCGCGCTTGCCTAGAAGTTGCCTATTCACTCTTGCTTTGAAGGTATTTACGAGCGAGGAAACTGTGGACCCAACTCCCATCGGCGGTGTTCCCACTAGATTACAACATGGGGTTATTCAAGGGGCGGACCAACAAATTCCTAAAAGGCCGCCAACGCATCGGGTGCTGTAAATGTTCATGTAATCACTTGACATCAGGTGACCTGCCTGCTCGTTTGCTCGCTATCTCTATTTAAAAAACACAAATGCTGGAAGGGCATTCCACATATTAAGTACTTTGTGTCAGACACGTTAAGCAAAAAAAAAAAGTCAGAGTAGATTAGCTGATGTAGAGCACATAAAGATAGCAACGTTCACGATTTGATCTGTGGTAGAATGGTGAAGGAAGAACTAGGTTATGGAATGCGGTCAGATGTGCGATTTCAATATTCTAAACACGTTGTGTACGGAAATCTATGCACCTGTTGGACAGTCGACACGTAAACGACAAGCGTGAAACAAATTACAAAGGAAACTCGTTAAAAGCCCCGCGTGGCCAATAGCTCATGGTGGCCACACTCGGCCTGCAAATGGTCAGGCAGAGCCACGACTGCCAGATATATGGTCGGCGCTTGCTCTAAATAAATCACTTCCTGCTTACGATACAATGCCGAGAAGTTTCTAGGGACCTATGAAGTCTTAGAATAGAAATGTTCTCTTTTTAAACTAGTTAAAAAGCCTGCGTGGTCAAAAGCTCAATGGCGGCCACACTCAGCCTGTAAATGGTCAGGCAGAGCCACGACTGCCAGATATATGGTCGGTGCTTGCTCTAAATAAATCACTTCCTGTTTACGATACAATGTTGAGAAGTTTCTAGAGACCTACGAAGCATTAGAATAGAAACCCTTATTTTAGTATTTTGAACAGTATCTTAATTTGATCCTAAGGTAAACTACCGAAAAATTCACTAAAATTCTACTTCTTCTTAATTTGCTTTATGGCTTTCAGTAGTGCCACACCGAGCACAAACAAAAATTTTATTCGATCGATAAGTGCAACAAAAATGCATTTAAATGCATTTTTGTTGCACTTATCGATCGAATAGAATTTTTGTTTAAATTTTACATTTCTAATTTCGCTGCGAAAACGCTAGTCGTCCCTGTAGCGTTAATAAGCGGACACGAAGCTCGTGATCGCCAATAGCGAGTGCCGCCTCGCAGAGACGATTATTGCTTGTGTCGTGTCTCGTATCGTGCGAGGTCTATGGTCAGTGGCGTATGACGCGGCGGCATATGAGGGCGCGTGATATATTATCGCCCCTGTAGCGTTAATAAGCAGACACGAAGCTCGTGATCGCCAATAGCGAGTGCCGCCTCGCAGAGACGATTATAGCTTGTGTCGTGTCTCGTATCGCGCGAGGTCTATGGTCAGTGGCGTATGACGCGGCGGCATATGAGGGCGCGTGATATATCGCCCCTGTAGCGTTAATAAGCGGACACGAAGCTCGTGATCGCCAATAGCGAGTGCCGCCTCGCAGAGACGATTATAGCTTGTGTCGTGTCTCGTATCGCGCGAGGTCTATGGTCAGTGGCGTATGACGCGGCGGCATATGAGGGCGCGTGATATATCGCCCCTGTAGCGTTAATAAGCGGACACGAAGCTCGTGATCGCCAATAGCGAGTGCCGCCTCGCAGAGACGATTATAGCTTGTGTCGTGTCTCGTATCGTGCGAGGTCTATGGTCAGTGGCATATGACGCGGCGGCATATGAGGGCGCGTGATATATCGCCCCTGTAGCGTTAATAAGCGGACACGAAGCTCGTGATCGCCAATAGCGAGTGCCGCCTCGCAGAGACGATTATAGCTTTTGTCGAAATACTGCTACAAGGCATACCTTGTAGTATTTCAAACATGCTCTTTTACTCTACAAAGCTATGGCTTTGAGAGTAAAAGAGCATGGTTGCAGTATACCTAGTACTTACTAGTACCTAGGTCGTTTTGTAATTTCTGATCTGTGTATTAGGTAATGGTAAGTTTTTTTTAACTTGAGATTATATTATCACCTAAGTATTTAACAAGATTTGCCTTATTTAATTTGATTATAATGTCACCGAACTGATACATAAACAATCTCTCCGCAATGCGCACTATTTGGGTAAGCAGTGCTTTTACGCCTGTATAAGCTGCATACCACTGTAACTAAGTTATCCTATACAAAAGAAAACAATTACCATTACAAATGTAATTTTCAGATTGAAATTACAATAATAGTACCAATAATAATTACAATCGTGTAATTTCACCGAACAAATTCATAAACAATCGCTCCGCAATGTGAGTGAGGGAATAGAGACCTGTGATTGGGCTCACACTTAAGCATTATATTTAACTCCTATAGCGAGATTGAAAGGCTATATTTCTGCTTCGGAAAAGAGTAAACAAAATAAATTAGTTATATTTAGAAATAAGACGCATTACTGTTGGAAAACATTACTTAATTTACAAATTGAAATAACAATAAGTAATAGACACAATAATAATAATTATGACAATCATTATTATAATTTTACCGAACAAATACATAAACAATCACTCCGCATTGAGCACTTCTTGGTTAAGCAGTGCTTTTACGCCTCTATGAGCTGCATGCCACTGTAAGTAAATAATCCTATACAAAAGAAAACAACTACCATTACAAATGAGTCGCATTAGAATTGGGAAACATTATGTAATTTACAGATTGAAATTACAATAATAGTACCAATAATAATTACAATCGTGTAATTTCACCCATTCACCGAACAAATTCATAAACAATCACTCCGCCCACGTTTGCCTGTGATTACAGCTTTATCATTAGCGCGCGCATTGGCGTATAAAATAAGTGGAACATAGCATTATCTGGCAATATCCGTGTTCGAGCGATATTATATCATCCGTGCTGGGAGCTGGTAGGTGCAACCTGTGGGAGGACTGAGACACACCGAGAGACTCGACGGTATCGTCGCGAGACTCAATTAAGTATTATTGTATCGCCGCGAGACGCGACGAGTCCGTCATGTTATATGCCCTTGAGATTGGCCATAGAGTTTGTATCGAATTTTGTAACATGGCGAGAGTATCGCTACGATTCTTTCGTCCGTGCAGATGGCGCTGAAGGATGCTACTTTTTAACCGACTTCCAAAAAGGAGGTGGTTCTTAATTCAACCCTTTTTTAATGTAGGTATGTAGGTACATCGATTTTTTCGAAGTTTCTAGTCAATGTTTCCGTGGTGGTCCCATAAAAATATCTGGATCCAGCTCCTTAATCCTGATGCTGCAGGGTTACTGCCCACCTAAGTTATAAAGATTCAGAAAGATGAATTAATGTTGTAGGAACCAAGCAACGACTTTATGCTTCAACTCCAAGTCCTAACTCCTCAACCCTGATGATGTAAGGTACAGCATATACTCCTTCCAGGTTAGCCCGCTTCCATCTTAGACTGCATCATCACTTACCATCACTTACCACCAGGTGAGATTGCAGTCGAGGGCTAACTTGTATCTGAATAAAAAAAGAGCTCGCCATTGTAGCACCTTGAAACTCCAACAATTCTATCGATTCGAACTACGTGCGCTGCTCTTTGCCATATTTTCAGCTTCGCAACCCGCTGAGCAATGTCGGGTCCCCCTACAGTACGGATCTCGTCATTTCTTATATTTTGATCACGTAGAAAAACTCCAAGCATTGCCCGCTGAGTGACTCTGAACTTTCCTGTGAGGGCCAAAGTTAACAACCATGTTCCGGATCCATAATATTGGTAACACGTACCTACTGTGCGAAGACTTTTGTCTTTAAGCACTGACAAATTATGGACGAGAAGACATCTCGCAGCTTCCCGGACGCTGGCCAGCCGAGTTGAATTCGGCGGCTACTTTGAACCATAATTTCTGTCATCACTGGCAACACGCACTGTTCAAAAACGCAAGCACTGAGCAGAATCTTGATATACCTACCCTACACCGTACACGTAATAATAGTGGATGAATATGTTAAAAACCCAGGCCAAAGAATACAGTTTGCGGTACCCGGTGTGTCTCGGAAGGTTTCTCATAGATAATACAGCAATACGCAGATAACAATGCACTCCCGGGCGCGCGGGGTGTGCTTTGAAAGGATTTCATTAGAGCGCGGAACCAGCCGAGTGATTCATCTCGCCAGATGTGGGTCATACAGATCTTGTATCTGTATCTTGTATGCGTGTTGCGCATAATAGGGTATTGTATGTCGGAGGTTTACCGTTAATCGGGTTCTTTTCACATAGTATGTCTATTCATTTTGGAAAGTTTTCACTTTCAGAGCGTTTCATCATCAACCCATCGCATCAGTGCTGAGGACAGGTCTCCTCTTAAAAATGAGAAGGGTCTGCCATAGTCCACCACGCTGGCCCAGTACGAATTGGCAGACTTCATACACCGTTGAGAACACTGCACAACTCTCAAGCAAGTAGGTTTCCTCACGATATTTTCCTTTACTGTGATAATTACTTGCTTAAACACACATACCTAACTCCAAAAAGCTAGAGGTGCGTGCAATGTGCATGGGATCGAACTCCCAACCTCCCGAATAGGAAGCGTACGCCTTACCACAAGGCTATTACAGCTCTTGTGGACACCTCCTACCTAGATAGTAACTCGTGCTCCCACATTTGCTGCATGCATTTAAACCTGCACCACTCAGATATCGGAAGCGGGAGGCATTTTAATGAAAACGCCGGCCGGTCACGTCGGCGTGCGCGCGCGCCGCCGAATAGCGGACTGGTTAATCAACCTGTTGTTCTAGATCGCACTTCAAGGGCCAGTTGCACATCAAGCGGTTCATCATCATCATTATCAACCGATAGACGTCCACTGCTTGGACATAGGTCTCTTGTAGAGACTTCCAACCCTAATCCTTATAATATTCCTAATATCATAATATCCTAATAATATGCCGGCTCGTCAGCACCAGAAGTATGTTATTATGATTGATATTGAAGACTAAACCACTAAAAGTAACCTTAGGTAATGGTTAACCAGATACGTCAGGATTACAACCTTTAGATTAACCGAGCCTTCGTGGGCGTACTAACATCATTCTTGCACACTACGAGAGATATCACAGACTACCCTCGACGATAACTATAGCAACCTGCACTAACTATAAGTCATGACACCAACGTCTACTATGAGTATAGACGACACTAACTAACACTAGCTAAGTCCCTACCTAGCGACCGGCTCCAACCATCCCCATACCGGCCCCAGACCAACCAGCTAACCTAGCACACCACACTTAGTTCAATTAACCTCAACTACAACGTTCAATCACGTTTGTCTAATACAAATTGGAACGATACAAGGACTTACCAGATAAACAGCTATTCAACACACACTTTACCATCATTCACACAATCACATCACTTTCCAGAACCTAGTACTGAACCTTTAACAACTGAAACCACATTAGGTCACAACAACAATGATAATAATAAAACCTACAGTATGATACACATAGTATCCACTGAGAAGTGCCCTCGGCAAGAGCCACACGAATAATAATCTCCTCGTACCGCCGCATTCACTTTTATTGTCCCAAAATGACGGTGGGGCGACTACGTAATGTTCAATGAGCAAAGTGTTTACAATTAAAATGGCAGCGCGCCTGCACGGCCATTCTGACATGCGTACGTCCACGTACGCCAAGTATTACAAAGAATGTGAGGACAAAACCATAACCACAAAATCATTTATCGCTCTTCCATCCTGACTACATTCCTTACACTTAATTTGATTGGAGCTCAATTGCTATTGCAACTTCTAAATCAATTAACTATCTAAACGTTTTTTTTTTTTTAGAACTTCTAAATCAAATCCACCACTGGTTCGGAACCCCACGACCTAGCGAGAAGAACCAGCAAGAAACTCGATGTCATCTAATTAAACTTTACAAACAAAAAGTTTTTTTTTTTGTTGGTTGTATGTTTGGGTCCATGATCTTATACCATCATCTAACACGACTACGGAGTGTGTGACTAGCACCATCACGGCCATTCTGATATGCGACCGTCCTCGGGCGCTAGTATGATCAAGCGCGCACAATTTCCAATCATCAAGTACTACAAGCCGCAGTTCTATCCGACCAGGATCAACCATCATCTGGACTGAGCAAGTGTGTCCCTCCAACCAGCTCTTTTGAGCGTGGCCCGGACGACACCCCTCAACCAGGCTAGACTCATAACATCTGGAAGCAGTGTGTCCCCTCAACCAACTCTTACGAGTCTGGCCCGGACGACACTCTTACCAGGATAAACTCACACCATCTGGAAGAAGTGTGTCCCCTCAACCAACTCTTACGAGTCTGGCCCGGACGACACTCTTACCAGGATAAACTCACACCATCTGGAAGAAGTGTGTCCCCTCAACCAACTCTTACGAGTCTGGCCCGGACGACACTCCCACCAGGATAAACTCCATAACATCTGGAAGGACACTTCCGTACCAGGATAGACTCGTAACATCTGGAAGGACACTTCCTCACCAGGATAGACTCATGAACTTACTATAACATAACATCTGTCCTTATTACGACAGGTCTACCTATTCATACAACGATCTAACACCACATGAAGATTGATTTCTAATCTTATGTCGGGAAACTCAATTTGTTATCTCGTGGCAAAAATAATTGTTCAGCAAAAACTCATCTACCTACATTAGGGTTACTCTTTTACAAAAAGAACACTGAACTGCATCAAAATTTGTTTTTATAACAACTGGCTGAGATTTGCGGGTAGTCTGAAAATTACTGTACTAGATTTTCGATAAGTTTTAACTTTTTGTACAGTAGGTACAGTTTGTGATCATAATTTTTCATACAGTAAACAGCGTGATTGGAAAGTACTATGACTAAGACTACTTTTTATAGTTTTAATCTGCGAATTTAAATTGCGGGTATCTTGGTGAGAAACTTCATGACTAGTGGATGGTTAAGCGTGTTTTACATAGATGTGTTCATAACCTCAATATCAACCTTTCGTGGGCACAACGGAATAAATTCCGTTTTAAAATTAATCTAAAGTCTTATCAGTAAAGTATGATTCGTCGATCATAACAAAGCCTTTTATACAATTTCCAATATACAAAACAAGGTCATGGTTATGCCATCGGTTTGGTTACGAAAATGATCAACCTTTTTACAGGATGCATTAATTAAAAAAACGGGAGCTAAATTTAACTTTAAATTAAATTTAACGCAACTGCGGGTAATCCCATGTGGGCTTAGTGTGGGTAATCTCATGTGGGCTTAGTGTGGGTAATCCCACTTCTGATGCCGGCTCGTCAGCACCAGAAGTATGTTATTATGATTGATATTGAAGACTAAACCACTAAAAGTAACCTTAGGTAATGGTTAACCAGATACGTCAGGATTACAACCTTTAGATTAACCGAGCCTTCGTGGGCGTACTAACATCATTCTTGCACACTACGAGAGATATCACAGACTACCCTCGACGATAACTATAGCAACCTGCACTAACTATAAGTCATGACACCAACGTCTACTATGAGTATAGACGACACTAACTAACACTAGCTAAGTCCCTACCTAGCGACCGGCTCCAACCATCCCCATACCGGCCCCAGACCAACCAGCTAACCTAGCACACCACACTTAGTTCAATTAACCTCAACTACAACGTTCAATCACGTTTGTCTAATACAAATTGGAACGATACAAGGACTTACCAGATAAACAGCTATTCAACACACACTTTACCATCATTCACACAATCACATCACTTTCCAGAACCTAGTACTGAACCTTTAACAACTGAAACCACATTAGGTCACAACAACAATGATAATAATAAAACCTACAGTATGATACACATAGTATCCACTGAGAAGTGCCCTCGGCAAGAGCCACACGAATAATAATCTCCTCGTACCGCCGCATTCACTTTTATTGTCCCAAAATGACGGTGGGGCGACTACGTAATGTTCAATGAGCAAAGTGTTTACAATTAAAATGGCAGCGCGCCTGCAAATATTATAAATGTGAAAGTGTGGATGTTTGGATGTTTATTACTCAATCACGCCAAAACGGCTGTACGGATTTGGATGAAATTTGGAATGGAGATAGATTATACTCTGGATTAACACATAAGCTACTTCTTATTCCGGAAAATCAAAGAGTCCCCGTTGGATTTTGAAAAATGTAAATCCACTTCGTACTTCGTACTTATAGTAATCTATAAGTACCTACGTAATAGGTTTTTCACGGCTCATTCATTCAATCAATTAGGTCGTGGCATAGCTTGCATGCTGGAGACGGACATTAGCTAAGTACTTTTTATCCCAGAAAATCAAAGAGTTCCCTCGAGATTACTTAATGCCTAAACCCACTCAGATGAATTTGCGGGCATTATTTTATTTATTTTTATTATTCATGTACCAAAATTGTAGTTACAAAGTCTAGTAAAGAATAAATGAAGAATAATAGACAAAATTATCAATTATCTGATAGGTCTACTGAACACGTCTCCGCTCCGCTCAGTTTCAGTGGATAAGCAGCTTTATACGAGTATAAAGTTTACGGTATCCACCGTGCCAAAATCGTGATTCGATATTATATAAATTCCATTATCCTTTGATGTTAGGAGTCGTGCTGGGTTTGGTTGATGTGGTTATGTGGTTAATGCCATATTAAGCACATAGCCACTTAAGTAAGTTAGTATAATGCAGTCAGTGTAACGTTAGGTTATCTAAGTATGTTGCCAATCACTAGTCCCCTAGTCCTGGTTAGTTAAGTTGTAGGATGTAGTAGGATGTTGGACTGTGGATGGCGAGGTCCTGGATTCGATTCTCATCATTTTAAATATGGTAGATAGTAACTTTCGTGTTACTTCCGGCCAAAAAGATCTGAGTTACTTTCAAGTTGGGCCTAAAAACTTTAACCTCAAAAAGTTTATTTTCTAAGGCCTTTTCTGTTCTAAGCTAATATGAAACGATTGTATTAAAACCAGCTTATGTAATAAGCTGCACTCAAACAGTAGTTAGCTGGAACTATGGCGGAGTGCGTGTCGTCCAGGCATTAGGGCGAGTTACGCGGCGCTGGCACTTGTCAACCGATCTTAATTGCTTACACTGAGCTAAATATAATTAATTCTAACACTTTTTCTAGCGAATTACTATTATACGTTGTTTTTTGTAAGAATGAATATACTAAAAGTGCGTGTAATCTTACAATAAATCGCATGATTTCATAATAAAAGATAGCAACCTCAACACATCTGTTCTGTTCGGCGGCCTTAATGCGGACGGAAGTAACACATTACATCACTTCATCACTTTATTTATTATTAGAAAATCAACTGACGGTCTCTACAAGAAATTCAGCTTCAAAAGGGTTACTTATGTTACAATTTATATTAAACCGGCTAATCTAATAAGCTGCACTCAAACAGTAGTTAGTTAGTTTTTTGACCTAACTCACTATAAAAAAATTCTAACAAAGTAGGTCTACGTAAGTTAATACCCTATTATTAAAGTTAATACACTATTAATGTGCTTACCCAGCCTGATTGGTAATTATGGCGTTCATGTTATAATGGCCCCGGGCGTTCAAGTGTGGGCCTGTTTCTCTACCTCGCAATACGTTTTTAGGGTTCCGTACCTCAAAGGAAAATCGGCACCCTTATAGGATCAATTTGTTGTCTGTCTGTCTGTCTGTCTGTCTAGCAACCTACAGGGTACTTCCCGTTGACCTAGAATCATGAAATTTGGCAGGTAGGTAGATCTTATAGCTGACATTTGGGGAAAAATCTGAAAACCGTGAATTTAGGGTTAGATCACACAAAAAAAATTAAACTGTGGTCATAAACTAATAATTAGTATTTTCAACTTTCGAAGTTAGTGACTATAATATCAAGTGCGGGGTATCATATGAAAGGTCTTCACCTGTACATTCTAAAACAGATTTTTATTTATTTTTATGCATCATAGTTTTTGAATTATCATGCAAAATGTCGAAAAATACGACTGTAGTACGGAACCCTCATTGTGCGAGCCTGACTCGCACTTGGCCGGTTTTTTTTTAATAATTCAGCAGCTACAAGTGGTAGGTTTTTGAGTCAACAAACATAATCTATTAGGGTAAGTATATCTATCAGCTTGTATGTCTCGACCGCGCTATTCCGCACCTGATTAGTGCGGAGGCTGTGCGGGATGTGGTGCGGTTGTGCGGGGCGTCCCCAGTCCGATTGGCATCTCAACCTGTTGCGTATAGGTACTTTATGAATTAGATAACCACTTTGTTGAAAGGGCAGTAGAGTTAGATGTGCAATTTGAACTTAAAATCATCTCTTATCAGTAAGTACCCTTATATCAGTATCCTTATTATAAATTGCGAAAGTGTGTTTGTTTGTTGGTTTGTTGGTTTGTCCTTCAATCACGTCGCAACGGTGCAACGGATTGACGTGATTTTTTGCATGGGTATAGATAAAGACCTGGAGAGTGACTTTTTATCCCAGAAAATCAAAGAGTTCCCACGGGATTTTAAAAAACCTAATTCCACGCGGACGAAGTCCCAGGCATCAGCTAGTATTCTCATATCTCTAAGACATGAATACTTTCATAACCTGATCCGTAGTTACCAGTATAATCTAATAGGAATGATACGCATACGAGAAATTGACTTCCTGATTTAGAGCCTGCCGCCTTTATTCTATTTTAGGAGCAAAATTAATTATTTATAGAATGCCTCGACTTCTCTCTATATGGCAGTATGTGGCAGTGTTATTAATTTGCATGGACACATTTCCTTACTATCTATCTCGGAATACTGATTTATATTATAGACTTACTTATTTTAATTCCTAGGAAGAATTATCTTTTATGTAACCATTTAACTGTTTTAGATTATCCTTATATCATTCATTAAGCCGTGTTAGCCTATAGGGGTTAAAAGGTCCACTTACTATCGGGAGGTGGCGTTTCAATCCAGGGCACGCCATTTTAAGCAATTAAATATAACTTTTTTTAACAGTGAAGGAAAACATCGTGAGGAAATCTGCATGCCTAAAATTTTTCTCTAATGTTCTCACAGCCCTCGCGCTAACTCGGTGCGGGAAAGCGCGGGTGCTATGCGGGTGTACGGGGGCGCCTCTCGCCTCATATCCCGATTGACATCTCGACCTGTTGCGAACTAGGATACCTAATATGAATTTGACAAGTGTGTGAAAAATTTAAGAGTACCTTCTTTTTATTTTACGTCATTGTAGCATGCTTTACAACTTTCAAGCAAGGTAAGGCAGTTGAAGCTGCCTTGAATAAAAAAATTATTATTATTATCTTATATGCACGTGTAGATAGTTAACACGTCAGATTTTTTTTAAACTTAAGTTTTTTTTAATTTATAGACTAAGTAGGTAACTAGCGTTTTAGCTGGATAAACGTCTGTGTTTAGCTGCAATCAGACCTGATAGCAAGTGAGGATGCAGCCTAAGATTGAGTGCGCTTGCCTAGAAGATGCCTATTCACAAGTCTTTAAAAAGCTCTTTTAAAGTTTTACTTCCACCGAATTTAATAAGTATGATAGAGGTAGAGGTTATAACAAAAAATATTTTTAAAAATATTGCATCAAAAATCGTTATCGCATTGATTGTGGTTCGGCTTCAAATACCTACTTACCTTAGATTTGCATCAATACTGTTAAGGTTATAAACCGAATAAAATATCTGTGACATTTTATATCAACGCAATATAAAACGCGCATCTGTTTATCGCCTACCGAGTCGTAACAATATAACTTACCAATGATATATTAAACGTCAATCTCGGTTTTGAAAAATAAAATTACTGAGCAATTTTACGTTTCGTCAACCCTTAACGTATGAGGAAATTCTGTAACTTTTATTTACGTTTAGTTTAAACGAAAATTAACTTTATTTCCTGCAAGTTAAGCTTTTTTAAACTGAATCTTCCATTTTGTTCGTAATCTGAAAACAAATTTTAAGTTGCATGTAGTGTAAGCGATAAACAATCTTGTTGACATAAAAATAGAGTCCATTTAGCCGTATTTATTATTAAGTTACACGTCGTAAACTCAAACGTTTGCCGAGCAAAAATCCGCCTTGTGATATCTATTCATAAACACCTCCTTATTTTTTTGGTGACATTTCTTACAAAATACAAGTATCAAATCTAAACGAAAATGTATCATACGCATTTGCAATATGGTTTACGTCAAATGCAAACCAAAGTTGTTAAAGTGACAATATATGACAAGCAAGTTACAAAATATGACAAGGGAAAATAGACCTCATGTTGCAGCAATATAGCTGTTGGAAAATGCAAAATTAAATTTGTAAGGATATAAGCACGCGTGATGGATGACATGTCAAGCGTGACGAGTCCGCGCAACTCCTGTCACGGCACTCGTCACGGTGTTTTTGCGTGACGTGTGATGAATCCGATGAGGGGAAGAATTAAGTGCTACTGAATTTTCGGGAAAATTACTGTAAAGTCTGTTTATTGTAAAAAATGTACAGAGGCAAACTTTACACACCTTTGAGAACATTATGGAGAACTCTCATGTAGGTTTCTTCACGATGTTTCTAGTAATAAAAATGCTATATACAGAATGGAACCAGAACGCTGGCAAAAACTTAGCGTTATTGTTATGCTATCTAAACACAATCCAATAGCCAATACCAATAACCATTTGCCTTATTTTGTAGTTTTATTGATTTAGTATTTTTCAAACCCGCAATTTACCTATAGAGAGCAAAACTCGGGTCAATGCCCCACCTACGACGCGGCATTGACTCCGAGTGGCCTACTTACGCAACGTTCGCTGATCTCTAGCGTCAGTCAGACGTTTTAGTTGAAATGTATCGTAAATTGTTACTAAGTATCACCCGTCTTCGTTTTTGCCAGCGTTCTGGGTTACATCCTGTATAAATAAAATCATAAAACGTTATACGAACCTTTAAAATTTTACATATCGCTTAATAACCCTTAGATTGGTATTACACATTCTCTAGCAGCCTAGAACAACTAGAGAACAGCCTTGTCTTCGCGTCGAACAATATGAACAATCGCGCCTCTCGATCGCGGCTCATATAATTTATTGGCTATTATCGGCTAATGATAAGAACCGGATGTACGGCAACAATATAATCAACCGGAACGGTGTGGTGATAGGCGGTAATAAATTACCTATATCATAATAGACGGTAATAAGGCACCTTCATTATAAGTACTTACAGCCGTACTCAGAGTCGCTAATCGTTACCTAAGATTGAGTTTAAACGAGACAGACTTATGCAAGATATAATTAAACGACTTTGAGTACGGCTGTTGGACACCTTAAGAACTGCATCGACGTCTCTATTTTGCGTTTGAGTAGTTTATGCAGAGATTCGAACGATTTTTCGAATGAAAACCTTGACACCAGAGTAAGGGTCCACATTCACTGAAGCGAAGCGGAGGTGTGTAGAGCAGTAGATTATTCCGTCAACTGATAAAACTCTGATTGGTCAACTATACACATCTCCGCTCCGCTCCGCTTCAGTGGACAGGAATCCTAAAAGACTGCTGATCTATCAACGCACAGGTTTCAACCTATATAGGCTTAGAAACTTGAAATTCTACAAGTATAGGTTCCTTTTACAATTAGAACACTCCTAAGTACATTTTTTTTAATTCTATCGCTAAGTGGGATGTGTAAAAAGGGATAAAATCTTGTATAAAATGCGTCATCATTTAAGTTAAATCTAGTATGGATGTCCATGAAAATTGGTACAGTTACCTATATACCGGAAAATCAAAGAGTTCCCACGGGATTTTTTAAAAATCTACGCGGACCAAATCGTAGGCTAGTAGGTAACAATGTAAACTATTAGATCGTGATGATAATTTAACTTAACCTACTAAATAATTAATCTATACAAACTTAGGCGATAGTTTGATATCAAGGCGTGAGTATAATCAAAAAAACCGACCAAGTGCGAGTCAGGCTCGCACACTGAGGTTTCCGTACTATAGTCGTATTTTTGCGACATTTTGCACGAAAATTCAAAAACTATGATGCATAAAAATAAATAAAAATCTGTTTTAGAATGCATAAGTAAAGCTCTTTCATATGATACCCCACTTGATATAGTTATCTTACTTCGAATATTGAAAATACTAATTATTAGTTCATGACCACAATTAAATTGTTTTTGTGTGATCTAACCCTAAATTCACGGTTTTCAGATTTTTTCCCTAAAGCCATCTATAAGACCCACCTACCAGCCAAATTTCATGATTCTAGGTCAACGGGAAGTACCCTGTAGGTTTCTTGACAGACAGACAACAAAGTGATCCTATAAGGGTTCCGTTTTTCCTTTTGAGGTACGGAACCCTAAAAATATAATCTATAACATTACATTTTAAACAATACAATACCAATTCCCTTTGCAATTAGATAGGAACTTGGAAAGTCGGATTCCAAGACAAAACTAATGGTACCGTATAAGCAAGGCGTCGATAGAATCTATAACATTGCTCGGGCTGGTATTGATTAAAAAAGCACATAAATTAGCGAATTCGAGGCGAGGGGAGGTGCGGGTGGAAGCGGTTGTTGTCAAAAAACTTTTATAAGTGTTTATGTGTACGTGCCTCCCCCGCGACCCGGTCCCGCGCCGACACCCTTTCGCGCATACCCACATTCGTATAAAATACCCCGGCACAGGCGATGGGGAAACTGGAACGAGAACAAAAAATACTAGCGACTCGTCCCGGCTTCCACGGGTACCTACATTTTTTAGGAAAAATTAAAATTTTCGTAAGCATCTCTGTATTTTTTGAAATGAAATATATAATAGCCTATGTCACTCAGGAATATTTATCTTTCTACTGGTAAAAGTATTTTCAAAATTTAAAAAAAAAAACAAACTTTACCTCTTTGTTATGTAAAAATAGTACAGATTTTACCGATAGCTGATGCTAGCAAATTCGTTAGCGTGGATTTGGGTTTTTAAAATACCGTGGGAACTATTGTTTTTTAAAAGTAGGTAGCCTATGTCACTCTCCAGGTCTTTTAATTATAGGTAAGTACCTATGCAAAAATCACGTCGGTCCGTTGCGACATAATTATTGGGCAGACTAATAAATCAACGAACCTACAAACAAATATTTTCTGATTATGATAAATGATTATCTGATCCATCCAGTAATTTGAGCTATGCGTTCATAGATCAGTCAGTCACTCAGTCACCTTTTCCTTTTGTAGGTATATACTATACTAGCTTATGCTCTCGACTTGGTCCGCTTGGACTACACAAATTTCTACAATTTTCTACACAAAACTTTCAAAAATCCTTTATTAGCAGATGTCTACGTCATAATAGCTATCTGCATGCCAAATTTCAGCCCGATCCATCCAGTAGTTTGAGCTGTGCGTTGATAGATCAGTCAGTCAGTCAGTCACTCACCTTTTCCTTTTATATATTTAGATTTAAATTAATGTCTTCTCCGTGTCCCCTGTGCCTGTACAGACATACAAGTACATGTAAATTAAACACCACCGCACACAGACACGCACACAAATAAAAACGTAAAGAAACACCGCGAAGAGGAAGAATGTATTAAGAAAGCGCGACAGAGACGACTTGTAATTAACACCCCTCGAGTAAGCGGGACAGAACGATCCAACACGCTAATTAAGAATACAAGAAGAAAGACGCGTTTTATGTACGCTTCGAGTTTTTATTAGTGTGCGTGGATTTTATGTGTGTGTTGACGATTTTCCGTTTGCAACGCGCGTGTATAGGTGTTGTGTTATTAACTCATTATGTGAAGAGTTAGTGAGTAAGTACATAGGACCTATTTACTGGTTAATTGAAGGCGGTTTACGCCGATAAGGTTGCTAAAGACAGCGGTGGTAGACATTTTCCGGACAATTTTCGATTATAATGAGCGGCTATTCATAATTATATTATTTATATTTTATACGGAACTCTGCAGATAACAAAATCAACACTTTCAAAGGTTTTCTATTTTACTGAAATATTTGAGGTGGTCAAAGTTATAGTTATAATAATTAAAAGTACCTACTTATCTGAAAAGTAATTTAAACCTAAGGTCCAATTGCATGATAGGCAGCTAAAGTTGCGTTATGGTTGTCGTTAAGCTTACACTAGAATAATTAATTAATCTAAGACTTACATCACTGACTTATACCATAAAAAAAAGAGGCATTCATTGGGGACTGCCGACAGAAGTAACAACTTAAAATTAGAAAACAACAGGTTTTAATAATATTAGGATTAGGATTACGATTAGGATAATATTAAAAAAAAAAAATGAATTTTTGATAAGTTATCTTATTTCAACCTTATTTATCAAAAATTCATAATTTATATAATTAAAATCATTAACATTAGTTACATCTATCGGCACTCTGAGTACTTATTAACAAGCATGTCGGTGACACTAGCTTAAAGCTTTTACACATCCCAAAATCGACCAAAGTGCCTAAAGAAGTTTCGCTTCAAAAAGTAAATCTTGGACCAAAATTAAGAAACAGGATTTCTTAATTTTGGTCCATGATTTACTTTTTGAAGCGACCCATTTTTCTTTTATCTCAAAGTTTAGTGATAAGGATGTAAGGGCCTAAGTAAATCGTATTTACAAAGAAGACAAGGGTTATTTCCAATCTTTAATTATGTGTGCTAAGTCCATAACTGCGTCTACATCTGTGATAAATAAATCTTTAATCTAGAAAAGATCGAAAAAGAAAAAGTTACCTACAAAGATTGCTGGGGAAAATACTTTTCTTTTTAATAAAAACACGTGGCAATAATCCTAGGACTTTTCAACTTTTTACTGTGCGTAAAAAAGTGTTTTAGAGGTCAACTTGCAGTGGCGGGGAAACTCCTTAAACTTTTGATAATAAAAGAGTCGGCCCGCTCTCGACCTCGTTTTTTATATTTATAAGTTACAACGTCTGACGGAAGTGATTCTTTTATTTTGTTGATAAATATAGTGAGTTGATAATGATGAAATGGACATACACAAGTACACTGGAAGAGGTGTGCCATACAAAATGACAGGGATTTATTGTGCCAATGCAAAGCGCCCCACCGAGCGTACCGGGAATCGACATAGGGGAAGGACATAGGCTATTTTGATCCCGGAAAATCAAAGAATTTCCACGGATTTTAAAAGACCTACATCCAGGCGGACGAAATCGCGGGTATCATCTAGTACTAGACATTTTTTTGAGATATCAATATGCCTTTACTTTCTTTAGCTCTCTGACGTACCTATATATTTTCTGCATATACCTACCCAGTAATATTTTTTTCAGTTAACGCGGAGAAGAGTGACTTTAGTAGGGCTCCATTCTGCTCTTTGGGTACGGAATCCCAAAAATATAAGCGACGCAACCATGAACTTTTAAGTATTCAATCCTCATGCAACATCTTTTCACTACAACATGTAGAATTGTAGACCCAACGCCCGGAACCGAACTCTAGACAATCTCTAATGATAGCTTCGTAGCGAAATCTTATCTTGAAACGTTTCACGTTTATTTGTTTAAGGCTTTCAGTGCGGACGAATGAAACAGCCTGCGTATCATGTTACCAATAACGACTCAACTCCAATGCATTGTCATTGGAAAACCAATCTTGATAACAAAGTTTACGGTTGAAATTTGCTTGGGTGGGGATTAAGGATACAAGTTGTACATCCCTGTCATGCCCTGAAAAAGCTTGTAAGAAAGCAAAGAATGGGAGAAGAAAGGGGAAGGGACGGCAAGGGGACATGTCTCAGGCTGCGTGATGAATTAAATTTTTAGGGGGAGGCGGGGGCTCATTGCCGCTCGTCTTCATCTTCGGTTCTTTAATTTGTATTAATTATGTTTTTGAACGGGTTTTTCGGAGTAAGAAACTGTGATGCTTCGTTTGGGTAACAGCCTTGATGGAATAGTGAAATTCGTTATAAAGTTCTTATAAAATCTTTTATCGCAGGATTGTGAAAATCGGCTAAACTAGTACCTATGTACCTAAGGGCTATCTATAAATATATAAAACGAATAGGTGACTGACTGACTGATCCTATCAACGCATAGCTCAAACTACTGGACGGATCGGGCTGATATTTGGCATGCAGATAGATATTATGACGTAGACATCCGCTAAGAAAGGATTTTTGAAAATTCAACCCCTAAGGGGGTAAAATAGGGGTTCGAAATTTGTGTAGTCCACGCGGACGAAGTGGTGGGCATCAGCTTGTTTCAAATAAAACCGTGTTCTAATGAATGAATGAATAATTTATTTACCATCTATGAAGTTGTGGAGATATTATTCATCTATGAAAAATTATGATGTACTATCGATGAAATTGGGCTACGCCTACAACTTACAAGTTGTAGCCCAATTTCCTTAAAAAATTGAGAAAAGTCCTTTTATTCCGGGAAAAGTACAAAATACTTAATTAGTTTAAATGTAAAGTTTAATGGTACAAAAGTAAAAAAAAAAGTAAAAAAAGTAAAGTGGTTAAATCAATAATTTCAGGGATTTTCTAGATCTAGCCCAATGCCCATACATTTTTGAAACATCTCCTTTGACGTTAGGACAGTTTTCGTATTGGAAATCTCTCAAAATGTCAACGGTTGTGAAATAGGTGCTCGATTGCGGTAAAATGACAGCTACAATGTCACGATCGCAATCACCTCTGATTAGTTGTCACTCACTAAGCATTGCATAAGTCCCGCAAACTGCTAATGCGCGTAACCGCCATTTTAGTGGTATCAGCACTAGACTGAAGTTTCGAGCTGATGGTATATTATTTTTATTTCGGCTGACGTCAAAATGACGTCATTTCGATGTTAATGAGACATGGTTCCAGCGTTATAGCAATTTGCGGGATTTATACTACAACGCATTGTTGCAACATGAATACCACAAATTCAGTCCATCACAACAATTGTGATTGTAATAATGATCGATGCAGGTTTTCGGGAATCGACCTACAGGCCTGTAAACTTTCAACTTGTGTGCTGAGGACGTACGAGTGTATGCCTATTGCCTATTCATTACAAAAGTTCTCAAAAATCGATACCACTATTAAATTCTCAGGATCCCCTCCCACACACGGCACGTACGCAAACGACTATCCGAATAAAAAGTGAATCGATAACACCAAAACAAAAGAGTAACCCCCGAAAACGCTAAAATCGATGCAAAGTGTCATTAAAGTGCCCCCAAAAATTAAAACCCCTGTTTGTGCACACACACACGCACGCCTAATAATGCATGTGGGGTAATGAACTTGCGATGCCGGGTTCTTTTCGTGAGGAAATGTTTTTAAGATGTCTGCTTACTTGAGAATTTGCATGTCATCATCATCATGATGAACCCATCACGGGTCACTACCGAGTACGGGTCTACTCTCAGAATGAGAAGGGCTTAGGCCATAGTCCGCCACGCTGGCCAAGTGCAGATTGACAGACATCACACACCTTTGGGAACCCCTGTTTGTGCACACACACACGCACGCCTAATAATACATGTGGGGTAATGAACTTGGGATGCCGGGTTCTTTTCGTGAGGAAATGTTTTTAAGATGTCTGCTTGCTTGAGAATTTGCATGTCATCATCATCATTATCATCATGATCAACCCATCACCGGCCCATTACTGAATACAGGTTTCTTCTCAGAATGAGAAGGGTTTAGAAGTGCGGATTGGCAGACTTCACACATTTTTGAGAACATTTCGGAGAACTCTCAAAAAGGTTTTCTCGCGATGTTTTCCTTCACCGTTCCTACTATTTGGGAGGTCGGGGCTAGTTAGAACAAGTATTTTAAGATGTACCTATAGAAGATTTTAGCCTCACCTCACCTTACCATCGGTATGGAAGATGTCAAAAAACCCAAAACCATCGGCTGTACGCTATTTATAGCCGTTACGCTAAAAATACGTGCACATTACCGTATAATACCTATAGTCCGCGACATGTTGAGATTTGGACCTTAATTGCCCAGGAAAAACGACAAAATTTCATAAAAATCTTAAGCCCTTATTTAGGGGTAGGAATCCTTTTTTAGTGGATCCCTACATCATAAAAGGTACTTGCTATCAAAAGCATCATAATTTCGAGTTTCTTACCCTAGCGGCTTAGGTTGTGCGTTGTTAGTTCAGTCAGTTAGTCAATCAGGACATTTTTTTATACTTAACTATAGAAAAAAATTACCGGTGTGGAAAATGTCAAAAATACCTTAAACATCGGCTGTACGCAATTTATAGCCGTTACGCTAAAAATACGTGCACATTACCGTACAATATAGCCCGCGGTGCGCGTAAACGTTGCGTGCCCTTTATTGCCCCATAAAGAGGAACCGGTCGCGATTTGGACCTTAATTGCCTTTACATTAAACATGCGTAAGTGTGTTTACTTTTCTATCTTGAACAATGGCGTGCACAGTATTTTGTCACAAGGCTAGGTAAACAACTATTTTAAGTCGTTTCATTCCGATTAAAGTTCAAACCATTGCGCATTGCCGCGAAGGCCCACTACTGCGCATAGGTCTCCGAATATTGAATGGTTTAGTTAGGCCATAGTCCGTCACGCTGGCCAAATGCAGACCTCACACATTTGAGAACATTATGGACGACTGTCAGCTGCATCCAGGTTTCCCTTCACCGATAATGCAAGTAATATTTAATTGCTTAATCGGAAATAACTCCGAAAAGTTAGAGGTGCGTACCCGGGATCGAAACTCCGACCTCCGACCAGGAGGCGGACGTCTTAACCACTAGGCTATCACCGCTTTTGCTTTAACGGTGAAGGAAAACATCGTGAGAAAAGTTGTGAGTTCTCCATAATGTTCTCAAAGGTGTGTTAAAGTCTACCAAGCCGCACTTCGCCAGCGTGGTAGACTATGGGCAAAACCCTTCTCATTCTGAGAGGAGACCCGTGCTCTGTAGTGAGCCGGTCATAGGTTGATCATGATGATGAAGTACCATATTCCAACCCAGACTCGTACATAATATAAGTACAGTACGCGGCCGAAAGTAATGTACATCAGCCTTTAGAATGACATTTCGGCTTAGTAGGGCGTTGTCTCTGTCACTCATACCTATATGACGTTTTGTCGGTCTCAACGACAGGGACAACGCTTTAAAAATCTGCTATCTTCTTCTAAAGGTCGATGTACATTACTTTCAAGTCAGTTTTACGTTCAAGTATTCAATATACCAAATAATATTTATGTTGACGTACCTACTTATGCGTAAGGGATACAACCTACGGGATGGCAAGCAAGGCGCCGATGAGTTTTAAAGTTTTTAAGGGTTCGCCGAAGATTGCGTGCCTTGATTACCGTCCCCCTGGGGTGGCACACACGCGCTGCCTTCCCATTTTTAAGGAGGGAAAATTAAAAGTGCCCCGAAAGGTTCGCAAAGTCTTGGTACTTTAAGATGCGTAATTAAAAATGATTTTTTAAACGCAACACACTGTTTCGGGGGATTTTAATTAAATGAGATGATGATCAGTACCCTTATTATAAATGCGAAAGTGTGTTTGTTGAAAGACTCTCCAGGTCTTTTTTTTTAATAGATATAGCGAGCAAACGAGCAGGCGGGTCACCCACCTCATGTTAAGTGATTACCGCCGCCCATGAACATTTGCAGCACCAGAGGAACCGCCGATGCGTTGCCGGCCTTAAACTATACCCATTCAAATTTGGGGTGTACCAGAAACGTCCGCGTGGACTAGGTACACAAATTTCAAACCCATATTTTAACTCCTTGTGGTTGAATTTTCAAAAATCCTTTCTTAGCGGATACCTACGCCATAATAGCTATCTGCATGCCAAACAGCCCAATCCATCCAGTAGTTTGAGCTGTACGTTGATAGATCAGTCAGTCATTCAGTCAGTCAGTCACCTTTCATTTTATAAATTTGTACTAATTTGTACTAATATATTAATTCATAAAGTATCAAGACTATTCGGCCGCAGTAGTCCACATGCTCATTTGCGAGCGATAGTAATTTCTCCTGTCGCGATGATATTAAATGGTCTTGTTTTTCGCGCTCAGCCTCTGGGAGGAAGTTGGGAAGAAAATATAACACACATTAAACCAAATGTCCATGACAAATTGGGGTGAAGTGTACGCTTCTATGTGAGATTCTTTGGTTGTCTGTATTACGTTAGTAAAGATTTTAAGGTCATCATCATCATCATCATCATCAAGACATAGAAATCCATAGACATAAAATAGTGAATAGGCATCTTCTAGGCAAGCGCGCTCCATCTTAGGCTGAATCATCACTTGCCACCCAGGTTGATTGCAGCCAAGCGCTAGTCTATAAATTAAAAAAAAACTTGATCACCCCATCGCCGGCTCACTACAGAGCACGGGTCTCCTCTCAGAGTGAGAAGAGTTTTGGCCATAGTCTACCACGCTGGCCATGTGCGGATTGGTAGACTTCACACACCTTTGAGAACATTATGGAGTACTCTCAGGCATGCAGGTTTCCTCACGATGTTTTCCTTCACCGAAAATCTGAATATTAACCATTAAAAACAAAGGAATGCTAAATTTAAATGGTAGGTATCTAACCCTAAAAATAGGTTTTATAATATTAGAAAACTATGTTAAAACATTTTCGAAATCTAAACAATGAGACCTTTCATTTGATACCAAATAAGTATTATGTACAGTATTCGGCAGAAAGTAATGTTCATTGACCTTTAGGAGGAGATAGCAGATTTGTAGAGCATTGTCCCTGTCGTTGAGACCGACATGACTCGGTATGAGTGACAGAGCCAACGCTCTGCAAAGTCGAAATGTCATTTTAAAGGCCGATGTACATTACTTTCTGCTGCGTACTGTATTTTTTTTGTTTTTTTAGTATGTCCGCCAAGTTGAGTTTATTATGACGTCATAGTGTACTTTCAAGACATAAGAAACAAACAGTAGGACGAACGGGAATGCTTCTTATTTTTTCTCAAAATAAAGTAAGAAATTTCACTCCGAAATTACGAAGAAAAAATGCAATACAACTCTACATGCTGACGTTCTTACCTATCTAATCGGGCTCACCCCAAAATTAAAAACAAAACGCACACAGCCGTCATAAAGCCTGGTACACATCTATAGCTTCACCTAATTATCAGCGAAGGGGCCTTTGCATAAGAAAGTATTGCTGCGTTACGACGCGTGTCGCGCGTAGGCTCACCACGTTTCTTAATTTTCTTTCGGGACATTTAAACGAGAAAAGTTGTACAGAACAAAAAGAGATAAAAGTATTGTGTTATTATTATAAGGCAACTAACTTATGCTCGCGACTTTGTCCGCGTGGACTACATAAATTTCAAACCCCTATTTTATTCCCTTAGGGGTTGAATTTTCAAAAATTCCTTCATAGGGGATGCCTACGTCATAATAACTATCTGCATGCCAAATTTCAGCCCGATGCGTCCAGTATAGTTTAGTTTCAGCTGTGCGTTGATAGTTCAGGCAGTCAGTCACCTTTTCCTTATATGTATATTTACATAACAGCCTGACCGGAAATTAAAAAAAAACTAGCTCTGGGAGCGGTCACTATGTATAATATGGTCTGGTAGATAGTATAAATTAAATTAGTTCGACGGGTTTTTCGCAATATGATGAGGTAGTTTCTTTTTCTGGCCAAGCTTCAACTGTAAACGTTAATTCGACATCCATAATATCCATACCGATCCAAACTAATATTATAATTAATGTGAAAGTGTGTCTGACTGTCTGCTAGCTTTTAGTATCTAGGTCTAAGTAATATAAACAATTAAGACTTCTATGAAACTGCAAAAAAGACGCGTGGCGCAATCAAGAGAGGGAATAAAGTTGTTCGTAAAGACTCAAATAACAAGTATTTTTTACCTAAGAGTGCAGCTGTTAAATAATAATGAGGACAGTCTCGTAATTTAGGGTGACGAGGTAACCCTTGCGCCCCACCCCCACGGCCCAGATAAAAAATCTCCCATTTCCTTAATTCGTTTATCGGGGCCTGGCGAGGCTTTGTCTTCGATCGATGAACGCCTCCAAATGAGCGTGGAACGTGACGCGCGTGTATTAACTGGAGGTGACGCTGACGGCTTCAGTTTTTTCTTGAGGAACGCTGGTTTGTTCCATTTTTAGAAATGAACCATCTATGTAGGACGTTACATTGTATTTAGATTAAATTCTTCACAGAGTTATCCTCTTGTTGACTGATTCAGGTTCACCTGGTTCACAATTTGACGATTCAAAAGTACTTGTAAAAGTTACTTGTATAAAAAATATTTGTACCTATTCTATTCTTGTAGGGATTTTCATACTATCGGATTACATAATTCTAAAGAGTGGTCTACTGAAAAAAAAAAAGTTTCGACTTATATTGCCATAAAACGTGATTTTGTAAAACGTGAATGAGGGAAAAACTGATGTTTCTCATACAGAATTCTATGTAGGTAGAACCAACCTAAAAATTAATAAAAATCTTTCTTTTATGAAAAATATGCCACAGGAATATTTCGACTTTTATTGAAGTAGCTGTGTATCACTTAGAGGTATCTAATCTAAGCTTATTTGAAAATTTACATTCATCAATTTTAATTTTAACAGAAACTTAATACAATATTTGTTTAAAGAAAAGGTCTAACCTAACCCACTACCATCACGCCACCCTTCGCTCAAAACAAAATTATAAAATACACAAAAAAAAAACGCAACCGAAAACTTCACCAATCTAACAACCCTAACAAACGTAAAAGTCAATAAATTAGTCCGGGAACACATGCATAGCCCCCCCTTATACGAACGATAACTTAGTAATTAAGAAACGCATTAATCATGGATTGGAGACACCGGGTTTTCTACGCGTCTGATTGCGGTCTGACAAACTGCCGTATGACATGCCGCATGCGTTTCATTTCGCACGTGGGAGCTAAGCCTTAGGCTGGGCGCACTATGGAATATGGATGCATTTTCCTTATTCCATCATCATCATCGTCAACCAATAGACGTCCACTGCTGGACATAGGTCTTTTGTAGGGACTTCCACACGCCACGGTCTTGCGCCGCCTGGATCCAGCGGCTCCCTGTGACTCGTCTGATGTCTTCCAACGCTGCGTCTTCCGGTGCGAGGTCGCCATTCTAGCACCTTGGGACCCCAACGTCTATCGGTTGTACGAACTATGTGCCCTGCCCATTGCCACTTCAGCTTCGCAACCCGCTTCAAAACTACGGATCTCCTCATTTCTGATTTGAACACGTAGAGAAACTCCAAGCATAGCTCTCTCCATCGCCCGCTGAGTGAATCTGAGCTTTCTTATGAGGCCCATAAGAAGAGGCCCTTATTCCATACTTCCATACTTCCATACTTATATATTTTTTACTCGATGCTGCCCGCGACTTCGTTCGCGTGGATTTAGATTCTTTTTCAATCCCGTAGGAACTATTTGAGTTTTCGGGATAAAAAATAGCCTATGTCCTTCCCCGGGATGTAAGCTAACTCTGTACCAAATTTCATTAAAATCGGTCAAACGTTGGGCCGTGAAAAGTTTAATCAATCTTACTAGTTACAATAATATAACTCGTTACTTATAATTTCTATTCAATGTGCGCCCTGCCTTTCAATAAGCATTAAGGTTCGTACGCATCTGAGCGGCGCGGCGCGGCGCTTCAGTGAGCTTCACGTCGCGGCACAGAGCTTCAAAATATCATTTCTATCATTTTGTATGGCGCATATCGCACTAGAGCGGCGCGGCGCGGCGCTTCACCGCGCGTTGCCGCGCGGCACGGCTGGAGAGAATATTTTGAAGCGCACCGAAGCGACGCGCAGTGCAGTGACGCTAGTGCGACATACCCAGCGGCGCGGCGCGGCGCTTCAGTATGCGTACGTCGCTCGAATAAGATACACGCGCATCTTGTTAGGTATTTAAAGTACAGGCAAGAATCGGCAAGATAGACCTCAAAATAAATAACGTAGGTTTAATTTTTGACACATGACGTGTTCCTCATGCTCTTAGAAGTATATCCTCAAAGGTCCCAACCCCTAGGATGTCGGCTTCCCCCCTTCCCAGTGTCTAAATGTATAAATGTCTCTCCGAGCGTTATGAGAAAACATCAATGGTAAAAATAATCCTGATTAAATAACTATAATATATTATGTACATATTATACCTACCTACTTCATCTAGGTAGAATTAATAGTTTCGGAAATATGCCTACCTATTGTTGTACTTGTGTTTATATTATACTAGCTTATGCCCGCGACGTCGTCCGCGTGGACTACACAAATCTCTAACCCCTATTTTACCCCCTTAGGGGTTGAATTTTCATAAATCCCTTTTTAGCGGTTGTCTACGTCATATTAGCTAGTTAGCTAGCCAGCATGCCAAATTTCAGCCCGATCCGTCAAGTAGTTTGAGCTGTGCGTTGATAGATCAGTCAGTCAGTCACCTTTTTCTTTTATATAGGTATTTAGATATAATATGTACCTGTGTTTACCTGCCTATTTTATATATTCTATTGCACATAAAACAAAGACATTTTGCGAAAATGCTTTTTCTAATGTAATTTCCACAGAACCTAAGGGACTAGCTGATGCCCGCAACTTCGTTCGCGTAGATATAGGTTTTTTAAAAATCCCGTGGAACCTTTTTGATTTTCGGGATAAAACTAGCCTATGTGTAGGCACACATAGGCTACTTTTATCCTACAGGGTATAATCTATCTCAGGTATATAGGTACGAGTAGGTAATTCCCGGAAATGTGCTCACCTATAGAAAAATCTAAATCCACGCGGACGAAGTCGCAGGCATCATCTAGTTGCATTTTTTTTTAGATTTTTAATCCCGTGTGAACTCTTTGATTTTCCGGGATAAAAAGTTGCCTACCTCTGTCAATTCCCGGAATGCAAGCTACCTCTGGTCCAAACTTCATATAAATGGGCCTTTAACAATCCCGTGGAAATTCTTTCATTTTCCAGGATAAAAAGTAGCCTGTCCTTCCCCGGGATGTAATTCAACTTTGTACCAAATTTCATCAAATTCGGTTAAGCTGTTGAGCCGTGAAAAGCTAGTAGATAGACAGACAAATACACTTTTGCGTTGATAATAATATAAGTATGGATATGCATAAATATTTTTTTATAATTTCCATAAAAACTATCATCATCATCATCATCATCAACCGATAGATATGTCCACTGCTGGACATAGGTTTCTTGTAGGATTATATTACCGACCTGTGTGGTATACCTATTGTTTCTAATGTAATTTCCACAAAAACTATTAGGCAATCGCATAAAGAATTTTGTCTTCGACATTCTGAAGTAAATGTGAAATGGTACAGAGTCATTAAGAAGGCGAGGAAACAAAATGTGATATCCTTCTTGATAGCGTGACTTTGGTATGTCAGCAATCCATTTCTTCTTCTTTTTTAGGGTTCCGTACCTCAAAAGGAAAAACGGAACTCTTATAGGATCACTTTGTTGTCTGTCTGTCTGTCTGTCTGTCTGTCTGTCTGTCTGTCTGTCTGTCTGTCTGTCTGTCTGTCTGTCTGTCTGTCTGTCCGTCTGTCTGTCAAGAAACCTACAGGGTAGGTACTTCCCGTTGACCTAGAATCATGAAATTTGGCAGGTAGGTAGATCTTATAGCTGACATTTGGGGAAAAATCTGAAAACCGTGAATTTAGGGTTAGATCACACAAAAAAAATTAAATTGTGGTCATGAACTAATATTTTAGATTAGTATTTTCAACTTTCGAAGTGAGTGACTATACCAAGTGGGGTATCATATGAAAGGTCTTCACCTGTACATTCTAAAACAGATTTTTATTTATTTTTATGCATCATAGTTTTTGAATTATCGAAATCATACGACTGTAGTACGGAACCCTCATTGCGCGAGCCTGACTCGCACTTGGCCGGTTTTTTCTCTTCGATAATTCGTTCTTCTTCTGCACAACAAAGAAATAATAATCAAATCCTCTTCACTGTCGCTCATCTTGCGACGTTGTTGCTCGTACGCGAACGGGTGTAAAAGTGACGCGCAAGTGACGCGAGCTGCCGCGTACTGAAGTTGTAGTGCGGTAGGCACCGTCGAGCGGCCTGAGGTGAAGCGTTCTGCAGTCGGACTGAAGCGCCGCGCCGCGCCGCTCAGGTGCGTACGAACCTTTATATACGAGCATGCTAAATTCGCCTGAATGTTGTACGACCATGTTCACGCTAAATTTGCTAATGTAGGTCGTTCCGCGACTATTCATAATGGCTAAAACTAAAATATGCTCTAGTCGTGCGATTGAATTCTTTAATGAATAACCAGCTTTATGCTTTTGACTTTAATAAAGCTATATAATATTATTTCGGTGACAACAGTTTATTGATTCCTTAAAGCAATTTTAGCCTCGTAAAAAAGATCTCTGTTTTGATTTCTGTTTTTGTCGGCTTATGATGGGAGGCATCATTTTAAGTAATTTTAATTTAATCAATCAATCAATCAATTAATCAGCCTGTTTGCGTCCACTGCTGGACATAGGCCTTCCCAAGAGCACACCACCACACACGATCCTCCGCCTTCCTCATTCACCCACTTCCCGCTATCTCAAAAATTGCGGACCGGCAGGAATCGAACCCGCGTCTCCTGGGATCGCTTTTAAAAGTACCTAAGCTTTTTACAAAAAGTGTGAAAGTTCTGGAAATCCGTTAGCAAAACTCGTTATCGAACGTCAAAATCTCATTAGATTGTATATCAAAGCCGAGACTGCAATATGATAAAGCAGGTGTGCACTGCCGGACCACGATAAGTGAAATGCAAATACGCAGCTCATTATACACTATTTACTATCGAGATCGCAGTGGGAACAAGGCGTAGTACACACTTGCTTTAACCAGCGGTTTCGTGAGTGAAGACTTTAATAAGTTTGGAGAGCAATCTATATAAATAAAAGGAAAATCTGACTGACTGACTGATCTATCAACTCACAGCTCAAACTACTGGACGCATCGGGCTGAAATTTAGCATGCAGATATCTATGACGTAGTCATCCGCTAAGAAAGGATTTTTGAAATCCAACCCCTAAAGGGGTGAAATAGGAGTTTGAAATTTGTGTAGTCCACGCGGACGAAGTCGCGGGCATATAAGCCAAGAATATTTTTTATTATTTGTTGTTATAGCAGTTATAGAAATAAGTCTATAATTTATTATTTTAATTATAATCTAACCTATGTTCATGTGATACAGCCGGACGGTTAGAAATGCTTCGTGGGCACCTGGGTACAGGGTCCTAAAATTCCATACTAATATTATAAATGTGTCTGTCTGTCTGACTGGCTGTCTGTTTGCTAGCCTTTCACGGCCCATCCGTTCAAGGAGACGGACATAGCCTACTTTTTATCTCGGAAAATCAAAGATATTCCACGGGATTTTTAAGAAAGTTTGGTTTCAGTTTCCTGAAACTCTAGGTAGGTAGGTAACCTGCCTACCTACCAGGTAGGCGTCTAATGTGAAAATGCCTTCTTACGTATTTCCTTGTTATTCGCATATCTTGCCGTTAAAACACTTTGGTCTTAATATCACCATCGCTTCCCCGGCAAAAATTAGGGCACCATTCGCACCTCAAAGAAAAATCGGGAGGCACCTTACAAACTTACACTGCATCTTATATGACACCTACGTAACATGCAATAAGGTTGAGTATTGTTTGATTTAGTGGTATTTTTATTGTGGTTTATTAACATGAGGGAGTGGACGTGACATTTATTGTTTGACAAGCATCGATCTGCCCTTTGCGATGCGAGGCGTGAACACAAAGTTCACGGGATTTCTTTTATGAACCTATTAGGTATACCTACCTATTGCTAACTTTTACCACAGTCTACTTTTACTTACTCAGTCTTCCCATTAAAATGTACCTATAAGGGTACGCAAAATAAGCTACGGTCTCATCATACTTTTCAGGGTCCTGTACCTCAAAAGTTAAAAAGGAACCCTTATAGGATCACTTCGTTGTCTGTCTGTCGTGTCTGTCAAGAAAACTTATAGGGTTTATATACCCGTGTATACCTTTTGACCTAGAATCATGGAATTTGGCAGGTAGATAGGTCTGACAGCACAAGTAAAGGAATAAATCCGAAAACCATGACTCAAAGTCAAATGATTTATTCAAAATAGGTAATAAATTACTCTTATTGATTGTCTGGTATAGTGTGACTTTGTGGTGACATCACAAAGTCATGGTCAACTTATTAATTAATTCATGAACATAATAATTAGTACTTATTTCAATTTTCAAAGTAAGATAACTATACCAAGTGGGGTATCATATAAAAGGGCTTTGCCTGTAAATACTAAAACATATTTTTATTTATTTTTATGCATTATAGTTTTTGATTTATCGTGCAAAATATCGAAAAAAATACCCGAGCACGAAACCCTCGGTGCGCGAGTCTGACTCGCACTTGGCCGGTTTTTTTTACTTTATTATAACTAACTACACCTTATCATCATTATACTCAAAAAATATCTTTGTAAAAAAACTCATATGACATTTACTTTTGCACTCATTAACCAAGAAAGGGTGTTACCCTTTCCTTTAATGAACATAGTTTCGATATCGATATTATGTTTCTCAAAGTAAACATAAGAAAAGCAACCCCTTTCTCATTATTTTAAATCGGTGAGTGTGAAAAGTATGACAATTATATTTTGTAGAGGTTTCATCAAAAAGATACTGTAGAGTTTCACATTAAAAGCTTGTATGCTCCTGAAAAAAGCATACCTATCGGCGATTATGTAAGTGATAAAAGACCGTGATTTTTACTGGTAGCTCGCTCCATGGATATTCTCCACTTTTGTATACATATTGTATGAAATATTGAAAAGAGCAACCGCCGAGCTTCTAGCTGATTCTTTTCGGTAGAAAGGCATTCCGAACCAGTGGTAGATGCATTTGACGATTCAAAAGTAGGTACTTGTAAAAGTAAGACTATAGTCCAAGTGAATGCTAGGTGATTCGCAAACTCAGTGTTTAACACTGAATGATAGCCACCGAGGTTGGTTGGTTCTACATTACTGCTTCACTGGGTGATTGGGTTGGTTGGTATGCGTACCGTGACTTCAGAATCCAATTTAAGGTTAATCATTGTACCAACACCTACTTAAAGTTAAAAATCGAATCTAGTGTAATAAGAGTGCAGCTGCAATTTTATCGAAAACCACAGTTTGAAGGGAAAGGGCTCACTGTAAACACGACGTATTATCAAATTAAACAATATCTGCATGTTACCCCACCGAGGAAAGTGCCGAATCATCGCAATGAATGTCGAATGTGTGACGTCACTCGAACGCCCTCTGGCGTCGATTATCGGCAAACGTTTAGAGTGCCTTTGTAAACTCCTTGCTTTGATTTACAGCTCATCCTTTATTGACGACATCCTTTTTAAAGCGAATTTGATTATGTAATGTGTTTAATATGACAACGCATTTTAAGGAGATAAAATGAACTTGACTCATTATCATCATCATCATCATTCAGGCCTCAATAGCTCAACGTTTAAAGAAATAAACTGAAAAGTGAAAACTGAAAGGTCAGCGGTGCAAACCCAGTTCGTTGCAATCTTGTCGTACTTACTCCTAGCACAAGCTTGACGCTTAGTTGGATGGGAAAGGGGAAATATTAATTTAACATGGATAATATTCTTTAAAAAAAACCGGCCAAGTGCGAGTCAGGCAACGAGTGTTCCGTAATTCAGTCGTATTTTTTCGACATTTTGCACGATAATTAAAAAACTATGATGCGTAAAAATAAATGAAAATCAGTTTTAGAATGCACAGGTGAAGCCCTTTCATAATATGATACCCCACTTGATATAGTTATCTTACTTCGAAAATTGAAAATACTAATTTATTAGTTTATGACCACAATTTTTTTTTGTGTGTGATGTAACCAGAAATTCACGGTTTTCAGATTTTTCCCCTAATGCCAGCTATAAGATCCACCTTCCTGCCAAATTTCATGATTCTAGGTCAACGGGAAGTACTCTGTAGGTTTCTTGACAGACAAACAGACAGACAGACAACAAAGTGATCCTATAAGGGTTCTGTTTTTCCTTTTGAGGTACGGAACCCTAAAAAACAATCCATTGTCACTCACTGACACTCTAAGCTCAGTAGGTAGTAGGCCAGTTACTATATAGTTTATAGGTCCTAGTCCGTCACGCTGTCCAAGCTCTCAAGCTGAGATCTCTCAGAAATGCAGGTTTCTTCACAATGGCTTCCTTTATGGTAGCTGCTCCTTGTGTGTTTATGAACATTTGCGAGCCAAAACAAAGATACCTAAATTACTATGTAACTTGCCTAATACCGCATAAGAAAACCAAATAAGGAAACCTACTCTGGTAAATTACTTGGGGGCGTATTACACCGTTCATAATCTCTTGTATCCGACATAATTTAACGAAAGAAAATCCTACGTCCTAACCGTGAGGGACGACACACACTTTGTGAGGTAGAACCAATGATATGAGGCTTCAAAGATATGAAGTTACTTAGAAAATTATGGCTTAGCATCCTCTCGACCTGGCCAAGAAAACTTGCAGAAATCAGCTCTGATTCTGCATGTTAACTTGCTCTGTGCTTTTTACACAGAGCAAGTAACTCACAATTTCTACAACTTTCAGGAATAGGTTCTTGGACTGTAGTATATCTTGCTGGTTCTTCTCGGTAGAAAGGCATTCCGAACCAGTGGTTGCCTCTGACAATTCAAAAATACTTGTAAAAGTTTAATTGAATAATTTTTTATTATTATTTTATAAAATGATGTGAATTTTTGTATAGCGGTAGTTTATAGGACTAAGGCGTGGTAAACTACGCCCAAACCTTTCATTCTAAGAGGAGACCCGTGTCTCCTCGTTAATAGTGATGGGTTGATCATGATGATGTTGAGTTTTAATTAAGCACTTACCTTTATCTAATTGTGTTTTGTATATCAGTGGCTACACCCCAAATTAATAGCATCCTAACAAAAAACTCAACCCCCCCTCCCCCCCTATCTTATGAGGGTGGCGGTTCATTTGCATATATGTCCCCCCGGCACCCTAAGGAGCGGGCGAGGATGTATTTTTAATTTCATTCTTATCCCTACGCTTAAATCATGAGAGCGGCCATGCGTGCAAGGGCGACCCCCCCCCCAGAAACCCCCCTCTGGCTTGCGTCATACGTCGCTAACCACGTACAGCGTAAAAAGAAAAGAAATCTTAATAAGTTTGTTAGGGCGCGATAGGTTATGAGGACATGCCTGCGCAAATTAGGCCTACTGCGGAAACTTCGTACTAGCTAACGTTTTTTCCGTCCAGATTATTTCAATCCAGTAAGTTCATTCGGAAATGGCTGGGCTGTAACAGCCTAGATGTTTTCCTATTCGGGAGGTCAGGAATTCGATCCCGTGCACGCACCGTTTTAAGCAAGCATGTGCGAGGCTACAGCCGTGGCTAGTTACCAACTCTACCGGCAAGCGGTTAAGCGTTCCAGTACGATATGGGGTTTAATAAAACTGCCATACCACTTCCAAGTTTACCTTCTTAGACTGCATCATCACTTACCGCAGTTAAGGACTGACTTGTTGTCGAAAAAAAAAGAAAAGTAACTGTATGGACAAATTATTAGTTTGGCAATTGAATAGGTACCTATCTACAATGCCTTGCTGCGGTGGTCTTGATGTGGTTTTAGATTAAATTTAATTTAATTTAGGTTTTTTTAGTTAGGTATAGGTAAATATTTGTGAATTTTTATTTTATTTGGACAATAAATACGAAACATTTAAAAATTCGGGTCAAGTATCAAGCAACGAATCTGAGAATGAGCCAGTTTTCTAATATGAAATTAATAAAGAAATGCTTAATTAGCAAACCGTCGTATCCACACATACCTCATTATGAATTACAAGCTCCAAAAAAACAAGCGTCGTCATTTTGGCGAGCAAATTTGGTGGAAGCGCCTGCCCCCATAGAGCATGGATATTTTAGACATCGCGTACATGCCACTAGCGGTTATGCTAATTTATATCCTGCTCAGATATCAAAGTTATGAGATATCTACGTATTTATGCTGTGATGTAACTTTCCCTAATTTGTTTTTGTGAGGTTGTCTGTAAAAATAATCATATTTTTTTAGGTCTCTATAATTGCCATTCGTCAGTAGACTTCATCTGCCGTTTTTTTACAATAAAAATCAAAGAATTAGTTTGGCCTTCCAAAGGGGTAATGTTGCCAGCATCTTGGGTACAATGCCTCGCTGCGGTGGTCACACATTCAACAAAGTTATGAGATATCTACGTATTTATGCTTTGATGTAACTTTCCCTAATTTGTTTTTGTGAGGTTGTCTGTAAAAATAATCATATTTTTTTAGGTCTCTATAATTGCCATTCGTCTACAGACTTCATCTGCATAGATTTAGGTTTTTTGTCGATCCTGTTGGATCTTTTAAATTCCTTTCTAAATTCACCTCTAGGGCACTCAAGAAATATTTCCCATTCGATTTAAACATGAGCCGTTTTTTTACAATAAAAATCAATTTTTTTTTTTTTCCCCCCTAAAGTTTGGCCTTCCAAAGGGGTAATGTTGCCAGCATCTTGGGTACAATGCCTCGCTGCGGTGGTCTCGATGAGGTTTTAGATTTTATTTCATTTACCTACTTTAGTCTTAATTTAATGTTTTTTTGTACTTTTAATTTAGATTTATACCAAATTGAACTCAAAAATACTTATTTTCAATAAAAACAAAATTGAGTAGATAAAAAATCTTTAACAATAAATTTATTTGGCACAACATGACTCTTACTAATTTTGCCTTGAAATGGTCAGAACAGAATCGATCATCCGCTATTTACGCTATTCTACGCTATATCTATTTACTATTTATATTACCCAGACAATTCAGGCCAACCTAATTACCTACTATACCTATAAGTTGTTTTTATGACCGAGGAAGTGAAGTACCCGAGTCTAATTGGGCAAAACTGAATTTTGTCCATCCTTTTATCATTGGTAGGTATGTCTAACTTTCTGTCTGTCAATCACAGCTTCCTGAAATAATAAAAACACTAGCTACACCTACATGTACATCTAAATATATAAAAGGAAAAGGTGACTGACTGACCGACTGACTGACTGACTGACTGGACGGATCGGGCTGAAATTTGGCACGCAGATAGCTATTATGACGGAGGCATCCGCTAAGAAAGAATTTTTGAAAATTCAACCCTTAAGGGGGTTGTAATAGGGGTTTGAAATTTGTGTAGTCCACAGGGACGGAGTCGCGAGCATAAGCTAGTATTATATAAAAGTGGTGATAGCCTAGCGGTAAATACGTCAGCCGCCATTTGGGGATCCGAGGTTAGATCCTGGGCACGTCAAATCTTCAATTTTCAAGGTAAGTAGTTTTTATATTTTTTTATAATTGGATTTGGGGACAAAAGTAGCTGTTATTGTTACGGTCTTTTACTTAGAAACAGACGAACCGATGGTTATTTTGTACAAAAAACATTGTTACAGTAAAATATTAATCGCCGCCTACAGAATAACGAGGCGTAAACAAAAAGGCCGCCCTAGAAACTGAAAAATGAAGATAGCTCAGGGACCGCAACCTTCATAATCGCATCACAACGGATTGTGGCCGTTAATTATTGATAGAATGAAACTTTTATCAAACTTCACGAGCAGAAGCCAAAATTATTTGAAAGCAAGGAAACCCTTCATAATGCCTGCGAAAATATTAAAACAAAGCCAAGGTGCCCACCCCGCCTTCTGTACAGGACAAAGCGACTTCGATACCTATACAGGGCTGTTATTACCCCCTAAAATAAATTCTCCAAGGCTAATTTAGAGGGGAAAGTTCATCATCATCATCATGATCAACCCATCACCGGCTCACTACAGAGCACGGGTCTCCTCTCAGAGTGAGAAGGGTTTTGGCCATAGTCTACCACGCTGGCCATGTGCGGATTGGTAGACTTCACACACCTTTGAGAACATTATGGAGAACTCTCAGGCATGCAGGTTTCCTCACGATGTTTCCCTTCACAGTTAAAGCAAGTGATATTTAATTAATTAAAACGCACATAACTCCGAAAAGTTAGAGGTGCGTGCCCGGGATCGAACCGCCGACCTCCGATTAGAAGGCGGACGTCCTAACCACTAGGCTATCACAGCTTTAGAGGGGAAAGTTATAAGAAGCAAATTGAAAGTTGGTAAAATGTTTTGATTTGTAGGTAAGTACACTAATTATATAAATAAGGCTAGCTTTAGTTTTACTTTAAAAGTTTCTTAAGAAAATAATTAGAAACTACAGAGCTTTATATAGACTTAATAAAGGCCAGGTAAGGATAGCACCGCACTGGAAAGCTCAGCCTTGGCAGACTTTTCACTAGTATCTCCACGACATGTAACGCCCGGCACACCCGCACAACTCCCGCGCTAACCCGGTGCGGGCGAGCGCAGGAGACGTTCGGGAGTGCGGGGCGTCCCCCCGCCTCATACCCCGATTACCATCTCAACCTGTCGCGGACTATTAGTAGTTGATCAAGGTGAGTAATAACATCTCCATAAATTCATAAAGAAATCCTCGAAGACGACTGCTAGCGGGTGGTGATTAATATAACGCATCTCCCCACGGTTTAATCGTTGGCTGGCAACATTTTTACCCAATTTTTGGGGTAACCCCCCTAAGCCCGCACCCACCCCTTTCTTTCGTTAAGATAAATTATCTTGTGATCAGGATAAGAGTGTAGGTTCAAATTGCCGCCTTTAAAATTCAAAATTCGGCCTGAATTTCTTTGAGCGCGAGCGAGCGGGCCCGCGCGTTCCCTGTTTCTTTGTAAATGTTTAAACGGTAAACCTTACCCTTTAAATGCTGTTAGGAAACTCGAACAATGTGAAAATAAAAATTTAGAATGAGAAATTACAAAATGATAAAAATGCTGTGGCAACAAACTATTTTATTCTTGATAATTCTAACTTCAGGTCTTGTCTCGATAGGTAATACTTACCTAATAGGTAAATTTGAGAACATTTTGGAGAATTCTCAGACATACAGGTCTCCTCAACGTGTTTTCCTTCACAGTCAAACCAAGTGATCTTTAATTGCTTAAAACGTACATTATATTATCTTCAAAAATTTAGAGGTGTGTGCACGGGATCGAACCGCAAAAAAGAAGGCCGAAGTCATAATCACTAGGCTATGACAGCTCTAAACTTAAACGGGACAGAACTGTTCTGAAAGATAAATGGAAGTACGTTACGCGTATAAAACATGTGAGTAAACTTTTATTAAAAAAATGCAAGCGAAAGTCGGAAAAAGGAAGGTAAAAAATTGTCGCTTATTATGCAGGCAAGCGTCCAACGAGCAAACAAGGGTTGTTTGAGCTCAAACGGCGTGACATGTGAACTTGGCTCATTCGCAACACGTATCTAACCGCTTAATGAATTTCACTCGCTGCTTTTCCTTTTTTTTTAAAGTGATTTTGTATTCTTGGCAAAGACTTTGTAAACTTTTGCTTGCTTCTTGCGTAAACGTGAATTTTCACTGTCAAGAGGTAGATATCTCGAGAGACAATGCCGCCGGATAGATCAAGTGGATTAATTCGTGGTGCTGAGATATTGGGTTAAGGTACCTATATCAATACGTAATATAATAAGAAAAGCCCTTACTCACTGTTACTTACTGACTGACCAAGCTTAATGAATTTCACTCTTTGCTGTTCCTCGTTTTTTAAAGTGATTTGTATTCTTGGCAGAGATTTATAAACTTTTGCTTGCTCCCTGCGTAAGTAACTGCTGAAAAGGTACATAATGCATCTCATGCAGGAGCCTACTCAGTTATGTGCTATACCTATAAGTGTCCGTTGAGGTAGGCCATCGTCGCCGGGGGTACCAGCCAGGTAACCTCCCCGTGTGCCTGAGTGTTGCGAGTCCTTTCCGGGGGAAGAGCAGCGCTTGGGCCGGTGTACCCTGGTAACATGGTTCTCATCAAATAACAGTTTCTCTTCATGGGATATTGTTAGCCATGGCTAATTGACCTAGCAGGGAGGGGGTGTTGTCCGCGCGTCCCTCTGAGTGAGCAGAGGGCGCAGTAGATGCACCCATGGGGCATAGCCCCCAGGAGCGGAAGATGTGGCTGTGGTGAGTGGTTAGTGATGAGTGTTTCATCACACATCCAAACACTGGCTGCCCCACCGGTCTCTCGCCTGTCCAGTTTGGTGACGGGCGAGGGAGATGGTGAAGATGGGGAACGTGGAGAGGGAATGGCCCTCTCCGCGAGCCCTAGCCCTCGTGAGGATCTGTGGATGATGGACACGGGGCGGTCCGTCGCTCACAGTGTGGTCCTCGGGTTGGTTGGCGTGCTGTGGTTCCGGCATGCCTCTGACGGTGTTTGGGGCCACGTAGTGCCGCAGTGGTGCGTATTCTGCTGTCGCGGACATCCGCTGGCGGAGTAACGAGGCGTTGTTGATCCCTTGTGCTCCGTCGTTAGCGGTGGGGTGGAACTTCGTGAGGTTTTTAGTCGGTAGGAGTCCGACATAACCACTGTGCCGGTGGTATCTATGATGGATTTTCCTCACGAGTAAAAACAAAAAAAAAGGCCATCGTCGCCGCAATCGATCGGGATGACATTATCTGGGACAAAACCGAGTAGTTTTCTAGATATGCGTTGATTCAATCTACCATTTGTTAGTGCCTGTTGAAGTTTTAGAGTAAAAAATAATGAAATCACTGGTCAACGTAGTTTATACAACAAAAATGTGTACAACATGGTGATTTTTACCCGTTTTACAGCGATGAAATTGCATGCCTCGCCGTTTTTAAATAAAAGAGCACTTGCGGTAGTATTTTGCTCGGGAAATATTCTACTGGTCTACTTTTGTGCTACTAATTGGCTGGTTGGACGATATGACGTTTACATAAATCGATCGCTGCTTGCAATGAAATTTAAGAAAATATGGTAGGTACCCAGCGAGACTTCAGTGAATATGGCCGTTAATATAAATCTATAGCTTTACCTACCTATACAAAAAGAAGAAACTAACTGACTGACATATGTATACTTATGGCTTAAACCACTCAGCCTATAGAATATAATAGTGTATGAGTAAAATCACTACCCATATTATAAATGCGAAAGTGTGTTAGTTTGTTGGTTTGTTGGTTCGTCCTTCAATCACGTCCAACTGAGCAATGGATCGACGTGATTTTTTGCATGAGTAGGTATAGTTAAAGACCTGGAGAGTGACATAGGCTACTTTTTATCCCGGAAAATCAATGAGTTCCCACGGGATTTTCAAAAATTTAAATCCACGCGGACGAAGTCGCGGGCATCAGCTAGTAATAGAATAACTTTTGTTTTGTCCTTCCTTCACGCCCTAACTACTTAAGCAACCAATCGACTTGATTTTTGGCATAAAGATTAGTGGAAAAGACGGAGAGTAACATAGGCTACTTTTTTCTCGGAAAATCAAAGACTTCCACGGGGTTTTCAAAAACTTTTAAATTTTAGGCCAGTCTTCAGGCTGTGGTAGTAATTAATAATAGGTAGGTAAGTAGGTATATAGGTATTTTTCAAAATGTTACATTAGATATATTTTTTTTATTTTAAGAAGTGCATATTATGTTACACTAGCGTATTAGGAATAAGCCTGTAAAGCTAGATGTAAGTGTTGCATTAAAAAAAAAAACTTAAATACACGCAGTAAACTTAAATAGTCGCGGGCATCAGCTAGTAAATAAATAATTTCAGAAAAACGAAGCCAAAATTGTACTCATTAAGACGGACCCCACATTAGATAATGAACGTCCCGGTAATTACGGGGAACACGGAAAAATCTAATCTCGCACCCACACATACACAATCAGCAAGAAGTTCGCACACACTGACACATACCTAATAAATTAAGAATCCCCCTACAATATATGCGATGGCTGTATTGTAAAGTCTTAAAAATGAGAGGACGGAGGAATCTTTTAAAGGGTAGGACTTAAGTGGGGGCCCCCTGTCCTTAGACCCCCCTGGGGGGGTTCGCGCAAACGCGTTTTACGGCCGACTGCTTTCGCATTGTCCGTTGTTTTGGTTCAATATTCCGATGACGATAAAGGTGGGTTAAGTGTTATTTTACGGAATTAATTCTATTATATCGGGTTTTTTGGGATGGGCCGTGTTGGTCTTTTAAGTGGGCCGGGGTGTCTTATCGCGAGATTGCTTATGAAGTAACCACTTAAAAATGTACCTATTGAGTTTTTATACATTTTTCTCTATCGCAGGTACCTACGTAGAATTTTATTTGAAGTTTTGAAATATAAAAAATATAGTATGTAGTTATAGGGGAGAGGGGTGCTTAAGGGGTGGTGTAACAGAGGTAAGTCGTAACACTCAATTTTATTAGGGAATATCAACAGTTTTGATTCAAGTATCAGGTTTAAATTATACCTTTCTTGCTTATTCCCACGACTTCGTCCGCGTGAACTACACAAATTCCAAACCCCTATTTTCTCCCCTTAGGGATTGACATAGACACAGACACACTTTTGTATTTATAATATTATCTATCGATTGAGTACTGAACTGATAACAAAGTGAAATACAGGTACATTACAAACACGCGCTCAATTAAAACAATTTGTCAATGAATAATAAAAAAAGTAAATTCGTGACATGGTCCTTCGAGCCGGATATACCCAGCAATAATTCACTAAACCGCTGTAAATTCAAAAGTTTCGTACGACGACCGTTAACCGTGCATTGCCGTAAAACCTAAAACATTAGATCGCTAATATTTACGTACCATCATTGTCACGCACGCTGAATTGCGATTCCATTATGGAACTACGCTATAACATAATTAATTTACAAACTTGAAAGCAATAAAGCAAACGAATTTATACTCAATGGTCAAACAAATAAGGTTGATGCTAAATTTTCGAAGGTGTACAGTTTTTTTGCAAGCAGCCAGGTTCATAATGACATTTATTAGAAGTCGTATTACATGACAATAATTAAAATCCATGCACGAACTCCTGTACCACACCGTGCCTCGCACGTGACGGTTTAGCATATTATTAGGTTACAAATTATTGGGTAGACCGACATCGATCTACTAGAAACCTAGATTAGAAGTTATTGTCTGCAAAAAATGGATTACAGCAATCTATTTTTCCGTAGACAATAACGTTTCACTCTTACCTATAATCAAAAATGCTGTACCTACATAAAATTATTAGGAAAACGCTGTATCGACGCGATTTTCATAGTTCGGATTTCAAATGCGAAAGTGACGTCATCACTATAAGCAAAAAATCTAGAGAATGTAGCGACCTAATCAGCTTTTTGTTAATTTTTTATCTTTCTTAGCCCGTTATAATTAATTAAGGTCTGATCAAAAATTATATTGATTTTGTAAGCAAATAATTATAATGTGGCAATCTAAACTTATCGTAGATTTAGTTGCAAAATTATAATATTATAGATTTAAAAAAAAAACATCCGTCGTGCACTTATGTTCTATCTATTTATTTTAAACTAGCTTATGCTCGCGACTTCGTCCGCGTGGACTACACAAATTTCAAAAATCCTTTCTTAGCGAATGCCTACGTTATAATAGCTATCTGGATGACAAATTTCAGCCCGATCCGTCCAGTAGTTTGAGCTTTGCGTTGATAGATCAGTCAGTCAGTCAAGTCACCTTTTCCTTTTATATATTTTAAATTAATATTATAAGAGGTAAAATTAGTTAGCTTGTGAATTTAATAATAATAAGGTGATCCGGAACGAATAAACCGATTCATTTTTTTTCCCCTGATAGATAGCCTATACATTAACCCTGAGTGATAAAGGCTAATAATAAATAACAGACCACGTAGGTCTGTATGAAGTCGCAGGAAAAAGCTGTATTATGTAAAATGTGTATCTTTGATTCTTATATCAGTGTAAATGGATGAAAAAACATTCCAAATATGCAATGGGTCGTTTTCGCCGCATTCGCGGTTTCGTGGTGATATCATACGCTGTGTCGCTGAAACTTGCATGAATTTACTGAAAACTTGGAAACTCCGCTTATTTCTTGTTAGGGGTTTGAGCTTACTGAGAGGTGTATCGAGGTTGAGGTATTGCGCGTTAATCAGTTTTGCATATCCAAGATAATAATTTGTCATATCCTACCTATGGATTATTTTGTACGCGAATTCGTCCGCGTGAGTTTCAGCTTTAAAAAATCCCATGGGAACTCTTTGATTTCCCGGGATAAAAAGTAGTCAAGTTCTTCCCCGGGATGCAAGCTATCTCTCTGTACCTTTCGTTAAAATCGGTTATGCGGATGGGCCGTGAAAAGCTTACAGACAGACAGACGGACAGACAAAGGAATACCTACAAGATATTGTATAGTTCCATACAAAATCTAATATAGATATTAGGTACAAAAAGTGTCTACTTGAAGCTTCAACTAATAAAAATCAGCAATTCAAACTATAAATCTATATTATCTTTGGTTTTATAAGTGGTAGGTGCCGGGTTTGATTTTGGTAGGGGCAATTTAGGAATCTATAATTTTTAATTGATTACATAGAAAACTATTATAGGCATTTGGGAAGTAGGAAGTATAAGTGAGCCACACGGAAGGGTCTGAAAGAAGACCATTACAAATTCAGCCGGGTATTCTTTTTGTTATCACTACCCCTATTATAAATGCGAAAGTGTTTGTTGGTTTGCTGGTTTATTGGTTTGTTGGTTTGTTCTTCAATCACGATGCAACGGAGCAACGGTTCGACGGGATTTTTGCATGGGTACAGTTTAAGACCTGGAGAATGACATAGGCTACTTTTTATCCTGGAAAAACAAAGAGTTCCCACGGGATTTTAAAAACCTAATTCCACGCGGATAATGTTGCAGGCATCAGCTAGTAAGGCTATAATAGCAAACTACCTAAAATAAAAGAAGATAATTTTTAAACCCGTAACTTATCTGATTTGGTTACACTCTATCTTTTAATGTGAATTCTTGATCGCGCAAAGTCGAACAACCGTCCGAAAGAGTTAAAGTTATTCAACGAATTTAAATTACCCCAAAAAAGTACCAATAAAAATCACCCGTCAAGGAAACTGTCCTGACACTCCCCGATGGGCTGCCATAAACCAAAAGTGACGGCCTTAATGCGATCCCTCCTCTAATTATAACGGAAATTTCCAAAAATTCCTCCATCGCCCCTCCTACTTTAACCCATTAACGGAACTTTTCCAAAACTCACAATTTTCCCAAACTGTTGTTTGTCAAATCGCGGTTTGGGTCATAGATTATTTTATTACTAGATAATGCCCGCGACTTTGTCCACGCGGATTTAGTTTTTTAAAATTCTACTCTTTGACTTTCCGTGATAAAAAGTTACCTATACCCGTCCCCGAATGTAAGCTAACTCTGTACCAAATTTCATCAAAATCGTACACGTATGCAATGGACGTTCAAGAATTCCGTGGGAACTCTTTGATTTTCCAGGATAAAAAGTAGCCTATGCCAAGGTAAATAGGTGCCTATGTCCTTCCCTGGGATGTAAGCTAACTCTGTACCAAATTTCATCAAAATCGGTTTAACTGTTTGGCCGAGAAAAGCTAGCAGACAGACAGACAGACAGATAGACAGACAGACAGACAGACAGAAAGACAGACAGAAAGACAGACAGACACACTTTCGCATTTATAATATTAAGTATGGATACAAGAAAAGCCTAGCTATTTGGCGCATGCATCATCATCATTATCATCATCATCAGCCTGTGGACATCCACTGTTGGACATAGGCCTTCCCTAAAGAGCGCCACCACACCCGGTCCTCAGCCTTCCTGATCCAGCCACTTCCCGCCAGCCTCTTTATATCGTCGGTCCATCGTGCTGGAGGGCGTACCACACTACGCTTGCTTAAACGCGGTCTCCACTCAAGGACTTTCCGGCTCCAACGGCCATCGCCTCTATGACACCTTTTGGCGCATGCATTTTTGTGAAATTATGATTATCTAGAGGGTAGGATTCTTCTATACACTCGATCCCGATCACTAATTTAAATATCAATTTAGTAAGTAGGTACATTGTGAGGAAATCTACATGTCTGAAAGTTCTCCATAATGTTCTTAAAGGTGTGTGAAGTCTGTCAATCCGCACTTGGTGTAGTAAACTAAAACTTGAACGTAAACTATTACTTGAACCCTTTTCATTCTGAGAGGAAATCCATGCTCAGTAGTTGACCGGCGAAGAGTTGATTGTACTGGTACTGAAAATACATCGTCTTTGATTATAAACTATTGTTATAAACTAAACTAAAAACAAACTATAGTTATTCAAAAACTATAAAAAATTGAGAGAATCACTAACAAATTTCGTACACTTTCATTGCCGAAATACTTAAAGGTTTGTTTGAAATACTTACTTATTTATCAAGGACTTAACTTAACTAAGGACAAGGAAGTAGTAACTTGAATAAGTATAGCAAGTCATTCGATGTGGCCTTCAGTTTAATTTACGTTAATAACAACAGATTGTGGAACCTCACAGAGTCATATTAATAGAAGGCACAAAACACTGAAAAAGAACGTCTTAACTACTCTTTGAATAGGAAAATCCCAAACTTTAGGCGAAAAAATCTTCCTACAATTCGCGCGTCAGCAAAACTTTTTTCAACCAAGATAATGTAAATCTAGAACTGATTGCTCCTTGGTGCAAGTAATTTTGAACGTTATTATTCTGGTTTTAGGGTTTTCTTTAGGTTCAAATTTAAATGGTGTTGGTATAGGGTTGTTTGGTGATAAGATAGGCTTGTAATTGAGAGAGTGACTGATGAATGCAAGCACCGATTTGCATAATGATCCTATGGTAGGCTATGGTTCTGTGTGCTTATAAGTTTTAGTATGTAGAGAACATAATAGATGGTGTTTAGAGCCTATCAAAACACTTTGTTTAATTAATGTTTAATTGATAATTTACGCCTGGTTTGCAGTAACGTTCTTAAATACGCTATCCATGGAAAGAATAGAAAGAAAAGAAAGAACAGAAATAGAAAGAAAAGCTCTCATACAAATGACAGAGTCGAAAAAATCAGTGTATTTTAACCATTTTGAGACACCAACTAATCACAAACATGTTTAAAAAAAATCGAAATTCAATTCGGAAATGTTTTTAAAAATCCGGCCAAGTGCGAGTCAGACGTATTTAATATTATTCAGAGTGTGTAATAGCTTATGCCGTGTTTTTTTCTCCAACCTATAGATTTATGGGCACTATTAGTAGGTAAAGGATAAAGAATATAGGCACTATTTTTTTTAAATTAGTACCATCTAAAATCTAAGTTCCATTTAAGGTAACAAAATAGACAAATGTACAGGTACCTATAGAAAAGGTAAGAGTTAAGACAAACCAGTAGTGCTTTAATGAATGAAAAGAGTATTGCTAGTTTTGATAATGTTTGGTAATGATAATTCATATAACATTACTCGGTACCAACGCAAAATATAAACAATAAGGGCGAGTACACACGCAGCGCACCACGTGCACATGTCGGTGACAGACATGACTAAGACAGATTATCTCGAGTCCTTGAGCCTACTAACGTGGAGACGGACTATTTTTTTCCGACACCGATTTTTATGACACCGCATGTCGCTGCGGCAGTTTGTCTGTCAAATATCACGCGATGGTCTCAGTGAATTCATGGTTTCAAAAATCTCGTGAGAACTCTTAGTTTTTAGGGTTCCGTACCTCAACAGGAAAAACGGAACATTGGGGGAAAAATCTGAAATCCGTGACTTTGTGGTTACATCACACAAAAAAAATGTGGTCATGAACTAATAATTAGTGTTAAATATAGTAACTACGGAACCCTCGGTGCGCGAGCCTGACTCCCACTTGGCCGGTTTTTTCCAGGATAAAAAGTAGTTTCTGTACCAAATTTCGTCAAAGTCGGTTAAACAGATTGGCCGTGCAAAGCTAATGGACAGAGAGACACACTTTTGCATTTAAAATATTAGTATGAATGTTGCTTGTCTTCGCCTATAGATTTCGAAGCACCAGACCAGATCTGAGGCAATTAAGAAACAGAAACATTTCTAATAATCTGATGTGGCCAGAGCATAAATTAAACTGCAATTAAAATATGAATAAATACTTCCAAAAGCCTTCTCCATATTCGGAAGCATCCCCTTCAACGATTGTCGTAGACACGCGTGTTCTATCACACAATCTCCTCCTGTACCGTCTTATATATGTTTTCACCTTTATTTAATACATATCAAAGGATTTTACACTCTATTTCACAGAACATTAAGGTTAATTTAAGTTGGCTGAAGATATCGCTGGTAACCCAATTAAGGACGAATAAATTTTGTGAACACCGCAAGAATGTGCATTAGGTAGGTTTTTTGACTGTTTTTTATAAAGAATATTAGCCATGTTAAATGACTAATATTCCCCTTTCCTCTCCAACTATGTGTCAGGCTTGTGCTAGGAGTAGGTACGACAATAGTACAACGGGCGGGGTTTGAGCCGTTGACCTTTCGGTTTTCAGTCCACTCCTTTACCGGTTGAGCTATTGAGGCTCTTATCTAGGTACCTAGGTACCTTTAAAGTTTAAATTGTTGCAATACGTGTGATTTTTCTATAGATAAGATTAAAAGATTTTTAATAGAAAAGCTCAGTTAGCTATGTCACCAATAAGTAGGTAAGTATCTGAGTTCAAAACTTTGGTAGTATCTCTACCAATATTAAGACACATACTTACTTGAATAAATCATATTTATTCACTGTTAAATACTTACAGGTGGCCCTCATTATTATAATTTATTGCCAGAAAAATGTGACCTACTATAAAATGTTTACAATGCCTGAAAGTCAAATTACAACCGCATACAAAACATCGCAAAAGACGTACCAAAGCTCCAAAAGAAACTTAACGGCCAGTGGTAACAAATCTTTTGTGTAAAGCTCGATCCCACTGCCGACGGTCTCATAGTTTTGCGTACCTGAGTTCTGCGTTCAAAAAGACCAATTAAACATAATATCACAAATTAAATAAGTAAATGCTTTTCTGACAATCTTTATCGACTTATGGATGTGTGTACATAATAGAATTCGGACTAGATATATAGAAGCGGTACAAGAGAGCAGGCTTGTTGTAGATACCTAGATATCTAGGGAAACATCAGTAGGTAGGCGTTATTGTAAAAATTTAAATTTTACGTTACAGTTGAATTTACGTTCCGCCTGCTGCAGACAATTATGACGGGTAGCTGTAAAAAGAGGTGTGAGAAGAAGGAAGAAGTCATGGCTACGTAACATAAGGGAGTGGACTGGCATAAAAACAGTCGGAGAACTATTCCGCCTAGCCTTGGACAAGGAGAAGTTTAAACAACTGACTGCTGACCTTCAGTAATGGAGAGGCACTTGAAGAAGAAGAATTTTTTTAACAGTCGACAACACGCTATTCCATATTATTAAAGATGGCAAACACCTTTCTATTCTGTGGAAGAGATCAAATATATCGCATAGATTATACAGTGAACTCAGAACTCTTAATATCGAGACCGTTATCTTTGGAAAAGATGCCCAAGGTCCAAGCGAGGCACGGGAAAATCCGTGCGACCAATTATTTTTTGCCCCTGGAAATACGAGAAATTGAAATCGTTTAGTAGAGAGGTATAGAAAAAGCTTTGCGCATCTTCAAAGGTGGGTTCCAACCCTTTGCTGGGGGGTGTCAGGGAGGGCAGGGGGGTACGCACAGTAATATAGAAAACTTGTGTTAGCCCAGTTCCGAGTCTTTGTAACATCATTTCGGCGGCCGGTGTAGGCGGATTGAGAATTGTTGATGCTTTTGCATAATTTTCTTTGTTCTAAAAATTCATATTGTCCCTACCAATTATTTAAAGAAAAAGTGAAAAGATTGATTGAAAAAACAAAATTGTAATACACGGAAACAAAAGAGTCTAGAGATTTTGTTCTATATCCTATAGCATTTGTTTTAAGGATTATATTTTCATTGCCAATAAATAAAATGCTATATATTAATATTATATTGAAGATTATAGTACTGACAAGAGCCAGTAAGTATAAATTAGAAAAAGATAAGCAATACTACAAACTAAATATATTTCATCATCAATCGATAGACGTCCACTGCTGGACATTGGTCTCTTGTAGGGACTTCCACACGCCACGGTTTTGCGTCACCTGAATCCAGCGGCTCCCTGCGACTCGTCTGAGCTCCGTCCACCTAGCGAATAAATAGGCATATTTATTTATTCGTAATAATTACAAAAATAATAAAAAGTATCAAGACGTCTCCATCCACAGCGAGCTTTATAATTTAAGAAGAAGAAACAGGCCATAAGAAATAAATGTAAAGAAGGAGAAGAAACGTTGAGAGCCCGAAAGGGTTAAAAAGGGGGTGCGAAATGCCCCCACCTGTGTGTTATACGACTGTCGACTTGGAATACGTAATAAACGCGTTTCGACGAATTTAACGTCTGTTTGTAAACTTCTGGGTTTTTTGATTAGCTATTACAATTTTTTTATTAGCTCCATTTTTCAATGCCGATAAAAGTGATTACGTTATCGATTTGTATAGTAATGTTCTGTTGTAAGTGAAAAAAAATTAAATAAATAATAATTCATTTTAAAATATACATAAATATATTTTTTAAGAACATTAGCTTAGTGAAATATGACTATTGACTAATCCCTCCAACTTGTGATCGATAGGTACTTCTATCGACATCGCACGACAGTAAGACAATGGGGGGTCAATTCTTAAATCTGATTGTATCGATATTTCTGATTTTTGAAAATTAAAACTTTTATTTAAAACTATGGCAGCTACTGGATCAAGGCGGAGTAAGACCGTGGCGTATAAAAGTCCTTACAAGAGATTATTGCCCAGCAGTGGACGTCTATCACAGTGACGACGACGAATGTCAATAGACAAAATCAATTAGGTTAGGATAAGTACGTACTCAACCAACAAGTGCTGGATAGAATAAACTCAGTAAGAAAAAATGGTATTTACCTACATAAAATTGAAGGAGTGAAAATCACGCGGCAAGCTTATATCAATCCTGTCAATGTTGTAGTACCCTTGGTTGTGGTAGTGAATTTTTGCTTACGGAATAAATCGTAAGCATGTACCTATTTAGAGCGGTCCCAGAGACCCTTTGTTTCATTAGAGGGTTAGAATTTCTCTCAAATTGTTTTTACGACGGGTATTGATTGCTTTGGAGTCCTGATTTAAAATTGCGTTGCCAAAAATTAATTAGATGATTGGTTTAATTTGCTTATTAATTAATGATAATTGATTCTTATTATTCAACTAGCTTATGCTCGCGACTTCGTCCGCGTGAACTACACAAATTTCAAACCACTATTTCACCCCCTTAAAGGTTGAATTTTCAAAAATCCTTTCATAGCGGATGCCTACGTCATAATTGCTATCTGCATGCCAAATTTCAGCCCAATCCGTCCAGTGGTTTGAGCTGTGCGTTGATAGATCAGTCAGTCAGTCTGTCAGTCAGTCAGTCAGTCACCTTTTCCTTTAATATATTTAGATAAAAACAGTCAAGTACGACTCGTCTGATGTCGTCCGTCCACCTAGTGAGGGGTCTATCAACGTTGTGCTTTCCGATGCGAGGTTGCCATTCTAGCACCTTGGGACCCCAACGTCTATCAGTTTTTTGAACTTGGAAGACCCCCCACTAGGTGGATGGACGACATCAGACGAGTCGCAGGGAGACGCTGGATTCAGGCAGCGCAAGACCGTGGCGTGTGGAAGTCCCTACAAGAGACCTATGTCCAGCAGTGGACGTCTATTGGTTGATGATGATGATTATGATGATGACCAGACGAGATAGCAGTTAAGATCTAACTTGTCATTGCTTGAAAAAAATTATAATAAAAAAATTATACACAAGGCGAGAACAAACCCTTTGTATTATTAAAGGTCTAAAGTTTCTAATACTTAAAACTTTGAGTTCGCTGATTGCTTTGTTGCGATTCACAACATCGCATCGTAGGTAGGAATTTTCGAAAAATTACAACACCTCAACGGTGAATAGGACATACCTACTGATATTGGAAAAGAAGGGATAGGTTCGATGCTCGACCATTTTTAGGGTTCCGTACCTCAAAAGGAAAAAAGGATCCCTTACTAGGATCACTTCTTTGTCTGTCTGTCTATCGAGTCTGTCAAGAAAACCTATAGTGTAGGTACTTCCTGTTGAACTAGACTATAGAATCATGAAAATTGGCAGGTAGGTAGGTCTTATAGCACAAGTAAAGGAGAAAGTCCGAAAACCGTGAATTTGTGGTTACATCACAAGAAAATAATTAAATGTGTTCATGAACAAATATTGGCATTTTCAACTTTCAACAAATGAAAGGGATTTAGATACTAATTGTACATTCTAAAACAGATTTATATTTATTTTTATGCATACTTAATGGTTTATGATTTATCGTGTTTTGAAATATCGAAAAATTACGACTCTAGTTATGCGGAACCATCGGTGCGCGAGTCTGACTCACAATTGGCCAGTTTTTTTTGTCATAATATATCTATGTGTCATAATCATATTATATCAACAAGAAAAACCGCGTCTAATAAAATGTAAACAAAAATAATAAGGTCAGAACTTAATCCTTAATCTGCCACAGAACCCGTTCCCTAATCGTCCGAATGACAACACAAAAAAACAAGATAAACTCGAGTATCTAATCGAAATTCAATACCAATTAAAATGGTCCATTTCCCCCCCACTTCCCCAAGTTGTCAGTGGCTCTCGAGATAGTATTTAAATTAAGGAATAAGGAATATTCTCATTGAGTCGTCCCAAGCGCCTCATTTAAATTAAGCTTTTTGAAAAAGTCTCATATCTTCTTTACCCGAGGCGCACCGGTACATCAAAGGGGGTGGGTTGGGTAACGGGGTAAGGTATTTTTCTTGGAGGGGAGGCGGGGGCAAAAATGCGTAGCGACTCACACATTTGTGCGTGGGTAAATACGGACGCACACAGTGACGCTAGGTTGTATGTAAAACACTTTAAGAAGCGACGAAGAAATGCGAGAAGCTTAGCGACTACAGGGTGTTCCTGGTTGAGGAAAGTAATTAACGTTTTTACGATTTTTTTACTGTGCTTTGATTAGATGTTGGTGAGTTTTCAAACACTTGCATTTTATTCTTTGTATTCTGATTTGCTTTGGTTGTTGTTGCTGGTTTCTCCATCCTGATGCTCATTTAACAAGTTTAAAACATACTTAAAAATATTTTGTCATTCTAGTGTTAATAATGTAATTTCAAGCCCACCCCAAAATTAAAACAAAGCGAATGAATTAAATTATTCAACGATGCTTTCAGAAAAAGCTGATTATTTAGTACCTACTTTAGTACTGTTTTTTTTTCAGAGTCTACAGATACGCTCTGATATTGATACAGCTGATAGCTTCAATTTTAACAATAATTTATTCAAGTCTGATGCTGACTTCCATCAGCATCAGACTTGAATAAATTATTGTAGTACACTAAAATGACATTCTGTTTGATATAATACGATTTATGAATCGTTTATCTTACTTTGGTATAATAGGTATAAGTTGATTGAAATGAAGAGGCGTAAAGCTTCATTGCCCCAGAGCAACATAGTGCGACAATGGGGCATGCCACAAGACCCGAATCGTACGATAATTTAAAACGTAGCAAAAATCAACGACGTTGTCTCAGCATTAAATAGACTGGCTGCAAAATTAAGGATTTAATTCTAAATTTCAGATTCAGAAAATTTGTAGCATGCCGCATTGTTGCATAGGTATTGTTGCTCCGGCATAAAATAGTCTTAAGACAGCACAAATGTCATCTTCTGGTATCAATGGCCAAGATCCTCTTTGGGTCATTGGGCCTGCGAAGTAAGTCCTTGTTTCATCTACATCATCATCTTAACCCATCGCCGGCCCACTACTGAGCACGAATATCCTCTCAGAATGAGAAGAATTTAGGCCACAGTCCACCACACTGGTGACTGGTGAAGTGTGGATTGCTAGTCCCTGTTCAATAAAAAGTTTAAAACAAAAATACATTAATTGCACTTTTACTTGTAACGTATTTAGAGCAGCCTGTATTAGGGGTAAAAGCGAAAGGGTTGAAGGCGATCGCCTCCCGCGGGGGTGTCCACCGCCTTCTTACAAGCTTTTTCCACAGTGGGGGCATAGAGTAGGCGCGGGGTAGACGCTGTGGTGGATTTTCTTAATATTATTTTGTTTCTGATAAATTGCTTCTCTGCTCTACGTACCTATATGTATATATAGTGCGCACTCTTAGATACAAGCAGACCCATCGTAAATATAATTTTAATAATTATATATATTAAAATTGTAAAAGTGGCAAGATTCGATCCTGCGTTCGATCCTTTGACCACTAGGCCACGGTATACTTATTGCCAGTAGGCACTCGTCTCAGAATGATGAGGTTTGGCCATAGTTCACCACGCTGGCCAAGTGCGGATTAGCAAACTTCACACACCTTTGAGAACACTATGGAGAACTTTCAGGCATCAATGGTTTCGTCACGATGTTATCTTTTACTGCACATCTTATGATATAAAAATGAATCACTAAATGTGTTGGTCATCGCAAATCTCGAGAACAGCTGAACCGATTTCGCTAATTCTTTTTTTATAATATTCCTTGAAGTACGAGGATGGTTCTTACGGAGAGAAAAATTTAAAAAATTTGAATCGACTAGACTGTTAGGCGGAACGAAGTTCGCCAGGGCAGCTAGTACCTACTTAATAACTTTGAAAAGTTAGAGGTGCGTGCCCGGGGTCGAACCCTGACCTGCCAAGTAGGTGGCAGACGTCTTATCAGCTATCGCGGCTCATCTAGTATAGTTCGTAAGTAGGTATACTTAAGCCGCTAAAATACTTACACGCACGATGATCCCCGAATGACTGACTAAGAGTTTTTCTATGAAGAAGAAGCTTAGAAATTTTTATCCCTCCATCCCAGTTAAATCCATCCCATACACCCGCTTCTGTCCGCACGGGGGCTGTCGCCAAGAATGTTGTATTAGCGCCTCTCTGGGCGCGGAGGGCGGGCGGGGGTGTAATTGCAAAATAAAATTAGCCGGAACGGGTACGTGCTCAATTTGCGCCTCCCAGCACTGATTTGTTTTCATCTGGCTACGACTCTGCTCTGTACATCTTAGCCTATATATTATTATTGATCGGATCAGTACGAGCCATATTGTTTTTACGCTACGTCCTTGCTGGCACTTATACAAGCATCATAATGATCATCTTCATGAACCAATCGTCAGCTCACTCTTATTGCGGGTCTCCTCTCAGAATGAGAAGGGTTTGACCATAGTCCAGCACGTTGGCCTAGTGCGGATTGGCAGGCTTCACACACTTTTCAGAACATTATGGAGAAATCTTATGAAAAATAAAAAAATAAGAATATTGTCTAATCAATTCAACTTTTACAAGTAGGCGTAGGTACCTATTTTTGAATTGTCAAATTCATCTACCATTGGTTAGGTAAGCTAACTCTGTACCAAATTTCATCAAAATCGGTTGAACGGTTAGGCCGTGAAAAGCTAGTCAACAGACAGACAGACTGACCGACAGACAGACAAACTTTCGCATTTATAATCTTAGTATGGATGGTATTTATAAAGCCTACGCGCCATCCGAGATACGAATCGCGATCCTTTGTAAAATATAAACTGTAGGACTTGTAACCGCGAAACTATCACGGCCCGACGGCTTCCGTGAAATTAGGTCAACGCACGGTCAATGACACAGAGTAGATACCTACCTACTCGTGTTATGTCTATAGGAACTTAGGATAGATAGCTATTCAGTTTTCAGTCCAACGAAGTATGTGTTGGTAGCTACTAACAGTATTGGAGCTAAATGAAACTATTTTAAAGGTAATATAGAGGTCCGTTTGGATTTGGGCACTGAAATGGACATATTATTATACAAGTACGCTGGAATAGGTGTGGAGAAATGATAGTTATTTTTTGTGCCGTTTCGAGGCGCCCGCCCCATCGAACGTACACTAACATTGACACTTTGTGTCAAAATGGTCTTCGTGTTGACATTGATCTCTCATCATATAGTTTCGAGTAGGTATGCTGCTGCTATCAGCGCGAGCGCCAGGTCTGCAATCGCAGGTCTAACTCGTACCTCCCTGGCACAGTCGTGAGCGCTGTGGTCTTATTAGTGGGAGGTCCCGGGTTCGATTCCTGGCAGGGGTTTGGAATTTTATAATTTCTAAATTTCTGGTCTGGTCTGGTGGGAGGCTTCGGCCGTGGCTAGTTACCACCCTACCGGCAAAGCCGTGCCGCCAAGCGATTTAGCGTTCCGGTACGATGCCGTGTAGAAACCAAAGGGATACGGGTTTAATAAAAACTGGCATACCCCTTCCAGGTTAGCCCGCTTTCATCTTAGACTGCATCATCACTTACCATCAGGTGAGATTGCAGTCATGGGCTAACTTGTATGTTGTATCTGAATTAAAAAAAAACCTATTAGTAGAGGTCATTGGATTTGGGTCACTCATTCACAACACGATATGCGATAGAGGTACCTATAGCATGGAAAGGGAATTAATACCTATTTATACCTACGTACCTAAGTATGATAAGACTAGATCGGCGAAAAAATAGTGGAACTCATTACAATACTAAAAAGTTTTCTTTTTAAACAGAAAAAAATGTATTGTACAAAACTTTCAGTTTAGCAAAGATAGTATTGGAGGGCGCGCATTGAAAACAGATTTCCACTAGTTACTTAGTTGACAGGAATAAGCGGCGTTCCCTCGGGCGGGCGGTGAAAAAATCCCGCGATTCCGTTCGCGGTGCCTGAAAAACCGGTCAAGTGCGAATCGGACTCGCACACGAATGGTTCCGTGCTATCGTACAAGAAACAACACATTTAATTTTCTTTAATGTAACCAAAAAATTCACGGCTTTCGGATTTTCCCCTTTAATTGTGCTATAAGACATTACTACCTGCCTTACATGAAGTATCTAAGTTTTGATTCCTTTGACGGGTCTCGACATACACGACAGACAGACAGACAACGAAGTGATCCTATAAGGGTTCCTTTTAGGATTCTGTACCCGAAAGGTGCCAACGGGACGATGTTACTGAGCCTCCGCTGTCCGTCCGTCTATCCTTCCATCCGTCCGTCCATCTGTCTGTCAGCGGGCTGTATCTCATGAACCGTAATAGGCAGAGAGTTGAAAATTTTACAGAATGTGTACAACAAATAATAAAAATTTCAAAATGGCTACCATGATAGTTAAAAAAATTAATAAGTGTTATTTCTTGTAAGGTGGTACGGAACCCTTCGTTTGCCCGAATTTTTCCTTTTGAGTTAGTAAAACGGAACCCTGAAAAAAGGCCCGAAACTTTCAGGACCGGTCTGCGGAGTCAATGGCTTTTTTATTTTCCCCCGTTTCTTCCCGTTTCCGGTTGAACTTTTCCCAAGTTTTATTTTGAGGAAGTTCCACGAGTGTCAGTTTGGCATCGGGCCGCAATTTTCCGCGACTCGCGCCGATAATTGCGGCCGCAGGTGGGCGGCTTTTTTTATTTTCTTCTCCACTTCACTGTTTAATTTGCAGGGATATTACTATTTTCTAGCATTTTTTTTATCGGCTAGTAAGTAATGCCCATTGCTCCTATAACCAGCGATATACCTACCTTCTTATAGTACTAATGTACATCGACCTTTAGAAGGAGATAGCAAATTTGTAGAGCACTATCGTTGTCGTTGAGACGGACAAAACGTCATATATAGGTATGAGTGACAGAGACAACGCTCTACGAGGCCAAAATGTCAAAGGCCGATGTACATTACTTTCGGTCGCGTATACCTGTACTTAAATGTTCTCCCATCTTTTGTAAACCATATGAAACTCATATGTAAGTATTTGAAAGTCGATTTAATTATGATAAACTAGCTTATGCCCGCGACTTCGTCCAAGTGGATTGAACCTCTTTTTTACCCCTTTAGGGGTTGAATTTTCAAAAATTCTTGATTAGCTGATGTCTACGTAATAATATGAAGCTATCTGCATGCAATGCAATCTTAGCCCGATCCGTCCAGTAGGTAAGTAGTTTGAGTCAGTCAGGTAGTCACCTTTTACTTTTATCTTACATTAATTTTAGATTACAAGTTAAGTAGCCCTTGGACTGCGATCTCACTTAATGGTGCAGACTAAGATGGTGAAGCCAAGGGTTAACTTCATTAAACTCATACCCTGATCGGTTTCTTCGTGGCACCTACTGGAACGCTAAATCGCTTGATGACAGGGTGGTAAACTAGCCACAGCCGAAGCCAGACCAGAGAAAATTTTGAAGTTATAAATTCCCTAATTGCCTTTACCGGGAATCGAACCCTGGACCTTTCATTTATAAGACCACTGCTCCAGAGAGGTCGTCAAAAAATGTCTAGTAGGTACCGCTGGTGTTATGTAGTATGTAATGTGGAAGGTTGCTCCTCCCATCGATGTGTGGCACGCGTGCACGCCTACCGCGGCGGACGCCCACCGAGCATGTGCGGCACATATATGCCCTACTTACGTGACAGTGGCTCATGTGTGACGTGCAGTGTTCACATGGGCGTGCGTCCACTGCGCAGGTCGGGGCGTGGCCTCCCCGCCGTGAACGTTCACGTCACGTTATTGCTGTGTGCGCAACGTGACAGCTATTTATTCAGCCGGCGACTAACGATAAATGAGTTATCATTTATTTTTACTCCAAAAAGGAAGGGTAAGGGGAGGCGGGCTTCGGGCTTGTAATTAATGGCGAAATTGGCTATTCCGAGTATTCTGGAGTCGGTAATGAGGTGAGATTGAGATTAAAACTCGGGTAGATGAGCTCGTGAAGGATTAAGCGCGGAAAAATGGACCGGCGTAGGCCGAGACGCGGCGCCCGGATACATTATGTATGATTTCCTTTTTCGCTCGAGTTTTAACGTAAGCTTTGCATTAAGTCAAAGTCCCAAGATTTATTATGATCTCAGAATGTTTTGCAACATACCTACGTAGCTGGCCGTGTTTATACAGGTTTCTTGTTTTGACAGAGTTAGCTTAATGGGGTTGCCGGGAATAGCTGCCTTTGAATATGTATGACAGAGTTGATTTCTTATTTTGTTTATGTTACGTAGTTACCTACGTCACAGATTCGATAATAGGTACAGTTATACGACATTAGATAAGTACTTCTACCTATATTTTGTACTAGTTGATGCCCGTAACTTCATACGCGTGGATTTAGGTTTTAAAAATCCCGTGGAATAGGCTACTTTTATCCCGGGAACTCTTTGATTTTCCGGGATAAAAGTAGCCTATGTCACTTTCCAGGTCTTAAACTATACCCATGCAAAAAATCACGTCGATGCGTTGCTACGTTGCGACGTGGTTAAAGGATAAGCCAACAAACCAATAAACAAACACACTTTCGCATTTATAATAGGCGTAGAGATTCGCATGCCACAATGAATTCTAATACCTAATGTAGGTAAGCTATCGTATTTATACTTTTTACCTTTATGCATGAGTTGCATGTGTGCCTGGGTAGGGACGCGCGATCCCCGAAATTGGAGGAAGTCTTTACCACTAGGCTATCTCCGCTGATTATCATTATCATCATCGTCAACCGATAGACGTCCACTGTGAATCGTTCGATGTCGTTTGTACACCCAGTGAAAGGGTCCTCTAACGCTACGTTACGCTACGGCCAACGTGTATCGGATTTTTAAACTATGTGCCCTGCCTATTGCCACATCACCTTCGCAACGTTCTACGGATCCCCTAATTTCTGATTTGATCACGTTTTTTTTAAATAGAGATAGCGAGCAAACGAGCAGGCGGGTCACCTGATGTTAAGTGATTACTCAGCGGGTGATGGAGAGAGGTTTGCTTAGAATTTCTCCGTGCTACTTAACTACCGCCCATGATACCATAATCCATACTAATATTAGGTATAAATGCGAAAGTGTGTCTGTCTGTCTGTCTGCTAGCTTTTTACACGGCCCAACAATTTCTAACCAATTTCGATGAAATTTGGTACAGAATTAGCTTACCTACATCCCGGGGAAGGACATAGGCTACTTTTATCCCGGAAAATACAGATTCGCGGGCATCACCTAGTATACCTATTCATATTTTTCTAATTGGGAATCGTGCTTAAGACCTAAGACCTAGGTACGTAAGCATCTATACCTACCTACTACACTTCATGAAACCTGTTTTCGGAATGAGTCGACACCATAGTATATCAATATCAGTCAATCGCTTATCAATGCAACATCGTGTCATATACTCAAGCAAACTAATGAGCTGTGTGACATGTTTGACAAATTGTTGGCCCAACACAATGGTTATCATATGTGAATATTTTAATTAATTAAAGTGACATTATGATAACGCATCACGCTGTGTTTGTATGTCAGAGAACCTTGTTCACCTTTGCAGACACTGAGTTATGTATCTACCTACTAAAAGAACGAAGCTTGTGATAGCCTAGTGGTTAGGATGTCCGCCTTATAATCGGAGGTCGGGGGTTCGATGCTGAGCACGCACCTCTAACTTTTACACTGTCTTTAACGGTGAAGGAAAAAATCGTGAGGAAATCTGCATGCCTGAGAGTTCTCCATAATGTTCTCAAAGGTGTGCGAAGTCTACCAATCCGCACTTGGCCATCGTGGTAGACTATGGCCAAAACCCTTCTCACTCTGAGGGGAGATCCGTGTTTTGTAGTGAGCCGGCGATGGGTTGCTCATGATGATGATGATGATGATGAAATGAAAGTCGTTTCAATAAAATATTTACTTGATAAACCATTGAAACGGACATATTATTATACACGCTGGAAATGGTATGCCATGTTGCAATGGTAATGTTATTTTTTGTGCCGATTTGAAGCGCCCCACCGAGCATCCCTACTGGGAGATAAAATTGATAAGTACCTACTTTGTGTCAAATGGTCTTCGTGTTGACAGGTGTCTCATTTACAGTACGCGGCAGATAGTAAGGTACATCGAACTTTAGCAGATTTGTAGAGCATTGTCTCTGTTATTGACACCGACAAAACGTCATAAGTATAGGTATGAGTGACAGAGACAACGCTCTACAAAGCCGAAATGACATTCTAAAGGCCGATGTACATTACTTTCTGCCTACTGTAGTTCCGAGTACACACACAATATAATGCCCACTGTTTATATTATCAGCGCAAAGATGGAAAAAAATCAAGTTGATTCAAAAACATGTTGGCTATCACAGTTCCAGCGTACTTGTATTGGCAGAGGTCAGTGCGATAAAGAGTGAGTAATTTATTATGAAAGTTGTCACATAAAAGCATCAGATAAGCAAGTGTTACCTACTACCTATCAGTCAATAATTTATCAGTGAGACATCGTGTCATAATACATCTGAGCAAATTAATGAGCTGTAACATGTTGACAAATTGCTCAGTTGATACAATAGGTTGATCAAGTGATCATGTGTGTTGAGACATTGTTTATTGTGTTGTGATCCCTGACTTACTTTTGCAAGGTATAATAATATGAACGACTGATATTCGATACAATTATCTAAATAGGTGGAAAAGGTGACTGAATGATCTATCAACGCACAGCTTAAACTACTGGACGGATCGGACTGAAATTTGGCATGCAGATAGCTGTTATGACGTAGACATCCGCTTAGAAAGAATTTTTGAAAATTCAACCCATAAGGGAGTAAAATAGGGGTTTAAAATTTGTGTAGTCCACGCGGACGAAGTCGCGAGCGCAAGAAAAGGAAACGGTGACTGACTGATCAATCAACGCACAGCTCTAACTACTGGACGGATCGGGCTGAAATTTGGCATGCAGATAGCTGTTATGACGTAGACATCCGCTTAGAAAGAATTTTTGAAAATTCAACCCATAAGGGAGTGAAATAGTGGTTTGAAATTTGTGTAGTCCACGCGGACGAAGTCGCGAGCGCAAGAAAAGGAAACGGTGACTGACTGATCAATCAACGCACAGCTCTAACTACTGGACGGATCGGGCTGAAATTTGGCATGCAGATAGCTGTTATGACGTAGACATCCGCTTAGAAAGAATTTTTGAAAATTCAACCCATAAGGGAGTGAAATAGTGGTTTGAAATTTGTGTAGTCCACGCGGACGAAGTCGCGAGCGCAACAAAAGGAAAATGTGACTGATTGATCAATCAACGCACAGCTCAAACTACTGAACGGATCGGACTGAAATTTGGCATGCAGATAGCTGTTATGATGTAGCCATCTGCTAAGAAAGGATTTTTGAAAATTCATCCCATAAGGGAGTGAAATAGGGGTTTGAAGTTTATGTAGTCCACGCGGACAAAGTCGCGAGCATAAGCTAGTATTTAGATAAAATTGAGATAGAGGTAGATGAAGAAACCTTCTCGTAGAGCAGGCCAGGGCCCATAGTTTCTGTTCCGTTTGTGCGTTTGTTTAGACCCTAAGGCAAAGTTAGGCAAACGCTTGTATGTAATTATTTCTATTGAAAATGAACTGACTTCAAACAAATGAGTCTTGATCCACATGAGCGATATAATCTCGAACGGTCGCTTATCGGCGCGACATCTTGTGAGCTGTGCTGTGACGTATTATCCTCACTCGCCCAATGCGGTGTGACATGCTTGACAAATTGATACAGTGCCATCGTTCCGGTTTGGTACTTCACGTACTTCATAATGGGGAGAGGGACATATTATGAACACGTAATTGGAATTAGGAACTGTTTTAGTTGCCCGTGTGTGTGTAATATTTGCCCAATCATCAATTATTTGGGCAAATATTTGCATACCTATTGGTAAGACTTTGTACTTTTCCGAGTCCCAGTCCCAAACTTATTTGAAATACTCGTCGAAAAATCAACACTCTGTAGGTATGTTCATTTCATCATCACCATCAACCGATATACGTCCACTGTTGAACATAGGTCTCTTGTAGTCCGTCGTCCTAGGGGGGGGGGGGGGGGGGGGGGGGTCTTCAAACACTGCGTTTTCCGTTGCGAGGTCGCCATTCTAGCACCCCAACGTCTATCGGTATGTTAATTTACGGTAACCGTAAATGTGTTCCGCCTGTGGACAGTTCATCTGTCAAGTCGAGCTACATCACTACCTGAATTCCTACAGACGTGTCACGCATTTGTCAGTTAATGCCTAGCATGGGTCCCGCTTCAATGATTTGTTATCAATAAATTATTTGGGCAAATATTTGCATACCAATACAATTTTTTCCTTTTCTTTCTTTCTATTGCGGTAGAATGACAGCTACAATGTCACGATCGCAATCACCTCTGATTGGTTGACGCTCGCTCACTATTGGCTACAATTCATTGTTGCAACAAGAATAGCACAAATTCAGCCAATCACAACAATTGAGATTGTAATAATGATTGATGCAGGTTGTACGAAATCGCCCTACTGGTCAAAAAAGCAACACTCTGTATGTTCATTTACGGTAACCGTGAATGCGGAACGCCTGTGGACAGTCCATCTGTCAAGTCGCACGACATCACTACCTGAATTCCTGCCCACGTGCCGCGCCGGCATTTGCTTAATGGTCAGCATGGGCCCCGCTGCGCGATCATTTGTCACCATGCGTGGACAAATATTTGCATAATTCTCTTATTTTGTCTGTAAATTAATGAGTCCACTGCTAATTTATTGAAGAAAAAGTTACTTTAGAAATCCTTAATAGGCCAATTCGGATCATGTTTGTAAACCAGTTCTACAACTGTTTCCGTGACTCCTCATATTATCATCATCATCATTATCATCATCATGAACAACTAGAGAGCACGGGCTTACCACGCTGGCCCAGTGCGGATTGATCACCGTTGTTACTTATGTACCTTTGTGTTAGGTAGGTATGTCGTGCATCGTTCTTCTGATTGAGTTGAAACTTTGTACAGTTGTTGTTGGGACTTGCAGAAAGGATTCTGATATAATAACTTCCATCAACGCGCAATAAGGGACGCACGAGTTGCATTGCAATTAGGGGCACTAGTCTGTATAGCCTGTGTAGTAGCCTTTTTATGGAATTAAGTATAAGTCCCGCAAATTGCTATTGCGCTGGAACCATGTCTCATTATCATCGAAATGACGTCATTTTGACGTCAGCGGAAATAAAATTATACGATCAGCTCGAAACTTTCTATTGCTGACATCAATAAAATGGCGGCCACGCGCATTAGCAATTTGCGGGACTTATCTACTTACTTAGGCTATGAATAAAATAAAATTTTGACCGGAAATATCAGAGCCTTGAGTGAAAAATTCAAACTGCTTCTGAAGAATTACTTGTGTAATATCATCTACCAATAAATAGAGCGTGCTTCGACTTTGTTCAGACCTAAAATTAATAATAAAAAAAATGCACTCTCGTTTTAACAATGACTTAAATCTGAGCAAAGTCAAAGTATAATACGCTCTATAGATATGCCTATATGAATTTACACTGAAGTCTTTAACCAACAACCTGGATCATACCGGGATATCGCTAGTCGACTTGTGGACGTGCACCTCTATAACAACAAAGATATAGTGGCGAGCCCCGTCCATTCATCAAACCGATGGCTATCTGCCGTATCCAGCGATCTGCGGAGCGCGATTGTTATTAGTATTGTGGCTGTTATAATAGGCCCCCTTGAAGTTCCTTGAAGTTGTTTCTCCTTTCTTACTTCATGACTCTTCCTAGATAAACTACTTAGTAGTAAATAGTAATAAAAAAATTTGTCCACATCGATCCTTTATTGACTTTTTCAATGAACCGTGCTACAGAAACCATATTTTGACATTGATGCGGTCATTAATGATTCATGCAGGCGATTCGTAATTGAGCTTCTGGATCATGCCCGAATACCGCTAGTCGACTCGTGGACGTGCGCCTCTATAACCACAAATATTTAGTGGCGTACCCCGTCCATTCATCAAACCGATGCCAATATGGCAATCTGCCGTATCCAGCTATCTATTGTTTGCTCTCCTCATGCTTCATGACTGTTCCTAGATAGACTAGTAGAAAAACATTTTTTTGTCCACATCGATCCTTTATTGACTATCTCAATGAACATATTCTGTGAAAATTTCAGGTCTCTACCCAGTATGGTTCACGAGATTACAGTCCACTGATAGGCAGACGGACGGACGGACAGCGGAGTTTTAGAAATAAGGTCCTATAGTAACCCTAAAAAAGTTAGACTGTCAAGAAAAATTGGTCGGATCGGCTGTGCTTGGGCTGCAGTGTGCATAAAATATTCGTATTGCGTAAGCCCGTATGTCCCGGAGGCAACAATTCTCACTCGTGTAAACGCAATGCTCTGTGAATTACTGACCGCCTGCCCACGCTATGTGACTTACCCAACACCCGTTCCTATGTTCATAGCGTTATTTTTAGAAATCAGGTTTCAGGGAAAGGAACGAGTTTTTAGCGGATTTGTCCCAAAACCTAACCATAATATGCTTTATTTATTATAGGAGATCTTCTTCATTTTAATAAAAAAGTAATTAAACTATTAATAAACTTAAATCTAAAAAAAAAAAAACATTAAATTAAAACTAAAATAAATTAAATTAAATCTAAAACCTCGTCGAGACCACCGCAGCGAGGCATTGTACCCAAGATGCTGGCAGCATTACCCCTTTGGATGGCCAAACGAATTCTTAACCATATTATTATCTACTTAATATTGTAAATAAGAAAGTCTATCTATAACCTTTCCACTGTTAATCCGCTAAACCAATTTTAATTTTTCGAGAGATAGCTTTTATACCATTTTTGTTGTAAAAATTATTTAAAAAAAAGGGGGGGGGGGGGGGACGAGTTCCTGAGCACACTCTCCGAAAGATATTCTTTAAAACACCGATAAGCCAGCGACCTTACGGCGGTAATCAATATTTTGAAGTTTCGCCAGTAACGGAGAGTCTTCGAGACTGCAGTTAATACTTATGAAATACTTGTGTGGTGCTTGCATACTGGAGAAGGACATCTTCATTATCCTGGAAAATCAAAGAGTTCCCACAGGATTTTTAAAAAGCTAAATCCACGCAAAGTTGCGAGCATCAGCTATAATTAGAACAAAATAAAATATTTAAATAAATAATCTGCTATAAAAAATTATATTTGCAATCAACTGCAACGAGTTACTTACGACGTCATAAACACCTCAATCCTGACGATGCAGCAATTCTAAACCGTAGGGTTCAAGAACTGTTGATGGTGAAATAATATTGTACTTAGGTGTCGAGCACAGACTTTATTATTGAACTCCAAGTCAATACCTGCAGTATCAAAAAAATGGAGGTCAGTAAAATAAAACAACAAGAGAGATGAATTGTAAATACTAATCAAATAAGTCGTAAGTTACGTACAAGAGATAATTTTAATTTGTTACATTTGATATGAATTTAGCACGAATCTCAAGCACTTAGAATTTACGGAGGGCAATAAAACAAACCCACATTCTAGCTTCCGCAAGGCTACCAACAATCATGAGCGTACGACTAACATTATTATGCATGTAGATAATCAGGCGTATAACAAAAGTGACCATAAGCCTTTATCTAAGCCGATCTAAATCAAGCGACACGGTCCATAAGAGAATGGCTTCTATCCAACTTAAATAAGAAAGATTTATTCGTTCCCCATCGTGCATATGAATTATATCCCGACCGTGACTGATTGCCGTTTAGACTTTTAGAGCCAAAACACGACGACACACGGAAGAAATAAAAAAAAAGACACGTACCGAGCGCATCAATCCACGGCGATTTATTACCCATCCAAGCGTAGGAGGCAACTAAAAATTAACCATGAACACAACTACCGGTTACTCTTAAAATTTCCACGGTAAAGTAATAGTCAAGATTAAGAGCACTGTTGCCCCGGGAGCCACACAGAACAGATGCTTATTAGAATTTATACCAGCGCAGAGCACCTACTTTATTCTTGAAGCACGTTTGATGTAGCGCTTGCCGTTTTTTAAAACACCCCAGGACTATCGTCTATCGGTTTTATTAGAGGAAATATTGTGGCGGGAGATCATGACATATAGGCTGAGCTTGTTAGTTCGCCTCCAAGGCATCGGGACGCAAAATGGGATAATTCAACGGAGTAATTCGAGCTGTCGACGAGATATCAGCCCGTGGTGACGCAGAAATACGCATCCAGTAATGGCTAGGTACCTCTAAAGTTATAGCAAATTCAAGGTTGTTCAGTAGCGAGCGGTGTTCTATGCTCACTCTTTGATAGGTGTATCGCTGGGCGGGGTAGGATAACGTTTGGTTGCGAAAGACGAACGGAATTTGCGAGTGGGGACGTAATTTTGAACGCACCTTGGGTACCAAACACGCCAATTGGTCCGGTCTTTGACACTTTGATATATTCCACTATTAGCGAGTGAATTATTAATGGGTTTCTAACGCTGTGGTATACTTTATTCGCAATTTTGTTTTCATAATTAGTATTTATTTTGACGTAGAGCAAATCCGATGTCTTTATAAGTTTTTAGATAACTTTATTGTCAGGATCTGGAACCAGAAACTGCCATAAAATATAGTAATATTAATATCGTCATATCGACTGCGCTGTGCGCAAGGTTCCGAAATCTTTGACGACCTCCCTGGCGCAGTGGTAAGTGCGTAGTCTTTTTAGTGGGATGTCCCGGGTTCGATTCCCAGCAGGGGAAATTTGGAATTTCATAATTTCTAAATTTCCTCTTTTCTGGTCTGGTAGGAGGCTTCGGCCGTGGCTAGCTACCACATCTAAAGGTATAAAAGTGATGATGCAGCCTAAGATGTAAGCGGGGTATAACCTGGAAGGGGTATGGCAGTTTTTATTAAACCCGTACCCCTTTAGTGTCTATATGACACCGTGCGCAACGCTAAATCACATGGTGGCACGGCCTTGCCGGTAGGGTGGTAGCTAGCCACGGCCGACGCGTCCCACCAGACCAGAACAGAGGAAATTTAGAAATTTCTAATTTCCCACAGATAAGACCAAACAATCAAAATTAAAAAAAAACATTTCTTTTTTAAACGTTAATGAGATAATTTGCTGCAGCAAGGTACTTATTTAACTAGTGTAATTGAGAATGAGTTGAAGGCTTCGATCTATTTACACGACTAATTCACTTAACTACTGACACACAACATTAGCGATCTCGTGTAATGTAACTGCTTCACTTAAGGGGGATACCTTCACTCGAAACGGGAATAAGTGCCGACGGAAAGTGAAAGTGAAAGTGTGTCTATTTTGTACCTAATGGTGATATTCTGAGAGGAGACCCGTGCTCAGTAATTGACCGGCGACATGATCATGATGATGATTAAACAGTGAAAGTGTATTTATTTGGCACCTAATGCTGATTGTATGTCACAAGATGACCTGTAAGAGATGCAAAAGATATAATGAAGAATTATCATAATCAACCCATCGCCAGCGCACTACATGAGCACGGGTGTCCTCTCAGAATGAGAGGTGTTTGGCCATAGCCTACCGTGCTAGTCAAGTGCGAATTGGCAGACTTCACACGCTTTGAGAGCATTAATTATGGAGATCTCTCAGGCATACAGGTTTCCTACTATTGGCTATTACGAGTATGATACAATGTGTTACGTACATAAAATATTAATTGCTAAATTGCAAAACCTAATTATTTTCATTAATAATTATTGGTTACATAAAAAATAATTCTGTCAGTGTCACACAATACGAACTTAATCACAGGAACAGAATACGACACCGTAAATCTCTCTCTCTCTCCGGTCGTTCCTTCATTGCTGAAGATCGTGGTCCTGGCAAACTGCCCTCGAATGGCTTATCTGTTTCCATCGGCTTCTGTCGGTGGCCATTTTTACAATGTGATGAAATCCACACCTGCTGGACTCCTTTAGCTGGTCGGACCATCTAGTTGGTGAGCGGCCTCTCGGTCTTTTGCCCTCAGTGTTGCCCGTCACTATGAGCTTTTCTAAGCTGTCGTCCCCCCGCCGTATGATGTGGCCGAAATATGAGAGTAATCGTTGGTAACATGTGGAGGAGAGTCGAGCAGTGATTCCGAGTTGCGAAAGGATAGACACGTTTGTGCGCTTGGCAGTCCACGGAATCCGTAGCATCCGCCTCCAGCACCACATTTCAAACACACCGTAAATAGATTTAATTAATTTATCTAACATCTCAATAATAATGATTGCAATCTAAAGCAATTGTCAATACATTTACCAGGTCCTACTTCCGGGTTAGCTCGCTTCCATCTGACACTGCATCATCTCTGTAGGTCGATTTCGTAAAACCTGTATACAATCATTAATACAAACACAATTGTTGTGATTGGCTGAATTTTTGCGATTCTTGTTGCAACCATATTTGTATCCAATACTGAGCGAGCGTTAACCAATCAGAGGTGATTGCGATCGTGACATTATAGCTGCTATTCTACCGACTATGCTAATCGAGGCCCGGTTCATCACTGTCAAGGACGAACTTAATCTGATAAAAAAAAAAAATAACCGGGACATATTATTCGGTCTTAGCCTTAATACAGCTAGCAGTGGCGTGCACAGGGTTTGAAGCCAGGGTAGGCATTAGTTAGGTAGGAACCTGTGTACTGGCAGGTCATAATGAAAAATATGCATTGAGCTATTACAACTGGGGTAAGCAGTGCATTTATGCCTGTACGACCTGCACGCCACTGACAGCTAGGTACTCGTAGGTACAACACCATACTTATTACGACAGTAGTCATTATTCCACGGAATGCAAGGCATACGTGCGGTTAGACCACCGGTTAACTACCAGAGTTAACTATGTGTTGGTGGACGACATTACCAATCACTTTTGGTTTCATTCGTTCATTCATTTAGCTGCATGCAGTTCTAGAAAAGTTTGATGAATTAAACAACGGAACATATTGAATTAAATTTTAAAATTATATCTCTTAACTCCATTTTTTTCTTTTTTATATCTTATTTATATCATTTATATCTTATTATAATTAGATGCATTTTACTAGAATATTTTTAAAATAATATTTTTAGGGTGCCGTACCTAACTCAAAAGAAAAGAAGAACCCTTATAGGATCTCTTCGTTGTCTGTCTGTCCGTCGATCTGTACATCTGTCCGTCCGTCCGTCCGAAAACCTATAGGGTACTTCCCGTTGACCTAGAATCATGAAATTTGGCAGATAGGTCTTACAGCACAAGTAAAGGACCGAAAAACCCGAAAACCTAGAATTTGTCACAAAAAAAAATTAAAATGTGTTCATGAACAAATAATTAGTACCTACCTATGTATTTTCAACTTTCAAAGTAAGATAGCTACATCAAATGCGTTTTCATATTAAGAAAGAACTTTATTTGTTCATTCTAAAACAGATTTTTTTAAAATGCATAATTAGTTTGTGATTTATCGTGCAAAATGTCGAAAAAATACCCTAGTACGGAAACCTCGGTACGCGAGTCTGACTCGCACTTGGCCGATTTTTACTATAAGTAATAAGTTGTCGTTAAATTATTGTACGTAGAATTTCTAACAAAGACTGAAAACCAAAAGGTTGACGGTTCAAACCCCGCCCGTTGCACTATTGTCGTACCTACTCCTAGCACAAACTTGACGCTTCGTTGGAGAGGAAAGGGGAATATTAGTCATTTAACATGGCTAATATTCTTTTTAAAAAAAACAAAAAAAAAACAAAGTCAGGTATTTTATGAAAACTTGTACACATCTATTAGAAGAAACGTAGTCTACGGATAATTCATTAGAAAAGAATGAAATAGAGAGCGAATCGATAGTGATACTAATATTACGTTTATAGGATTTTCCGGCGGATTATTACAAAGTAATTATATCTATTCCATGCACGATTTATTAATCGTCAATCGCCTTTCATTTGGTTGCTTCAGGCTTGATGCAACGTCGTGTCGATTGTTCTTTTTTTTGTTGATACGGAGCGAATTTAATTTTGTCATTTCGATGGCAATTGTCAAGCTGATTTGTTGTAGTGTGATGAAATGATACTAGGGTTACCATGTCCAACTATTTTAATGCAGGACAAAACAAAAAGAAATCATTTATTTGTTAATAGTGCCACGAATAAAACAAACACGAAAGAAATAAAGCTCTAAATATCAATTTTAGCGAGTTTTAACTATTTTTGGTAGGTTTGATTTGGTTAATACGCATAATATGATGCTAAATAATAAAGTAGTCTATGCTTCAATCTAATGCAAGGAAAAATAGAAGGAAACACCTCATTGCACGGAGATGAAAAGTAAGCATGAACTTTTAACTACACACAATAATTAGAAAATGATGCCTATACAAAATCACAACAGTACAGAAAGTATAAGTTTAAGTAAACGTGTAGGTTGTAAAAATATTATGAATGATTTCTGACACTATGCAATGCGATATTAATGTGATTTTGGTTTTACACAAATCCTTAAATGTACTAAATGGGTAGATTTTAAATTAAGTAATTTATTTTCCTTATTTTTCATTTTCAAACCTGATTAGTTTTGCGCACAAATAAATAAGCACCAATATTGAATCAATTTCTTATCACTACTCAATATCTTAAAAACAGGACTGGTCCTGCTATTTTAGCAGGACCAGTCCTGTTCTGTTCCAGAAAAGCTTCCAGAAGACATATTGGAGATGTCTCTCAACAAGTTCAAAGTTTTCATGAAACGTAAACTTGTTGAAAAATCCTATTACCTACAATGTAAAGGATTATTTGAATGATAAGAAAGCTTGGGAATGAGTTGCTTAACAGCTTTGTATTAGTTCTAAGTGATTTTGTAAAGTGGTGATAATAAAAAGAATACCCGGCTGAGTTTGTTGTGGGCTCTTCTCAGATCTGGGCGCTATATTATATCATCTTACAAATAAAAATTTATGACATTCAGGAAAAAAATTACCAATTCTGAATAAATAATTTGAGTTTGAGTTTGAGTATAGACTGGTTGGTCACCCTAAATATAAGTCATGTTGGTATGATTTTGTAACGTTAATGTAGCTGTAATGTTGGTGCGATGAATGTTCTATTGTAGTTGCTGTCGTCTTTTATAATGCATTGTAGTGGAAAGAAAAGACATATTGAAACTTGTAATAGAATTCTCATTTGTATTCGCATTGAATTGTTTGGGTAGTTACAATTGCTTATCATAGAAAGTGCACCTACTCTACTGTAGGTAAGTTTTTTGCTGTACGGTAGCAGTTATAGAAGTGTATGTTATAATATCAGATTTTATAATTATTAGATACTAGCTGATGCCCGCGACTTTCATTTTTCAAAATCCCGCAGGAACTCTTTGATTTTCCGGGATAAAAAGAAGTCTATGTGTTTATTCAGGGTATAATCTATCTCCATTCCAAATTTCATCCAAATCCGTTTAGCCGTTTTTTGCGTGATTGAGTAACAAACATCCAAACATCCACAATTTCACATTTATAATCTTAGTTAGATATTATAATATCGGATATTATGGCAACAATTATAATAATACTTACCTAATATGTCTGTATGTCTATTCATTTATACCAATGCTTGCGGGCATTTTTGAGTAGAAACTTTGAACAGTTGTTGTTGGGACGTGCGTCAACAACGTATGTTAGGTGGCACGCAATTGGCATAGCAAAGCATGCGGTCTATTAGCTAGTAAGAATAGGCAAAACTGACTTGTTTAGGTAGTAGAAGCGTTCTGAATTTCATCATATTGAATAATTATAAATATTTTATTTTACAAATACTTATTGATATTTTTTAAAGATTTATAAGTACATTCGATTGATTGATTGATTATAATAATGTAATCATAAGTACTATATTTATAGTATTTTATTCAAATCTTTGTCATCAAAATTGGTTCAGTGAATCAAAACTAAGTATACGTTTACCTGAGGATATTTTAATATATTCCAATTATAATTTCAATTAAGTCAATTTTGTTTTGGTTAAAACTAGAACCATGTCAATTTAGTTTAGTTAAAGTTGTCACTGAATGTTTTTAAGCTTAGGCCCACGGATCTACGTGCAAGTTTTCTTGCAGAAGTTAGCTGTAATTACCGTGACAATGTCAGTTTGTGCAAGTTTTTCTACTGAAAACACGTAGCTTCCGCAATATTTTGCGAGCACCTATACCTATGTACTACACATAGACAGGGCGTTACGAAGAATTTTTTTATGGATTTCAATTTGTTTTTGCTTTGACACTGGACATCACTACCCCTCACTAAATGCGAAAGTGTGTTTGTTTGTTGGTTCATTGGTTTGTCCTTCAATCACGTTGCAACGCAGCAACGGATCAACTTGATTTTTGCATGGGTAGGTATGTGACATGGAAAGTGACATAGGCTATTTTTGTCCCGGATAACCAAAGAGTTTCCACGGGATTTTTGAAAACCTACATCCACTAAGATAAGATAAAGTTAAGAGCTCAGCTAGTCAAGTATTATCTACTATTATTATAAATAATTGTCATGACGACGAGCGGACGTCATAGAAAGAGGATTTCTGTTAGGAATGACGCATCTAGCGCGCTAAGTCCCACATAGAAGTCGTTGCTGGCGAGATTGTTTACATAGAACAAGCATACCTCCGACACTCCATACGAGCACACTGATTTAATTACCTATTACTACTACCGTAACACCAGTCTGTCCGCACACGATTTGTCTATAGGTAACGGCAGTGATAATATAGACTTAAACGAAGCGAATCGAGCTGGACTTAGACAACGCTTTACGTAAGCAACATCCATACTTCTCGCTCGTGTGACAACGAAGTGAGAACCGAGGAGGACTGAGTGTCGCTTCTTTACGTGGTAAGTGGTAACAGGTACTATTCTGTGGTACAAAGTGACTTGCCAGAGCTAGCTTCTGCAAGTAATCTTGCCAGTGGATACTTGCCATTATAATATTATCTGTCCGAGTAACAAACATGGCCGCCACACACTTTGCATTTATTTATTATAGTTTTGAAAACTAGTATCAACTGCTTATTGTGTAGGTACTATGTTGCCTGCCTCAACAGTATGGTATTAGCCTACTTCTCAATACTAAATTTATTACTTAGTTCCATGCTATATACCGGTAAGCTAAAATACGGTATTTTAAGTTTCCTAGCTTTTGCATTCGACTCCGTTCGCGTTCATAAGTTTGGTAGAGTTATTTTTTAAATAACTGCACCTGTTTTACCTATTTCGTTAAGACAACGATATGGAGCTATTAAATAATTTTCTTACTAGCCTTCTAGTTCTAGTAGAACTGTAGATTTTCATTGGGAATCACTTAAAATAAGCTGATCCACTCGCTCATACTCGCAATTTTTTTTGAATGGCTTATTCCATTTACTCACTCTTAAACAGCCACCCTAGGGTGTATACTCGGAAACATAATATGTCCGTCTATCCACCCCGGACAAAAACATACCTAATATATATTTTTTTAATAAAAAAAAAAAACTAAATTCGCCGTCCGTGGAAAGACAGACGCACGTTTCCGAGTATCCCTTCAACCTAGGGTGGCTGTTTTAAGGTGTATAAACGGAGTAAGCTTAAAAAATGCGTAGGTACCCCATTTCCATATAATACTCCTACGGAACAGAAGCTATGGATACGGCACCTCTAGCGCAGCGGCAATGAGTGAAGAGAGGTACCAAGTTTGGTTCCAGGATGAATTCGTTTAAAATTTTGAAACTTTTGTGTCCTCATACTCACCAAAAAGTTGGGTTTAAATTTTTTGATAGTAATTGTAACTAACTAGATAATGCCCGCGACTTCGTCCGCGTGGATTTAAGTTTTAAAAATCCTGTGGAAACTCTTTGAAAAAGTAGCCTATGTTTTTGCCCGGGATGCAAGCTATCGCTGTACCAACATTCGTCGAAATCGGTTGAACGGATGGGCCGTGAAAGGATAGCAGACAGACAGACAGACGGACAGACAGACAGACAGACAGACACACTTTCACATTTATAATATTAGTATGCATTAGAGCTCTTAACAGTTGTAAACAAAAAATTGATTTCAATGTCGATTCCGATCGATTGAGATACCTATTGATCTTCCATTAAACGCCATTTATGTAGTCAGGAAGTACTAGCCGTTTTACACTAAGGTACTTATTTACCACTATTTTTACATATGACCGCTATACGACCGATACACGGCGAATCGATTACAATAATCGATGTCCCCAGGATGTGCTCGTTGCATACGATTAATAAAACACACGTTTATTAGAGCAATTTTCTCTAGAACCCGTTTGCGAAGACACAATGACATATTGACAGTGCTAGACTAGTTTAGTGATAGGTACGTGTCACACTTATTCGGAAAATCTGATGTATTTTTTGCATAAAAAATAGTTTATTTTTTTAGCAGAAATATTTAAAAAAAGATCACGGTCAGTAGAATAACAATAGGGTACAATATAAATATCGTAACTGTTTTCAAAGTCATTTTAATATAAGCAGCTACTAGCAAGCTATTAGCCTTTTCTCCGACAATTGTTTAAATTTTTCAAAATCCTGTATTACTGGGAGCCGATATTATTTTCTATGGATCCCAGTAAGAAAGGATAAATTGATCGACTGACATAATATCGGCGTGGGTGGCACCACAGGTTAAACAATTTGGTCTAGAATCTTGAGATTTTGATATATTTTTTATTTTGTCTTTCAACCGACTGAGAAAGGTTCACAAGAAATTTGACTTGAGTGACGTTGAGCCGGCTCAGATAGTCTTATTTGAGTATTTTAATACGAGCAGAGTTGAATGCAATGATTTGAAACCCTAGATCACTGGCCTAGGGACCCACTTAAACTTTAATGCAGCTAATACAAACACGATTATTTCTGCGCCCCTTTGTATGGTAATAGACATAATGAATAAAATTTTATAATATGACTTGTATGAAATTGTAATATTGTGTTCTTCTGATTTGCGTAGGGTTGCGGGCAAATGTAGCAACACCCTCGCCGTTCAGGTTTGATGGAATATGTCATCGACTGAGCCCAAGGCTGCAATTATCGGAGCCCGTCCTTCAATGATTTGCAACCCTTGATCACTGGCCCAGGGGCCCACATAAACCTGAATGCAGCTAGAACAAACACGGTTAAGCTAAGCGGATGGACGCGTAAAAATATGTGGCTTGATTTTACACTGTTGCGTGTTGAAGTATGTTGAATATACTTTGTTTTGATTTTCCTAGTAATATTTCTGGACATCACTACCCATGCTATAAATGCGAAATTGTGTTTGTTTGTTGGTTTGTTAAAATATTAAATAATAAGAATAATATTATAGACTGATTAATATTGTAATACCTGCTTTATCTTTAACTATTGTGTTTACTATAGTCATATTTTGTCATGAATTGTACAAATAAAAATGCTTGTACCTAATGAACTATAAAAATTAATGTAACTTTTGAATTATCGATTGGAAATAAAGGCTTTATTTATTTATTTATTTATTTTTATTTGTTGGTTTGTTGGTTTGTCCTTTAATCACGTCGCAACGGTGCAACGGATTGACTTGATTTTTGCATGGGTATAGATGAAGACATCTGGAGAGTTCCCGGAACATCAAAGAGTTCCCACGGGATTTTTAAAACCCTAATTCCACGCGGACGAAGTTGCGGGCATGAGCTAGTAAAAATAATAATTTACTTACTATTAGTACTTCATTTTTTTTTTATTTTTTTTTTAATATAGTATTGCAACGATCAGTTTAATCCGATATGAAATAGCACTGCTAATTGAACCGTTAGAAAACGTTTCCAAAAAACTACACGAGCAAAAAGTTTAGGTAACAACAATAATTATTAATTTAGCTGTTCCTAAGGCCCTCGTAAACGGCCTAGTTTTTTGGCTCTTAGATGCAATTGTGTAGCCACCCAGTTGCCATCTTTAACGACGACTTACGGAATAAAAATATCATTGGTTTAAATATTTATTTATTGCTGGGCTATAGTTTATTGTTAGTAACATTAATATTATTGCTCGTCTATAATTAAACATATCAGTAGAGATCGAGTTTTTTGTAAATATAATACAAAATAATCGAGCTTAGAGAATAGTTTTGGTACCACAACTGTTGCCTAAACTCTTCTCTTGAAGAAAACTCGTGGTCAGTAGTGCACCGGCGATGGGTTGAGATGATGGTGATTTCAACATCTATCTTCCATTCAATCATACAATTTTTATGTTATCGCCCCATCTAATTATCTCGTCTTACGTATTAGCGAAAATAGAATGCAACTGATTGACAGTAATGGGACAGGCCACATAAATTGCCTTTCCAGCCTCAATTAAATTCCTTATCTAATATATTAGCTACACAATTTGTTATTCATTACACGCATGGAGAATGATTTATATCTCGCAACACCTTTTCAATAGGTACATATTATAACAAGAGAGAAAGGTTATGTAAAGTTTCAGAAAATTTCTCGATTTCATCTGTAGGCAGTGGCGTGCAGGTCATAGAGGCATAAATGCACTGCTTACCCGAGTTGTAATAACTCAATGCATATTTTCATTATGACCTGTCAGTAAACAGATTCCTACCTAACTAATGCCTACCCTAGCTTCAAACCCTGTGCACGCCACTGTCTGTAGGTATATATAAAATTCATAGTCCTGACTAATTGACTGACTGACTGACTTATATACCTATCAACGTACAGCCACAGAATATATAATAGTATACTAGCACAGCCTAAACCGCTGGTCCTAGAGACATGGAAGGGTGTGTTCTTTGTAAAGAGTAGGTATCCACTAAGAAAGGATTTTTCGAAATTCCACCCCTAAGTGGTTTAAATGGGGGTTTGCAAATGGGGGTCATGAGTCTGAGGGTTTTGACTTCTGGCTCCTTGCTGTCTTAGTATGCCTTTGGCGTAACTGGAAGAACTAATTAATTAATTCTCGAATCTTTGTTAAATGAACATGATAGGTAATAATAATTAATATGAAGTTTTCACACAGACACGTTTCTACGTTTAGTAAACTCTTTAGCAGTCAACTTGCTAAAATCCTTTCAAGTAACTTGAGTTACTGGCCAATAAATTATTACAACACTAGGAGCTACAGCGCACGACCAGTCTCCCACAATTTATTAGACGTCACACATATCAAGTGAAATTATATCGGTGGCAACTTTAATTTAGCTTCGGGATCGATATTATCGATACATCGATGTATCTGCAATTACCGTTCCAATACAGCTGATTTATGCGATAATGACGCTGCATTCACACAGCGTGTTCATATGGCGGAATACAGAAGTCATACGTAATTATGTTCCGGGGCAATATATCGAATTATGATGGCGTTAAGCTAGCGGTTTTCTTTGGCTCTTTATATTCTATGCTATCCTGGTATCATCACATTAAACATAACTGACACTTTCTAAGTTAGTGCTTTGGTTCTGAGATGGTCACTGGTAGAATATATCGAATTATGATGGCGTTAAGCTAGGTTTTCTTTGGCTCTTTATATTTTACGCTATCCTGGTACCATCACATTAAACATAACTGACATTTTCTAAGTTAAGTGCTTTGGTTCTCAGATGGTATATAAATTATATCGAATTATGATGGCGTTAAGTTTTTTTGGGCTCTTTATATTCTATGCTGTCCTGGTACCATCACATGACACTTTCTATGTAAGTTAGTGCTTTGGTTCTGAGATGGTTAAGAGACATTTTGTTTTGTAGAAAGTCGAGGTTGAGTAACAACAATATTAATTTCTGTAGTCCTACGTAGACGTCCACTGGTGGTCTTTTGAATTACGACAGTTTAAAAAAAAATTCATTATAAATGCAAACGCTTCACCACAATCACACAAAGTGACGATGAGGCCTAAGATGGGACGCGTTTACCTATAGAAGATGCTTATTCACTCTTGTTTTAAAGATACCCGGGTTCTAACTCGATACAGTCGTACGATGATAGTCTAGGGGTTAAGACTTCGGCTTCCTATTCAGGAGGTCTGGGGTTCGATCCCGGACACCTCAAACTTTTCAGGGTTATATTTGTTTGAAGTAATTTCACACTTCCTTTCCCACACCTTTGAGAACATTATGGAGATCTCTCAGGCATGCAGGTTTCCACACGATGTTTTCCTTCGCCGCTAAGCAAGTGATATCTATTTAATTACTTAAAACGCATACAACTCCAAAAAGTTAGAGGTGCGTGTCCGGGATCGAACCACGAACCTCCGATTAGAAGGCTGACGTCCTAACCACTAGGCTATCACAACTTTTTTGTAAATAAATATTATAAAGTAACAAATCTCACGTCAGATCATGAATTTCTCAATCATGTTGTCCAACAAAAAAAAATCGTCCGAAACGTTACTCATAGCAACTTATTACAAAAGAGGTTTCACTTCCACGAACGTCACGTCTCACGATCAATTGGAAATATTGTTTACGAAGATATAGTTAACCTAGATTTGTCTAGTTTAGGACTGTGGGTTGTATGGCATTTACGTCTAGACAAGCGCGCTTCACCTTAGGCTGCCACATAACCGACTACCTACATCAGTTTTCCCCTCCAATTTTAATAGGTATATTTTTCATCTCACTCGCTTGGAAACAATCCTTTTGCCGTTTGAAATCTGCGTGGAAAATGGTAATTTTGCTCGCTAGCGTCCAAAACAAGAGTTGAAATTGGAACGTGACGAATTACTGTGGTCTATGGTTTCGTACTTATTACTTACTTTTTCTTTCTATTAAAAATACCACGTCATAATGAAACAGAATAGTATTCAAAAGTCTGCTAATGATCAACCTCAAGAGTACGCATATATACAAGGTTTTACATGAAAACATAATCCCAAATGTTGGCGGAGGACAGGGGAGAATGCTTTGTTGTGGTTGGAGCAGTCAAAGTCACGTAATCAAGACAATGTGTGAATGAGGGTAGTAACGGGCGTGGACCGATATTTATGCTAATGAACTGCCTAAGCTTGGCGATCGGGGGTGTCCGGCTATTAGGCGTCTATAGGTGGTGGTTTGTGGTAAGGTAACATAAACCTTTTTCAGTCTGAGAGGAGATCCGCGGGCTGATTACGTATCTCGCGACAGGCTTGCGACAGGCGTAAATCTCGCGCTCATTGCTGTCAAACGTCCGCCTAGAGAGAGACAGCAATAGCCACAAAGAAAAATAAGAAGAAGAAGAAGAGAGATAGCAAATGAACAATCGCATTGCTACTGCTGTCACGTCGCTACTGCAATGTTTTACGTAATCACCCCGCCGCGCGTCCTCTGTAGACACATCGCTTTCCCACTACTGTATAGAGTGCCTTATGGCACATCCAGCAACTTTATTAGCACAAAAGGTTGGCGGCAACTAAGTCGTGGCCTCGACTACCGACTACCGTTTTGTTATTGTTCAATATGTTTCCAATAATCCAGTTAGATTAGATAGAAAGCTTCGCACGGTTACGTGAAAGTGGATGCGTGGCCCGAGCCCTTATTTGTTAACGGGTTGCTCTGTGATTGAAATTTATGTCGGCTTTGCCCCTTTTGTTCGCTTCTATGCAGTGGCGTGCACAGTGTTTGAAGCCAGGGTAGGCATTAGCTGTTAAGTAGGAACCTATTTACTGGCAGGTCATAATGAAAAATATGCATTGGGCTATTACAACTGGGGTAAGCAGTGCATTTATGCCTCTATGACCTGCACGCCACTGCTTCTATGCCTCCACTTGTATCACTTAAATATTTTATACTAGCTGATGCCCGCGACTTCGTTCGTGTGGAATTAGGTTTTTTTAAAAATCCCGTGGGAACTCTTTAATTTTCCGGGATAAAGTGTAGCTTATGTCACTCTCCAGGTCTTTATCTATACCCATGCAAAAATCACGTCAATCTGTTGCACCGTTGCGACGTGATTGAAGAACAAACCAACAAACAAACCACTTCGCATTTATTATACCTACTATGGGTAGGGTGGTACCTACTTAATAACATTATCTAGAACAGGACATTGTTTGAAAAAAGAAAAAAAAACGAGGAGAGTTAACTTCAGAACCATCAAAAGTGATAGTTTGGATGACAAATCAAAGTTAAAAAATAAAAAATATTGTCCCCTTTGTACTGAAACTGTTCTATACCTACAAAACAAAAAAGTACATATCTATATCTATAGGTACAAAGGTAAGTAGGTATGTGTCAAAGTAAAAAAAATAACTTCGTGATTTATTATTTATGTTTATGTTATATTTTTTATTATTATTCAGATACAAGTTAGCCCTTGACTGCAATCTCACCTGATGTGAGAGATGATGCAGTCTAAGATGATAGCGGACTAACCTGGAAGGGGTATGGCAGTTTTTATTAAACCCATACCCCTTTTGTTTCTACACGGCATCGTACCGGAACGCTAAATCGCTTGGCAGCACGGCTTTGCCGGTAGGGTGGTAACTAGCCACGGCCGAAGCCTCCCACCAGACCAAAACCCGCAGACCACCTGTGAACCACACTCTTTCCAGATGAGCCTACTCCCAGATGAGATGAGATGATCTTAAACTGCGTCGTCACTTACTGCCAGGTGGGATCGCCGTCAAGGGCTATGGACTTTCATCGAATAAAAACTTTGGTTTACATTTGTAAGTATAAAGGCACCTTCACAAAGAAACGCACTGCGTAACCCGGTGGCACGATGGACTCATTTCATGGCTATTGTAATATCAGAAAGCAATCACTGGCGAGAAGGTTTTTTGTATGAAATAATTACCTTTCTATGTATGTTTTGGGTTTGATTTTAGTTTATCTGTTTGTATTGCACTCCATTTTTTTTCTTAATTATAAAGGTAAGTTGGTGCTGTTACATAAATTCACCTAACTCATCTGGGTCTAGTCATAATGGTCGTTTAACATATTATCATAACAATTATGGAGTACACTCAGGCATGCAGGTTTCCTCATGATGTTTTCCTTCACCATTGAAGTAATTTATACTTTTTTGTATAAGTAAGTATACTTATATAAATAGTGAGCAAACGAGCAGGTGGGTGGTTCACCTGATGGTAAGTGATTAAAACGCTACTTTAGAGGTAGTGATCGATTATTTCGCTTTAAAGACCACAGTGTAAAGACACCAGCGACGCAAATGACATAATAAAGTCATAAAGCGCTCTGTGGCGGCTCCCGTCAACGTGTCCTTTGTCACGATTTGACAGTAATTGACAGATAGTGACAGATGTGATCGCGATTGCGCGCGCGCTTGTTTATGAATCTTTTGGTAACCTACTTTAAGTTTGTATTTGCGAAAGGTTACATAAGTTTAGACTATGAAACATTGTTCCTACCATAATTACAATTTTCAACTTGAAACAATGCTTCATATACCGAAGGTTTTTTGCAATTGTAGGTACCTCATAATTTCAAGAAAATAAGTATTAAAAAATACCTATCTTGTAGATGGTAATGAACCCTTCGTGTTTGCGTCCGATTAGCACTTGACCGTTGTTTTATTTCTTTCAGATTTTGAGCTTGAAGAAAGAGGCCTCAAGCATTAGAGCTGTTGTGGAACATTAACAGGCTGTTACCTACTTATAGGCACTATGTGAAGAGGTTGAGACTATCACAAACTAGGGCCTACCGGATTGCACACATCATGATAATATATAATCAGTTAATGCGCGTGTACGTTTGTAATGATAGCCATGTGCGGCTTTAGGCGTTTTGCAAACAGGGGAGAGTGGGGCGAGCACGAATAGCCTTAAATATCTGACTGGCCTAGTATCAAGAGGGATTATTTTAATTAACTAGCTGATGCCCGCGACTTCGTCCGTGTGGATTTAAGTTTTTAAAAATCCCGTGGGAACTCTCTGATTTTCCGCGATAAAAAGTAAACCTATGCCACTCTCCAGGTCTTTAACCCATGCAAAAAATCACGTCAATTGGTTGCTCCGTTGCGACGTTATTGAAGGACAAACCAACAAACCAACAAACCAACAAACCAACAAATAAAAACACTTTCGCATTTATAATAGGAGGACTGATAATATGGGTACTGATAGCTGAGTTTTAATCGTCAAATATTTTTTAAACAATCTGAGGAGTAATTCTAGCCTTCTGAGAATTTTTGTGAAGGAAACCTATCATATTTTATGCATCAGGAAGTATTAATAATAATTGAAAAAATCAGCCTCCTACGATTATATTGGTAACAAATTATCTGCCTTCTGTCTGTCAGTTTTTATGTATCAACCTATAAGTAAGTTATCAGCTCTTTTTTGAACGAGCTATGAATTAACCAATTAAAATCCCAGATTTAAATGCCAATGGAAGAAGAATCAGACCTAAAACCAAGAATGTACAATAGTACACACACACACCCTCTCTCATCTTTGTAGGTTTAAAACTTACCAACCATCCTTTTTTCCATCTCACCCCAGCCTCCTCGTAGTTTCTTGACACAGATCCGAGTATAATTGCAGCAATTCACC